>NW_006408584.1:17136622-17181259 GCF_000296735.1 Chrysochloris asiatica
TCCACAGCACACTACCACCACCTCTATTCACTGTAACTCTTGCACTCCTCCCTGTGTCTTCTGCTACCTTTCCTGTGCCAACTTCCCTTTTGTTATATTTTATCTTCCTCGTTACCCAAGTTAACATATGTTAACTACCCCTTGAATAAGTTTCCATTACCTCTCACCTCTGGTAACCATCAGAGAATGTTTATTTTAGCAAGAAAACTGTTTCTTAACCCTCTATAACATGATCCAATTACTTTTTTTAATGCATACTATCGATGGACTCAGGTGTGGCAACAGTAGTGAAGTTCGCCCAGGATCGGGCAGTGTTTCGTTCTGCTGTGCATAAGGTCGCTATGGGTCTGTACTGACTCGATGGCACCTAACAACAACAATATAAATTACTGAAAACAATATATGTTGTTGTTTTTTCTCCAATCCCCTCCCTGGTCATAAGGAAGTTATCCCACTTCCTCCCTGTGGTTTTCCATTTGTATTTTACATTTCACAAGTGAACAAAGCAAAAATATTTGATGCACACATATAAAACAAAAAAATATATATATTCCTTTAAATATCCAAAGGGCACATTCTGAAAGCCAGCTTCGTGCCTGCAGGCACTAGCCTTCCTCAGTCCATGGGTCTAGAGCCTGCAGCGGCTCTGTCTCTCCATGCCACCACCTCTGCCACCATCTCTACTGTTGCCACTTTTCTAGATCATATGGTATTTCTATTTCATGCTTTTTAGGGAAGCGTCACACTGTTTTCCATAGAGGTTGTACCATTTTGTAGTACTGCCAGTGTTTAAGAGTTCCAGTGTAAAGAGATACAATCTCCCCACAGTCTCATCAGCATTTGCTTTTCACTGTTTTTTTTTTTTTTATCAGTGCCATGTATTACAGGGGTGAGATGGTATCTCATTTGAGTTTTGATTTGCATCTCTGTAATGGCGAAGGGTCATCTTTTCATGTGTTTGTTAGCCACCTGAATGTCTTCTTAGGGGAAATATTTGTTCTAGTCCTTTGCCCATTTAAAAAAATTTAATGAAAACAGGAAACACAGGGAGGAAGGGGGATAAGTGAGATTACATTTAGGAAGTACAATTAATGAGATAAAACAAAATGTGTTTGAATTGTCATATATTAAACTACTAGTCTGTTCTGTAAACTTCCACTCAATTCACAGTAAAAAAAAAAATTTTAAGTTTTGATTTTTTCCAACTGACTTTGGTGTCCCCTGAGCTCTCAGGCCCAGAGACTCATTCCCTCAAAGTGTTTGGTTATATCTAAGAAGTTTTCATAACTTTGCCCCCTTGTATGCTCCACATTGTCCATGTTTGTTTGTCTTTTTGTTCTTCATGTACTGGAGTTTTCCATAAATTTTAGAGATTAGGCCCTTGTTAGATATGTTGTTTTCCCAGTCTGTTGGAGGCCAGCACTAGTGCCATCTAGTGGTGAAAGCTGAGATGGCCCTCTTGCTCTTATGATTGGCCTGAAGACAAGTTTCACCTGGTTAAGGTGATGTCAGTGATGGAAGCTTATTGGTAATTGTAACTAGGACAATCCTGGGAAAAGGGAACTTAAATTGAGCTAAAATCACGTGATTCTGTGTTGCTATAACAATGCTTATACTTATGTAATCAGATCCTGGTTGGTATCCTGGTGGGTATTCTTATTCCTGTTACTATGGAAAACTTGTAACTAGGCAGAATAACTATGACCTAATGCTAAAAGTCCTATATAAACCATGTTGCTACAACAAACTAGGTCATTAGGCCATCAGCCTTGTGGCCCTTGCCTGATTTTTAATCCTCGCCTCTCCTTCGAGTAACTCATGCTGTGGTCTGAGTTAATTTCAGACCCCCACACCAGTCTATAGGTTCTTTTTACTCTTTTGATGAAGTCTTTTGGTCAGATTAAATATTTAACTTTAAGAGGTCCTATTTACATGTTTTATATTCTTTTGTTTGTGCAATTTTAGTTATGTTTGAGAATTTATTTGTGGCATAAATTAGGGCCCCTGGGTTTGTCCCAATGTTTTCTTCCATGGACTTTATGGTTTTAGGTTTTACATTTTGATCTTTGCTCCATTTTGAGTTAGTTGTGTGTATGCTGTGAGGAATTGACCCTGTTTCATTTTTCTGCAAATGGGTATTTATTGGCCTTTGAGCCTTTGTCAAAGATCAACTGTTCACAGGTGGATGAATTTACTTGTGAATTCTCAATTCTGTCCCATTGATCGATGTGTTTGTCATTGTATATGTATCAGGCTCTATTTGACTACCCTGGTTATTTAGTACGGTCTGAAATTAGCAATAAATTGTATTGTACAAGAAAAATTTTACTTCCTCAAGGCCTATAACTTAATTAAATGAGACATACAGCATAAAACTTAACGTCCTATTTTCCAGTTATTTCTGAAATAGGGACATTCTCCTATGAAAATGATGCAAACTGAATTGGCTGGGTCCAGAGCCTGCTACTTTGCATTAGAGTAGAATAATGAAGGAGTGAAGTTTGGGTTAGGTACACTCCATAATTACTAAATTATGGCTTTGATTTTCATGAAGGTTATAAATTGATATTTCTCCTGAGTTTCTGTAATTTTTTTTTTTTTAGAACTTTCACAGAAATTTTGTTTTTGATCTTAAATTTCACATATTTGGTATCTATCCAAAGATAAATTATTTTTAGAAAGTTTAGCATAATTTGTTCTTCTATTCCTGAATGAGTCAGTGAAACTAAAATAAAAATTTCCTGCCTTCAAAAATAAATGTGTTTTTAAATGTCAGACTTTGAAAACATTTTTGAGATTATATAAATGAATTTGAAAGAATTTTGGAAGCTATAAACCAATAATGTACTTTTCATCCAAATTTGAAATCCTTCACTACACTTGAAAATCACAGATAAATATGGAAGAAACAAATGGAAATTTTTAGTATTTCTATTGTTTACAATATCCTTAAATTTCTTTCTTTTTAGAAGAAGTATATGAACCAAAAATAAGTCAGTGCACTGAAATAAGTGTTGACTTATTATTATTATTATTATTATTATATTATTTTGTCTGTTCCTTGAAAGGGAAAATTTCAGTGACATCTCTCTGGATATCTCAAAGGGACTTGACTACAAAGCATTAACTAAAGTCACTATTTGGGATATGTGTGTTCCTGACAAAGCTACAGGGAAGTTTCTGAGAACTGTAGAAAAGTCTATTGTAAAGTGTCACTGAGTGGGTTCTGATTCATTGTGACCCTATATAGGGTTTCCAAGGAGCTGCTGGTGGGTTTGAATTGCCAATCTTGCGGTTATAATGTATTCTGCAGTGGACTTCTTGCTAGGAAGCTAGCAATCTTAAATTTGGTTTAAAAAGGCAAGTTGAAACCAATATGAGTAGCTAAAGAGATCCTTCTTTAAAATCAATCAGAAATTAAGAGCATGTTTGAACAATATAGTGTGGTAGGCTAAATAATGGAAATTACAGTGAATTAGAAAGAACACTAACATTTTAGTTATCTGTGATCAGAGCCAAGCACTGTGCTTGAAACAATGTAACAAAACTTACAGGAAAGATGAGGTCTCAAACTGGAATCTTTTATGGGAAATAATTTGGTATAAAATTAGATTTTTCAATTCATTTTTAGTCTTTGTAGGGAAACAAGATTCAATACCCTTCATCAGAAAGCTTCCAATCATGCAAAAACATGTCAAACATACATAAATATAATTTTATTCCAGGGCTATACTGACCTAAATTCCTTTGAAAATCACGAGAATAGTCTATGGACATATGATTTTAATACTTCCTGATGATGATACAGTCTCATACATACTTTTGTTATTGTTGTCGAGTATATACACAGCAAAAACATACATCAATTCAAGTTTTTACATATACATTGCAGTGGCATTGATTACATTATTCAAATTGTACACCCATTCTCGCCTTCCATTTCTGAGTTGTTCCTCCCCTGTTAACATAAACTCATTGACCACTAAGGTTCCCATTTAATCTCTCAAGTTGCTATTGTCATTTGATCCCATATAGACAGATCTTAAAAGAGTACTGTTTAGTTTTAAGACAACTTCAAAGGATATTTTTGGTTTAAGTTTTGAAATTTATCTTAGGGCAATAGTTTTGGTACCTCATGCAGCCTCTATGGCCCCGGAAAATCTGGATTCCATAAGAATTGGAAATTCTGTTCAGCATTTTTTTCCCCTATTGATTAGGATTCTTCTATAAAATATTTGATCAATATATTCAGTAAAGAAAATAGCACTGTTCCATTTTTTTGGTCTTAAGGCAAAGAGAGCAGTCATTCATGGACACATGCCACTTTCTCCTTTTCTTTGGGACTCTCTTTCTTTCTCTTTTACTCCAGGCAAATAAAGAGAATAATTGTTGTGACTTGGATGGCTGACTGGAAGCGTTTAAGACTTCAAGAATTATCCAGTGAAATTGGAGGTAGAACAGAAGCAATTATTGGGTCAATTACCTGGGATATCCCTGTAACTATGATTCTAAACCTCTAAATCACGAAACCAAATTCCATGAGGTGTTTAGTTGTACATAATCAACCTTAGCGGCTATACTTTTTTGTTGTTGATCATTGTTTTAAGTCTATGATACAACTTTGGCCAATTCAACTTTTTACAGTTGTACAATTTATTGACAGTAATTATAGTAATTATTGTGTAATGCTATATGTAAGTGATTTTTTGATTATTATAAAACTGAAATTTATGACTACATGAGCAATAATTTCCTGTTTCTCCCTCTTTTCCTCCTCTTGTAACCACTGTACAAAAATGCTTTGGGGGGAAGTTTTTGACAGGGTTACACAGAACGAAATTCCTGCAGTCAATATGCTGTTTCTGCTTATGTTCCTTGAAAATGAATATTAATGACTCTTAGTTGGCAATTTTATAACCGTTTAATTCTAAATTTAATTCTGCCTTTTGACCAGAATGCTCCTTAGAAGTGAAGAAGTGAGACTTCAAGACTTGTATCATGCAATTTGGACATGTTTTCAGGAGGGATCAGTCTCTGGTGAAGGACATCATGCTTTGTAAAGTAAAGGGTCAGTGAAAGAGGAAGACCCTCAATGACATGGGTTGACACAGTGGTTGTAAGAATGGACCCAAACATGGCAACAATTGAGAAAGTGTTTTGTTCTATTATACATAGGGTTGCTATGAGCCAGAATGGACTCAATGGCACCCAACAACAACAACAATAACATGGTAAATGTAGGGATAGCTGGACAACAAAAAAAGAAGACCAAAGAAGAATCAATACATTTGAAATATAATAAGCCAGAAGAACAAACAAATCTGTGTTTGTTCTTTCTCTGTACAGCCAGAACACTTCTTAGAAATGAGGATGTCAAAACTTAGCCACACTTACTTTGGATATGCTATCAGGAGGAACTAATTCCCAGAGAAAGACATGATGCTAGGTAAAGCATCAAGTCCATGGCAACGAGGAAACCTTCAATGAGGTGGTTTGACATGGTGACTGCAACAATGGTTCCAAATATAGCAGTGATTGTGAGGATGATGCAAGACCAGGCAAAATGTTGTTCTGTTTTAGGTAGGGTCACAAAGAGTCAATGGACTCCTGGTGTGGCACTGTAGGATAAAATACTGGACTGAAACCACAAGGTTGGTTTCAAACTCACCAGCTGCTCCTTGGAAATCTTATACAGGGTTGCTATGAGTTGGAACTGCCTCTACGGTACTTAACAACAACAACAACAATAATGCTATGAGTCTGAGCTGGCACAATGGACACCTAACAGAAAAAAGAACAGCAAGCACCATTGCCGCTGCCACTGTGACAGTTCATCCTGATGGAGAGGGTCTTTCTCTTTTTTGCTTGCTTTCCACTTTACCAACCATGATGTCTTTCTCCAGAGACTGGTCCCTCCTGATAACATGTCCAAAATATGAGCAACAAAGTCTGTCATCCTGGCTTCTAAAGGGCATTCTGGCTGTACTTCTTCCAACACAGATTTGTTTGTTCTTCTGGCAGAAATCCTATACAGGGTCACTATGAGTTAGAACTGACTCCATGACACTTAATAAAAACAACAACAGTTTTCCTAGATTCACATTTTACACATAACAAATTACAATTATTAATGGATATATGCAATTGTTTCTTCTAATTTTCAGTGTGCCCACCAGCAAAATTAAGGTCCAGAAAGTTTTGCTCCACCAGCATCTTCCTCAGTCATTTGATTGCTTTCCAATCTGAGGAGATCATCTTTTGGCACTATATCAATGTTCTGCTGCTATTCCTAAGTGTTTTAGCGGCTAACTTTTCAGAAGTGATAGTCTCTCCTTTTTCCCCAGTCTGTCTCAGTCTGGAAGTTCTGCTGAGGAAACTTAGAAAAGGAAAATATAGAACAAGACTCCACAACCCTGAGATTCTGTGAATTATTTCTCAAGAGCCAAATATAGAAATGTATTCCTCATTAGCATTTTATTTTGAAGTCTTTCTAGCCAACAGAAATACTGAACGATTGGTACAGTGAACATCCATTAAAAATGTGTTTGAACACATGCACAGACAGCAAGCTCAAAGATTTACCAGTTGTGAATAGCATGCCAAATATGCTCCATGTACGTGGGTGTGCAATATACACATTTTTAATAGAATCATTTGGAAGTAAGTTGAGGATATCATGAAGTTATATTCTGAAATGAAGGTACAGTGAGAATTGCCTAAAAACTAGGATATTTTTCCTATATATCACAAGTCATTATCACACCTAAGAAAATGAAAAGCAACTTCATGTTTGTTAATATAATAACCCATTTGTGGAAAAAGTTTCTAAATGTCTTTTGGCTGCTTGGCTTTTAACCATCCATGATCCAATCAAAGTTCACATATTGCAACTCATTATTATGTCAGTGCATGCAATTTAATGGAAATAAAGTTCTGGTTAAACCAGAACATCAAACAGAACTGTAATTAGTAGAGTAACTTTATTTACATTATCTAAGACTCAGTATCCTCATCTATAAAAATGAAACTAATAACAGTTGTAATTTATTACAGATTTTTTATTATAGAAAGAATTACTTGTACTGTTCTTAGTGCAGTGTTGTCTTGACTAAGCACTCAGCAAATGTTACTTTCTAAATGAAGTTTACTGAGATTTACCAACAACTCATTTGTCAGTTTGACATACTGTGATGGCTCGTGTGTTGCTGTGATGGTGGAAGCTATGTTACTGGTAATTTAATTACCAGCAAGGTCACCCATAATGGACAACTTTCAGTGGAGTTTCCAGGATAAGATAGATTTCAATGGTTAGCCATTGAAATCCTTATGAATAGCAGAAGAACACTGATATAGTGTCGAAGATGAGTCCCTCAAATGGGAAGGCACTCCAATTATGACTGGGAAGATGTGGATGGAGCAAAGATTTTAGGACTTTCATTTGCTAATGGGGTACAGCTGAAAATTAGAAGACACAACTGCAAATATCTATTAATAATTTGAATATCGAATGGGTGAAATATTAATCTAGGAAAAGTGGACGTTGTCAAAATGCAATGAATGCCTAAAGATTGATATCCTTGGCATCAGTGAGCTGAAATGGACTGGTAACGGCTATTTTGAGTCAGACAATTATATGATTTACTATACTGGGAATGACACATTAAAGAGGAATGGCATTACATTTACCATCAAAAAGAGCATTAAAGATCTTTCTTGAAGTACAATGATGTCTGTGATAGGATATTATCCATAAACCTACAAGGAAGACCAGTTAATATGATAACTATTCAAATTTATGCACCAACTACTAAAGCCAATGATGAAGAAGTAGAAGAATTCTACCAACTTCTTCAGTCTGAAGTTGATCAAATATGCAATTAAAATAATCATTACTGGTGTTTGGGATTTGAAAGTCTGAAACAAACAGGAAGGATCATTACTTGGAAAATATGGCCATATAACAGAAGCAGTGCTGGATGTGGCATGATAGAATTTTGCAAGACCAATGACTTACTTATTCATTGTAAATATCCTTTTCCAACAACATAAATAGTGATTATACACATGGTACTTGCCAGATTGAATACACAAGAATTAAATCTACTACATCTGGTGAGAGAAACAAGGGAGAAACTAAAAATCATCAACTAAAACAACACCAGGATCCCCCTGTGGAAAAGACCTTCAATTGTTCCTAGGCAAGTAATGTGTGAAGATGGAGAAAATTAAAACAAGTTAATGAGAGCCAAAATATAAACTGAATTTAGATACTACCTCAAGAACAGATCTGATGCATTAGACACTAAAGTATGAAGAACCAAGGAGTTGTGGAATAACATCAAAAACATTGTACAAGAAGTCTGTAAAAGGTCATTAAAAAGAGAGGAAACAACTAAAATAGATGTTAGAAGAGACTTTGAAACTTGTCTTGAATGTAGAGAAGGTAAAATGACTGGAAGAAATGATGATATAAAAGAGCTGAACAGAAAATTTCAAAGGGCAAAATATTTTAATGAACTATGCAAAGACCTGGAGTCATAAAACCCAAAGGGAAGAACACGCTCAGCATTTCTCAAGCTAAAATAACTGAAGAAAATATTCAAGTTCGGAGTTGGCAGTATTGAAAGATTATTCTATGGGCAAAATATTCAATTATTCAGGAAGCATCAAAGTAAGATGGCATAATCTGGGTACTAAAACAATTAGTCTATATTCAATTATTTCGAGAGTTAGTATATGATCAAAGAGTAAATGGTATTGAAAGAAGGAGTTCAAGCTGCACTGAAGGCACTGGCAAAAAACAAGGCTCCAAGAATTGATGACAAACAGATTGAAATATTTCAACAAATAGATACAGTACTGAAGGTGCTAACTCAAGAAATTAGGAAGACAGCTGGCCAATCAATTGACCAGAGATCCATATTTGTGACCATTCCAAAGAAAGGTAACCCAATGGAATGCTGAAATCATTGGACAATATCATTAATATGACATGCAAGATAATTAAAAAATGGTTGCAGCAATACATTGACAGGAAGTTGCCAAAAATTCAATACAGATTCAGAAAAGAATATTCACTAGGGATATCTTTGCTGAAGTCTGATGAATCTTGGCTGAAAGCAGAGAATACCAGAAAGGTGTTTACCTGTGATCGGATATTTGCTTTATTGACTATGCAAAGGCTTTCGATTGTGTGGATCATGACAAGCTATGGGCAACATTGCGAAATATGAGTATTCTGGAACTTAATTGTGCTCATGAGGAGTCTGTACATGGACCAAGAGGCAGTTGTTTCAACAGAACATGGGAACACTGAATGGTTTAAAATTAAGAAAGGTGTGCGACAGGGTTGTATTCTTTCACCATAGTTATTCAACCTGTATGCTGAGGAAATAATCCGAAAAGCTGGGTTCTATGAAGAAAACTGTGGCATCAGGATTGGAGGAAGACTCATTAACAACCTGCAATATGCAGATGATACAACCTTGCTTGCTAAAAGTGAAGAGGACTTAAAAGCATTTACTGATGAAGATCAAAGAGCACAGCCTTCAGTATGGATTGCATCTCAAGGTAAAGAAAACAAAAATCCTCAGCACTGGACCAATAAACAACATTCTTATCCATGGGAAAAGATTGAAGTTGTCAAGGACTTCATTCTTTTTGGGTCATCTATCAATATTCATGGAAGCAGCAGTCAAGAAATCAAATGATGCATTGCATTAGGCAAATCTGTTGCACAAGACCTTTAAGATGTCAGCTTGAGGACTAAGATGTGCCTGACCCAACCCATGGTATTTTCAATAACCTCATATGCATGCGAAAGCTGGACAGTGAATAAGGAAGACCGTAGAAGAATTGATGCTTTTGAGTTATGGTGTTGGAGGAGAATATTGAAAGTGCCATGGGCTACCAAAGGAACAAACAGATCTGTGTTAGAAGAAGTGCAGCCAGAGTGCTTCTTGGAGGCCAGGATGGTCAAACTTTATCTTTCATACTTCGGACATACTGTCAGGAGGGACTAGTTGCTGGAGAAGGATATCATGTTTAGTAAGGTGGAGGGTCAGAGAAAAAGAGGAAGATCCCCAGCGATATGGACTGGTAAAGTGGCAGCATCAATGGGCTCAAGCGTGGCAGCAATTGTGAGGTTGGCCCAGGACCAGGCAGTGTTTCGTTCTGTTGCGCAAAGGGTCTCTATGAGTTGGCACCTACTCGATGGTACCTAACAACAACAATAGCTGTGCTTAGCGTCCTCCTGTGGCGCTATAAGATAAGCACTGGACCCAAGGTCGGCGGTTCAAAATCATCTGCGGCTCCTCGGAAAGCCTATACTTGGTCGCTATGAGTCGGAACGGACTCCATGGCCTTTAACAACAATAAAATAGCTGTGCTTGCAAACAAAAAATAAGCAAGACCAAAAGAAGTTAACTTTTTGAAAAGCATTAGTGGCAGCGGAAAATAGTTATATTTTGAATGATTCGGCACTAACCCACAGCAAGAAACAGACACACTATTGCTGGAAACTGCGCGAATCGAAAACATTTCCTGTGGCTCAGACCAATAGCCTCATTCTTCAGGGCTTAGCTGAGCACGCCTCTCTCATTAGCTCGCCCAATCGCGAGTGAGGAGGCGGGGCCCGGGCTCAGCCAAAGACGGGGCGGAGGAAAGTGGGTGTGCCTAGGGCGTGGCCGACTAGATCTGTAGGTTGCCGTCTTCCTCCTCCGGCTGCGCGGAGGCGTTGAAGAGGCCCTGCGGGCCAGGGCTCGGTTTCAAGTATTGGGCAATGGCGTCTGCAAGTAGGATGGAGGACGTGAGTGCACGGAAGTGGCAAATGGGAATCCCCTTGTTTCTGTGATAGGGTGCGCGGGGCGGCGACTGGGGGAAAAGCTACTCCAGCCACTGCGGCGGGGCGCCGCCTGCTCGCAGGGCCAAGTTGGGGAGCGCCATTGTGTTAGAAGTCGGCTGGCCATCGTGAGTTCGGTCCCCCCCCCTCCCCCAGTCAGTTCCAGCTCTGAGCTTATTTCTCCGGGTGGAGACCGGAGTAGGTTCCTGTGTGGTAGGCGCGCAGGTCTGGAGACTCCAAGCTAGTGCCTAGCTCACGTGCGGCGTACATCTGTGATCCTGGAACTGGACTCTTCACGTCATGCGCGTCTAGCCTGACGGCTCTTCCTTCGGTCGCATCTCTGTACGCTGGGCTGTGGGATTAGATCAGAATCCCTAGGAGGCACAGGGGTCTGTCTCTCTTTGCATGGCTCCCAATCCGGTTTTAGAAAACTAGACCAGAAGCGGCCCCAACGCCAATCTCTCGGGCTGACCTGTCACTCGCATCGCCTATATTAAAGAAAACTGTCGTAAGCTGTTTTGAATCTGTGTACGCTGTTCAGTGCCATCGACTCATTTCCGACTGATAGGGTTTCCAAGATTTTATATCTTTGTGGGAGCAGAAAGTCACATTTTTCTCCTGCAGAGCGTATAGTGGACTTGAACCATTGACCTTGTGGTTCACAGTCCAGTGCTTATCCAACGGAGCCACAGTGCTCCTGAATCTAGTTATAGTTGGAGTCAGTTCCAACTATGGTGACCCTGTATAGGGTTTGAGGCTGTAACTCTTATGGGAGCAGAAAGCTGCCTCATTCTGCCACAGAGCAGCAGGTAGATTTGAACTGCTGACCTTTCGGCTAACAGAGCTCCTTTTTTCTTAATTTAGTTTAGGAGAGTTTAAACCAGTAGTCCTGGTGTGGCACTGTGGATTAATACTCTGGATTGCAAGGTCGGTTTGAATTGTAAGGTCGATGGTTCAAGTTTACCAGCCATCCCATGGAAGCCCTATACAGGGTTGCTATGAGTTGAAACTAACTCGACGACACTTAACAACAACAACCCAGATTAGTGAAAAAGCGAGTAACCCTGTTTACAGGTTACGTAGTACAGTGGCATGACGTGATCAAACAACTCAGGAATTCTCCTGGACTTCTAGCAAGGAGTTACAGATTCGGGTGAGGTGTCTGGGCCACAAGACAACAGAAGTGCAAGGGAAGAGTTTAATAGAAAGCTAAAGTACACTAGATAAACAAACGGGTCTTTCTCTGAAAGCCAGTGAGATAGACATGGAACATGACTGTTTAGGGGTTATTTATGCTGTTATAAGGCCATTTCTGACGTTCTGGTAACTCATAGGCATTTCAGTCTCTCATCTCCTTATCTTGTCATCTTGTCTCAACACCTGTGTTAGTGGTCTCTTTTCACCGATGGCCTCCTGTGCGTTTCTTAACTGACTGTTGTGTGGCTTCTCTTGTGGCTGTTAGCATGTTTCTATGGGGGAGGTCTGCTCCTCTTTCCCCCTACTGTTGGGGTGGGGGTGTGTGTGTCTATTTCTCCTTCCTCACGTCCCTGTTCTATCAATGGCACAATTGCATACATTTTTGCTTAACTATTTTAAGACATTTTGGGGAAGCATATGTCTTTGAGCCCAGAATCAACTGGGTTGCCCCATGGGCCTATAAGAATAATTCTTGCCCTAGAGATATGCCAAGTTGATGCACTTTGGATTAGTAAATTAATAGGAATGAATGAAAAAAAAACAAAACACATGAAACGTTGCTCCATCCATAGGACAGCTTAGATTCTTGTGCAACAGTGACTATAACTAAATAATCTTGAGTAAATAAAGACTGCACATTGTCTAATAGAGCGCTGGTGTGGCTCTGTAGGATAATCATTTGACTGTTAACTATAAGGTTGGCAGTTCAAACCCACCTGCTGCTCTTTGGAAACCCTATATAGGGTGGATATGTGTCAGATCCTACTCGATGGCACACAACAACAACAACAACAATATTGAATAATAAGACTAAAATATCATTTTTCATTTGATAGAATGGAAAACTAGCTGTAAGACCTTGAAATCGATTTGCGATTCATAGATGAATGTATTTAGAATCCATTGTATTTGAGTATTAAAGGTGAGCTTCAAAAGCTGAGAGTTTGTGGAAAAATTGAATATTCAAGAGGAAAAGGAGAGACTTTTTTTTCTTTATAACTTTCTTTATAATGAATAATCTTAAAAATCTATTTCACCAAATAATTGGAGATTAAAGTTTTACCAACAGCTATGTCTCTAGATTACTTTAGCTCCTAGCAAGATGGCTGCTTTTAGTATTTTATGGATGTGATTTCTAGCATTCAGTAAAAATGTAAAAATGCTGGGCCATGTCATAGACCCAGATATGTAAAGAAGTAGTAAAGAAGTTAAAAGAGCTCAAACTGTATTAATTCGGGTTCTTTGTTTGCAAGTGGTGAAACAAATTTTTGGTGGAAGGAAGAAAGAAAGGAATATAGTGTAGGTTTAATAACTATAACTAGAACTTTGAAAGAACCCAAGCTAGGGTGCTCAAGAGACCTAAGTGACGGGAGTTGTTTTTGTCCCGTTCCCCCCCCCCCCCAAAGATTGTGTTCTAGAATTAAGGACCTCTGGTAGTACAGTGGTTAAGCACTTAACTGTGAACCGGAAGGTTGACCATTAGAATGTACCAGCTGCTTCCATAAAGGTTAGAGCCTTGAAAACCCTGTGAGGCAGTTATTTGTCACATGTAGGTTTACTGTGAGTTGAACTGACTTGATGTCAGTGGGTTTGGCTTCTTTTTTTGGTCCTCGAATTAATCTTCCTCAATCATGATCTCTTTGTTTTGTTGCTCATAGAGAGTTGCATTGGCTGGACCCTCTTTGGTTCCATGATAATCCCTTAACCAGAGTTAGGTGAAGTGTATTGAAGGATATTCCCAAAGAGACTTAATATAGAGGTAGATAGGTAAGTCCCCAAAGGAAATACAGGTTTGTCACAAAAGAAGAGGGAAGAGATACCCTGTAGACAAAACAACAACAAAAATAAAACAGTTGTCTTTTACAGATGTTGATTATAGTTATTGGCTACAGGATATAGTCAAGAGTGCTGCCTCTCACCTGTACCCATGCCCCAAGCCTGTTACCATGTGGTTCCTTGGCCTCTGCCCTGCTCAAGCAGTGTTATAAAGCTTTTTAGCATTGCAGGTAAATGTCCATAAGACACTTCTTTCCATCTTAAGTAAGTTTCAGCCTGAAGACACCTGGTGGGTCAGCAAACGTAGCTGCTCCTATTAGTTACCTAGATGTACCCCGCCCCGCACCACAAGTGAGCCGCCTGCTTGAAGACACTCAGCCTTACTGGCTCTGTGGGTCAGTTGGGAAGCATGTTACTCTGTCTTGTGCTTTGCGTCTTAGTTCTCTGCTGCCCCTTTGCCACCCTTCTATTGTCATAGCTCTCTGCCTCCTGGATCAAGAAGTTTCTGTGTACAAGGACCTCAGGGCCCAAAGTATGCTCTGTACTCCTTGATGATAGTGAGGTTCCCTCTGTTCCCCTGCCCCCCCCCCCAGCCCCTCACTTCCTATTTCTGAGATGGCTCTTTTTTATACCCAGTGGAATGGCAAAACTGACCGGTCCCTAGAGTTCCAAGTTTTACAGTCACAATTAATGATGAAATTTTTTGATTTCAAGAATTCTCTTCCTCTCACCTGTCATTTTTAGGTGAATTTGTAGGGTGGGTACTGTTGTTATAGTTTTTATGCATATTTCTTATAAGATCTATGTGACAGTGTATTTAATGTTAAGCAAATACATTTTCTTTACATCTAGTAAAAGCCGTAGAAAGGACACTGTACTGTAGTTCTCAAACCCTTCAATGCTGTAAGGTTAAAAAAAAGAGGTACACCGAAAAAAAAACCCAGTATAAGCCAACATATGAAATATCCACAATGAATGTTATGAGCAGTACATTTTGTAGGGTGCCTGAATGCACTAAATGGTTAACGCACTTGGCCGCTAAATGAAAGCTTGGCAGTTTGAGTCCACCCAGGGGCTCCTCAGAAGAAAGGCACAGTGATCTACTTTTTAAAAATTCACTCACACTCACTAAGTGCCATCGATTTGGATTCCAACTCATAGTGACCCTATACAGGGTTTCCAGGGAGCAGCTGGTGAGCTTGAACCGCCGGCCTTTTGGTCCAAGCCAACTCTACAGTCCAGCACATTAACCGTCAGCGCCATACCAGGACTCCAAAATTAGCCATTGAAAATTCTGTGGAGCACACCTCTACTCTTAACACACATGGGATCATCATGAATTGAAATTGACTTGATGGCAAGTGATAGTACATTTTATAGGAGTTTAAAATAGAAAAAAAATACTTGTGTTTAGTATTGCAAGAGATGTAAAAGAGGAACTTCCATTCCTGGACAAGTTGGAGTAACAGGGCAGTTGTTGTATGAAATAACCAAAAAGCATGTATGATATATGAAACAAGTTATAACCATGCTGGACATTAGATAATAGTCAGTGAAAGACAGTGATCTTTGAGAGATGAGAAACAAAGAACCCTGTAACTGTCATAGTTTTACTGCCTTGAGTTTTCAGGCTGTGGTAGACAAGAGTGAAGGGGAATCCTGCTGGAGCTAGGCAGACTCCTTGAGTTGAGGTTATGTTGTTGAATCTGGGGAGATCAAGGCACCATGCAGGCCACCATGCGTAAGGGCTACTGATGAGGGCGTAAGTATTTGAGAAATATCCTTAAAAGCTTGGCAAAAAACTACCTGAAAGGAGTAAAGAGAACAGTATTCATTGCTCCCCAGAACCAGGTGAAGTGCCTGTTCCACCAACCAGGATGGAAAACCTCATAGTTCACAGGGCATTAGGTACAGTACTCAAAGGATTTTGAATCAGTAGTGGGATTAATTAGTCCCAAGACTATACCATCAGCACTGGACTGTGAATTATAAGGTGTTCGGCTCAACCCTGCCAGCTGCACTGCTGGGGGAAAATGAAGCTTTCTGCTCATGCAAAGTTTTGAAGCCTCGAAATCTATACAGAGTTGCTATGAGTCAGAACTGACATGATGGCGCTTAGCAACATAAATGGCTCTGGAGTCCTGGTGTGGTGCTGTTTGGTAAGCACTGGACTGACTGGTAACTGCAACGTTGGTGGTTCAAATCCACCAGCTGCTCCTCAGAAACCATTTACAGGGTCACTATGAGTCAGAACCAACTCAGTGGCACTTAACAACAATATATATGGCTCTCGTTTTACCTAGTAAGACTTCAGAACAAGACAAAAAGGATTAAACTGTTTTCAGATAGTTCAGTTACTCTTCAGAACAAAGGTCTAGACAGTTTATAAGAACACACAAATGTTGAGCATCCAAAGAGGTAAAATTTGTAATGGTAGGTAATATAAAATTAAGGAAATACCACCTATAATGAGATCGTTGAAACAGACTCAGATGTTAGAATTAGCAAGGAAACATTAAACAATTATTGTAACTTCTCTGCATATATGAAAAATTAAGAGACTTTGAAGATATAAAAAGACCTAAATCAAACTTAATGGAGACAACAACAAGGCTGCCTTGGGGGACAGGGAACTTGCAAGGGTTTTTCCTTGTATGACCTTCAGTTCAAGTCTGCATAAACATCTAACTGCCCTATCTCTGTTTCCCTAGCAACTACAAGTTACATTCTTCTGATAAGGTCCCGCTTACAGCATGCATCAATAACACCAGATATTGCACTCTTTTCCCTGCTCCCAGCACCTCTTTTGTTATGTATATAAAATATACTTTCCACACTGGGTGTCAGTCACAGTATCTCCATCAGAGTACTGTGTCCCACCTGGTTTTAACTTTACTATTTTCATTTGTGTCTTCCTTGTTATTTTTTATCTCCTGTCACCTCTACTTGGTTTAATTTCTCCATGCATCACAGAGTATAGCCAGTTGTCAGACATGACAACTTCCTCCTTCAGTATCATTGGCTCTTGGTCATATGTTACCTTTTGAATGGTTGAACATCAACCATTTTCTTTTGGTACAGAGAAGCTATGGACAACACTGTGAGGTCTGAGTATTCTGGAACACTTAATTATACTCATGAGGAATTTGTACATGGGCCAAGAGGCAGTTGTTCGAGCAGAACATGGGAACACTGAATGGTTTAAAATGAAGAAAGGTGTGCGACAGGGTTGTATTCTTTCACCATACTTACTCAGCCTGTATGCTGAGCTAATAATCTGAGAAGCTGGATTATGTGAAAAAAAACGTGACATCAGGATTGGAGGAAGACTCATTAACAACCTGTGATATGCAGATGATATTACCTTGTTTGCTGAAAGTGAAGGGGACTTAAAGTATTTACTAATGAATATCACACCAGGACGCCTGGATCATGTCTTAGATGACAATGTTTATCTTTGTAATCCTCCTACCAACAACCATCCCTTATTCTATTTGTTACACTTTCTGTCCTTTGTAAAGTAAAGAGTCCTTAGCCTCATTCTTAATCATATTCTCAGGGTTTCCCTTTTGTCATACAGTTTTCACTTCCATCTCATTGCAGTGCAGGTCACCAACTTTCTAACTTTGTTGCGTCATTTGTGCTTTTTCATTTGCTAATTTATTTGGTACGTCTCCATATTATCCTTTGCCAATATTTTATTAATTATTCATTATGTTGTTCCTTGGTTCTTCAGTCCTTTGTCTTTAACCTCTTCAATGAAAACATAATCTTTTGGACAGGGACTGCATGTTATTTTTTCTCTCAGGCACAGTGCTTTATATATAGTGTTTTTGCTGTTGTGTGCCATCTAGATGATTCCAACTTATAACAACTTTATAGGGTAAGGTTGAGCTGTCCCATAGGGTTTCCCAGGCTTAATCCCTAAGGGAGCAGATTGCCAGGTCTTTGTTTCAGAGTGGCTGGTGGGTTCAAATTGAGGATCTTTTGGCTAACAGTCAAGCACTTAACATTGCACCACCAGGGCTTCTTTTATGCATAGTTGTTGTTGTTGTTGTTATGTGCCGTGGAGTCGGAACCGACTCATAGCGACCCTGTACAGGAGCTCTGCTATTGTAGTGGTTATGAGTCAGGCTGCTAATCTCAAGGTCAGCTAGTTCAAAACTACCATCTGTTCCATGAGAGAAGGATGAGGCTTTCTGCTCCCATAAAGATTTACAGCCTCAGAAGCCCTATACAGGGTCGCTATGAGTTGGAACCGGCTCCAGGGTGCACCACCACCACCACCACCAGTATTCAGTAAAGGTCCAAGATTGGATTACTGTGGATTGTTTGAATGCTTCAGAGAACTGTAGTGTAGTGTTCCTGTCAAGATACCACCTTTCATTATAACTAACTAAATTGCTTGGATGACAGCCCACATTATTCAACATTAATCTGCAATTTCAGTGAAATTACAACTACAATTGATCTTAGAACAACACAAGTTTGAACTACCTGGGCGTCACTTACACACACTTTTTTTCCCCGTTACTATAGCGGTGAACTCAAATCTTGCGAATATCAGTCAAAAACACTAAAGCAATTCATACACGTATAAGTGGACATGAGCCCATGCAGTTCAAATCTAAAGTCTTCACCCACTATTCAGAATTCTTTGGGACATCACAGACGTTTAAATATCACAACTATATACTATAATTTTGTTTAAAAAATGTAGGTAATTTAAAGTAGTATATCTGAGCTTGGGGCTACTTGAAGAAAGTTATTTGCTTTTTTCTCATTATGGATTACCTTGTTTGTGAGGTGTAAAAGATAAATAGGATGTCCTCCACCTGTTTTAATGCTTGTTGCTTCACCAAGTTGTAGACATTAGAATTATATAAAGGGTTTTTGAAAAATTGGCTTTAGATAGGAAATACCTTTTCTTGCCTGTTACTTGTGTAATGGTTTTAAAAGCTTTATAGTTTGTTTTAGAGAAATAATCCGGAAGTAGTGATTGTAACTTGCTTTTTTTTTCTGCATAGGGTTCCTTGGATCTTACCCAAAGTATTGAAGATGATCCCCTTCTAGATGCCCGTCTTCCACCACACCATTCATTGCAAGCTCAATTTAGACCCAGATTTCATCCTCTTCCTACAGTCATAATAGCAAATCTTCTCTTGTTAGTACACGTAAGTTGGCTGGGGAGAAAGTGATGTTCCCTAAAATTCTATAAGGTCCTCAGAGGGCAATTTAACTGTACAGCACTGTACTGCAGTTGCAAGGTCAGTAGTTCAAATTCACTCGCTACTCTTGGAAACCCTAAACAGGGTTGCTGTGAGTCAGCTGACTTGACGGCACTCAACAACAGTAATAATCACCACTGCTAGTATTGCAGTGGTTTAAGTGTTTGACTGCTAACATGCTCAGCATTAGGAACCCAACAGCCAGGAGAAAGATGTGGCCGTCTGCTTCTGTGAAGAGGACATCTCTGTGGAGCAGTTCTGCTCTGTCCTATAGGGTTGCTGTGGGTCAATGGCTAACTTGTGGGCAGTGGGTTTAGATTTTTGGAAGGACGTTGTTACTTCGAGCACTTACTGTTGAAGATTAAAGACGACAGCCTTCAATATGGATAATACTTCAACATGAAAGTATCCTTGCAATTAGATGATAAATGGAGACTATATTGAAGTTGTAAAGAGTTTCGTTTTACTTAGATCCACAATTAATACCTGTGGAAGCAACAGTCAAGAAATCACAGGACACATTGCATTGGGCGAATCTTCTGCGAAAGACCTCTTTAAGTGTTGAAAAGGAAAGATGTCACGTGACCCAAGCCATGGTATTTTCAATTACCTCATATGCATTTTCAGTTATCTCAGATTCTGGGCAGTGAATAAGGAAGACTAGAGAAGAACTGATGCATTTTAATTATGGTGTTGACAAAGAATATTAAATATAGCCTGAACTACCAGGATAAACAAATTTGTCAGTATGCTCCTTAGAAGCAAGGATGGTGAGCCTGTTTCATGTACTTTGGACATGATGTCAGAAGGAACCAGTCCTTGGAGAAGGATGTCATGCTTGATAAAGTAGACGGTCCGTGAAAAAAATAAAACCTTCAGTGAGTTCTACAGCAGCAAACTCAAACGTAGTAACAATTGAGAGGATGGCACGGACAGGGCAGTGCTTTTCATTTTATTGTATAAAGGATCTCTTTATACAAGAGCTGACTCCATAGCACCTAACACCGAGGATGCTGATCATAACAATACTGTCTACATTATCAAGGGACTGCAATATGGATGCCGTCAAGAGGACACTTTGTGTTCCTACCATAAGGGAACATTATGCAACTGTTCAAAAGAAATGGGCTAGATGTATACATTTTAGCATAGGGTAATCTTCATGATTATATTGAATTTTAAAAATGTTTACAACAGTGTGTATATGACCACTTGCAGTTTTTAAAAGTTTTTAAAGCCAAAAGAAATACATATTGCTTACATATATTTCTGTATTTAATAGTTTGTTGCTAGAAACAGTCATGTGATCCTATTATAAAACTATTTATTTCTGAGCGTAGAACTGAATCTTTAGTTATTTTTTTTTAAATAAATTGAGTGGTAGTTTAAAGGGCAGATAGCAGTTTTACATTAAATAAATTATATTTTATTTCATTGTAATGATTACAATCCCTTCCATGTACCATTAGTCAACAGTATTTACCTCTATTCCTTTTTATTTTTCCCGATGTACACATAACAAAACAGAAAATACATATTTGGTTAAATGTCTAAAGGGCACAATTAGCAAGCCAGCCTCCTGCCCATAGGCACACAGCTCTTCTCGCTCAGTCCATGGGCCTGGAGTCCTCAGCTACTCTTGTTTGTCTATGTCGTCATCTCTGCCACTGTATCTGCTGTCTCCGCTTTTCTGGTTAGGATCCCAGGCTCCACTTATGCTTTTCCTTCATGCTGGTCCTAAGGTCCTCTGATTCTGAAATAGAAGATTAACTACTACTCCCTTTGAATTGTTTTTCAATTCCTCTGGTGCATCATGCCTTTGATTCTGTGATATTGACTGCCCTAGCTTTAGAACTAAGAAAATCTTAATCTTTATAACTTAAAGTGTTAAAGACCACCTAATGTCTGTGTGCTGCTGCTGCTGCTGCTGCTGCTGCTGTGTATTGTTGACTTGATTCCTACTCATAGTGACCCTGTATCCCTGAAGCTGTAAAGTTTTACAGGAGCAATAAGGATCATCTTTCTCCTGGTGAATGGCTGATGGATTCAAATGCATAGCCCACTATGCTACTAGGGCTCCTTTATACAAAATGGAACAGTCGGGTTTAATGTACACTATATGTGGAGTGGTGGTGCTGGGTGGGGGTGTTCTCCTGGGGAAGTCTGAAAGTGGCTACAATATGTAGAAGGGTTGGAATAGATCAAAGGAAGGGACCACTCCAGGTTAAATAAGTGATTTATTATGGGGAAATTTTATATCCAAGACTTAGCCTTGGCTGCAGGAAGGGTAGATCTCTATGCTACTCCCCAGAGAGTATATGTTGTTGTTGTTGTCAGGAGCCATCGAGTTGGAACCGACTCATAGCGACCGCATGCACAGCAGAACGAAACAATGTCCGATCCTGGGTCAACCTCACTACCGCCACCACACTTGACGCCATCAATGATGCCACCTGGCTGATCCATCTCATTGGGGGTCTTCCTCTTTTTCTCTGATCCTCCACCTTACCCAGCATGACATCCTTCTCTAGCGACTGTTCTCTCCGGACAATGGTCTCTTTCAGAGAGTATATAGAGGAACTAAAGTGAGGTGGTCACATAACTCACTCTAGGAAATATGTTGACTTTTCAAAATTTTCTTTTCTGATTATCTAGATCTTGAATTGCCATAGCAATATTTTCAGTATCTTAGTTCTGATATAACAGAAGTCTACAAGTAGGTATCTTTAAAGAACAGAAACTCATTTTCTTACCAGTTCTGAAGGCTAAAAACCAAAGTCAGGGTCTTGTCTCTTAATTCCTTCCATGTCAGTACCAGTATTTTTGGTTCCTTGATGATCCTCACATGACATTTGTCTTCTCTCATGAGTGTGTGTGTGCCTCTGTGTCTAAACTGCTTTTTTCATAAGTGGTTAAAAAATTATTAAATTGAAAATAATACCCTATGCGTGGTACTGTAGAATGAACAGTGGACTACTAACTGCACACTCAGTGATTCAAACCTACCAGTTGCTACTCAGAAACCATATACCAGGTCACTGTAAGTCAGAACTGACTCTAAGGCACTTGAAAACAACATCACTGAGAAATCAAATCAGACCCATTGTCAAGATGATCCAACTCATAGTAACCTTACAAAGCAAAGAAACACCTATTTCTAAACAGGATTATGTCCACAGGGCCTAGGATTCCAACACATTTTCTGGAGGTGGTGATGGTGGTTATGTGCTGTGGAGTCGGTTCCAACTCGTAGCCACCCTGTATAGGGTTTCTGAGGCTGCTGGACTGCAAAGTTGGTTTGAACCACAAGGTCGGTGGTTTAAACTACCAGTTGCTACTGGGAAACCCTATACAGGGTCGCTATAGGTTGGAACTGACCTAATGGCACGTAACAACAACAACAAAACTTTATGGGAGCAGAAAGCCTCATCTTTCACCTGCAGAACTTTCCTGCTAGTGTTTCAAACTGCTGACCTTGAGATTAACAGCCCGACTCTTAACCACTAAGCCACCAGAGGTGCTTAATTTTTGTGGGGGGGAGTAATGGTGGGTGGACACAATTCAATCTGTGATAGCAATAGCAATTATTACTACTTTTGACAAATGTTTTAAATAATTTGTCACATGCTACTATTTCAGTTTTTGTTAGAATTTGAATTCTCAGGGGATGCTTATGTTCTTGGTCTGGAAAGTACACTTTGAGAACCACTGCTCTGCATAGACGTCCATCCGGACCAGTACATGGAGATTTGAGTTACTCTTTTTGTGGCTGTATAGTATCCTATAATATGGATGGATGTGTTATTTATACAGGCATGGTACTATGGATGGACACATACACGTGGGCAACTTTAGTTATTTGCACTTAAAAAGACATGTAGTAAATATTTGTGTCCTATATCCTACATCTTGTGCTTTTATTTGATGGCAGGATTTCTGGATAAAAATGTTTCCATATTAATTTCCAAAAGCAATTCCCAGTTCTGTCACCAATATATGAAAATATCTGTTTGCCTGTGTTCTTGCACCAATCTTGTACATTTTTGTTAAGCTAATTGTTTTGTTATTCTTATTCTTAGAAAATGAGAAATACATTTTTTAAGCCATAATTTTTATTAATTACCTTTGAGATGCTAAATTAACCATTTTACTCTTTAATGAAAGAAAGGTATGCAGGAAATTACACATAACATTAAATCTTTGATAGGGCTGAACTTCTGTGATTTTGTGTATTCCCAATTTTCTGCAGATTTTATATTTGGTTAAGAAAAATTCATAAAAATGGTAAAAGACATATGCTTATAAATGTATTCATAAACAAAGGGTAAAATAAGTAATAGTCTTAAAAGTATGTGCTGGGATAGTAAGTGTTTTCCAAGTCCAAATAATTTAGTAATAATCCTATTGCCTTTTTTTCCCCCACCAGGTTGTGTTTGTTGTTTTAGCGTTTTTAACAGGTATGCTTTGTTCTTATCCTAATCCACATGAGGACAAATGTCCAGGAAACTACACGAACCCGTTGAAAGTTCAGACAGTCATAATCCTTGGAAAAGTTATTTTGTGGATTCTGCATATAGTTCTTGAGCGCTACATCCAGTATCACCACAGCAAAGTAAGGAAACGAGGCTATAACATGATCTACCGATCCACCAGCCATCTTAAAAGACTTGCATTGATGGTACACTCCATGGGTAAGCTTCTTTGCTTTTTTGACTTTTCTGTAGCTTGTTTGGCAACAGCGTCAGCAGAAAGAAAATGTGAAGTTTGATTTCATAATCAGATACCTTCTCTTATATTTGTGAGAGTGACGTGGCCACTGAAAATTGTATTACCTTAATGTTTTGCAATGTTGAAGAGTTAGCACTGTACTGCTAATTGCAAGGTCAGTGGTTCAAATCTACCAGCCACTCTTCGGGAACCCTATATAGGGTCGCTATGATTTGCAACTGATTTAAGGGCACTTAACAATAACAATAATGCCTTGAAAAGAGTCTCTGGGTAGTGCAAACAGTTAAGCGCTTAGCCACTAACCCGAAGGTTGACAGTTTGACTCCATCTTAAGGTACCTTGGAAGAAAGATTTGACAATCTACCTCTCAAAAGTCACAGCCATTGAAACTCCTATGAAGCCGTTCTACTCCGAAATAGCTGTGATTTCCATGAATTAGAATCAACTCATTGGTTTTTTTTTTTGGTTTTTGTTATAATGGGTATAACCTTAATTTTTCATTGAAATTGGTATTTTTAATGAAATGGTATCTATGTATCCCAGTGCAAAATACAGAAATTTTCACTGTTCTGGAATCTGCTGGTTTATTCATCAAGGTATAAATGCTGTTGCTGTTTGAGATCTCTGGGGATAAAAAGAAATTTAAAAAAAATGAAATTACTTGCTTTTTTTTTGCAATAGGAGATGGTGATGAAATATTTGGTGGAAAATTTATCTGCAGGGTAAGTTCCTAGGAAAAAGAGGGATTCTTATATAATAAGATACATTACCCAAAAGGGAAAAGTTGAAAAACATACAGGTCATAATTTATGAAGGTAAGATCAAAAGGTCCAGCCAGGCAGGACTTACAATGCCTGAGTACCTGCTTTCCTTGACTATTGCAGGCTTCAGAATTTAAGGGTTTAATGGAATTTTCTTGAACTCCCTTAGCTATTTTTTACTTGATGCCAAAGTGTCTACATTTGAGTCTAGAATGAAACTTAAATATTTCTGTATTCAGATAGAATTGAGTGTTCCTTGGAAAAACAGTATTATAGAATTTAAAGATTTTCTTTGCTGTACGCATTGTTCTGTATGCATTTCCTTTAAGGACACATTTCAAGTTCATTCTTTCAGTGAAAGCTAGAGGGCTGTTGCTGTAACAGAGAGAAACAGGGTCAAACTCTTTCATAGTAATGCCTAATCTTGACAAAGGTGGTTACTGCTCTTTGCGTTTCCAAGGGTGAACTTGGTTTAGTTAACCGTTAATTGCGTAGTACTCTCTTTGGCCAGAAGATGTCACTATAATGTTTCCCCCCCTAAAATAAAACAAAAACCTGTTTTTAACTACTGAAAGAACTTAACTTGCTGTGTCGCTAAAATAGTGTTCAGTTTCTCAGGTTTTTTGGTTATTTTTTTATCTGGAGATAGCTTTTTTTCCTTTTTTTTTTAAGCTTACAAAGAGATTGGTCTTTACTTTTCTTCTAACACTCAAATTCTTGTTAAATATGAGACTCTTAATCATGATAAACCAAATAGTTAAATTCCAAATTACACTCCTTTTTTATTACTCATGTGAGAATCCAGAAAAATCAAAGGAAATGAAGCATATATTTACCTTATTCCTATTTTGTTTGAGTATTTTTTTTTTCTTATTTGAAGAAAAAGAAGGTAAATCTCTTGGGATACGAAACGTCAAGCTAATTAGAAAGAATTTAACCATTCTATTTATCACATGTGATAGTGCTATAGGATATCGATGAACTTTTCATTCTTTAAAGGAAAAGTAAATATTTGTGTGTGTGGAATCAGAAGGCTGGGTTGTGCTTTCCTCCTTAGTAAAGAATATTTAGCTGACTTAACTGTTTTCCTTCTTTAGATCCAAATATATTTTGAACTCTGTTAAATATTGTTAATTACACAGAAAGTTGCATATTTAGATCTTTTTGCCCACTGAAATTTAAGTTAGGACTGTCACTGAAAAGCATTAATTTTCAACCTATCGTATGGACCTATCTTTGACCAGAAAGGGTAAACCCAGAAATTGAGAATATGGAAAAGTTTGTGATAACTACTCCAGAAGGTGAATTCTGGAAGGAATATTTATTTTTAAAAGCAGCCTGAACTGAGATTTTTGTACTGGACAGACCTTCTTCAAGGAGGGCCCCTTAATAATGTCCCAAAAATTTCTCCTTTTAGGGAAATGTGTGCCCATTCCACCAGATGAAAAACTGTCCATTAAATATTAATCATCTCTCACAGTGCTGACTCAAAAGGTGTTTGTCAGTGCACTGAAAATCCACTGACAACTCTTTTCACATTCTGTGCATAGGATTTTTCTAGTGCTCAACTATGAACCAAAAGGTCAGTAATTCAAGACCACCAGCTGCTTTTTGGGAGGAAGATGTGGCAGTCTGCTTTCATAAAGACTGCAGCCTTAAAGACTTAAAAGAGGCCCTATGGAGCAGTTCTAAGGAGCTCTGGTAGCGTAGTGGTTATGAATGGGCTGCGAACCGCAAGGTCAACAGTTCGAAACTACCAGCCATTCCGTGGGAGAAAGATGAGGCTTTCTGCTTCCATAAAGATTTACAGCCTCGGAAACCCTGTACAGGGTCGCTGTGAGTCGGAACCGAGTCCACAGCACATAACCACCACCACTATGCAGCGGTTTTACTCTGTTTATGGGATCACTATGAGTTGGAATCTATAGCAATGGATAGGATTCTAAATATTTGTCATATATTCACTCATTTATTCCTTATAATAAAAACATTGTTATGCCCATTTTCCAATGAGTAAGATGAACTGCAGCGATGTTAGGTAATTTGTCCAAGGTAAGATGATGCAACCTTGCTTGCTGAAAGGAAAAATGACTTAAAATACTGATGAGGATCAAAGACTACAGCACCCAATATGTATTGTACCTCAATATAAAGAAAACAAAAATTCTCACAATTGGACCAATAAATAACATGATAAACAGAGGAAAGATCGACACTGCCCAAGATTTCATTTTGTTTGGATCCACAATCACTACTCACAGAAGCAGTAGTCAAGAAATCAAAGGATGTAATTACATTACCAAATCTGCTGCAAAAGATCATTTTAAAGTTTAAAAAAGCAAAGATATCAGTTTGAGGACTAAGGTGTGCCTGACCCAAGCCATGGTATTTTCAATAGCCTCATATGCATGTGAAAATTGGACAGTGAATAAGGAAGGCTGTTGAATAATTGATGCATTTGAATTATGGTGTTAGTGAAAAATATTGAAAGTCACTTGGACTGCCAAAAAAGCAAACAAGTGTGTCTTATAAGAAGTACACCCAAAATGCTCTTTTGATATGAGGATGGTGAGACTTCATTTTTCATACTTTGGGCATGTCATCAGGAGAAATAGAGACGGATATCATATATGGTAAGGTGGAGGTTCAGTGAAAATGAGGAAGACTCTGAAAGAGATGGATTGACACAATAGCATCAACAATGGATTCAAACAACAATTCTGTGGATGGCTCAGGACCAGATACTATTTTGGTCTGTTATGCACAGGGTCACTGTGAATCACGACCAACTCAACAGCAGCTAACATCAATAGCAAGCAGCAAGCAATGTGGTCAGGCTTTTCATCCAGGCAGTGTGATCATTGCAACTCCTTTAACTGTAGTACAGTTCTACCATTGGCAAGCTGTATATGGCTGGAGTGGGCTGATAGGATGCTCTAATGCCTGTAGATCCTGAAGACATGTGTAATACAAGTTTCTAAAAACCATAATACTTTTTAAATATACAGGGAATCCAATTAAATACCATTGTTGATAATTCTATAAAATAGAACAAAAGTTCCATAGTTGTTAAGAAAATTGATACTTTTATATATGAATGTTGTGGCATCATTAACACTTAGATACATTTTTTCCCTCACAAGCTTAGCAGTTTTTGGTGTTCATCCTCTAACTTCTTTTGCTGATAAACACAAATGGTCCTCTGTGTGTGAAAGTTTGCATTCATGTATGTGCGTGCACTGTGTGCCCTAGGTGTGTGTTTGCGCCTGTGTGTGTGTGTCAGTGCTATCTCTGGCTAACACTGTTCTTGTTTCTTTTTGTCAGGCAACACAGCACTTCTTCTCTTACTGAGCATTCAGCATTCCTTTCCTGAGCCCAGTAAATTGTATCTTGACTTCATTTTGGCCATCCTGGGCCTGGAACTGATCTGTTCCGTGACATGTCTGCTAATTTACACAGGTGAGAATTACAACTGAGCTGTCTTTGTAAAGACCTTTTAACTGCTTCATCTCCTCCCAGTTGGAAGCTTAGCTTATTATCTTAGAGCCAGGGACGTATTTCTTTGTAGCTGAGAACCTGCTTAGCACCATATGTTTCTTTGCTAACTGTATGCAGACTTCTCTAATTTCAAACTAACAGAAAGATACAATTACCACCAGTGAGGTTCCATTCCTAATTTTCGGTCTTCAACCAGTGCTGCCAGCTAAAGTGAAAGCTTTTCGTTAGAAAACAGAAACAAAGGGAAAAGAAAAAGGTTTTGATTCCCCAAAAGCTGCTGAAGTGTAAGACTGGCATTTAATCATCAAAAAAAAAAAGTAAATAAATTATACATAACTAATCTTTGCTCTGGTAGCGTAGTGGTTACGAATCGGGCTGCGAACCTTAAGGTCAGTGGTTCGAAACTACCAGCTGCTCCGTGGGAGAAAGATGAGGCTTTCTACTCCCATAAAGATTTACACCCTCGGAAACCCTGTACAGGGTCGCTATGGGTCGGAACCGACTCGACGGCACTTAACAACAACAACAACAATCTTTGCTTAGCCCAAGTTTGCTGTGGGCAAATCATGTAGCAGCTCACTTTCTAGAACTGCTTGAAAGTTGTGTTTCTCTGTCTTTCACACACACACACACGTACACACCTTTCAGTGGAATTAAAGTATTTAGGGTTAAGCTATGTTAACATAAAAATAACATGGAAGGATACTCTAACAGATGAAAGATTCAAGTCCTGGTGAAATTTAGATTTCAATATTGCTGCACTATTAACATGCATTAAAATCTGGCCATGAAAGCAGCTGACTTGATGTTATTGAGTTGATAATTGCTGTGACAACAAAATACCTCACATATTCAGATGACCATTTTGACAGAGACCCCTTTTCTTGTGCTGGGGAAGAAGTTATATGGGTCTTAACTTGTGCTTCATTGTATTGATCTTTTTTGTGTCTTCTTGTGACCAGAAAAGGATTTATAGTGTAGGGATGTACTGAATAGTTTGTCTACTTGAAATATGTGACTGATTTCTCATTTTTAATTGGCTTTTACAATTTTGTACTTGGTGGTGGTGATGGTATATGTCGTGAAGTTAGTTCTGACTCATAGCTACCCTGTGTAATAAGGTTTCCAAGGCTGTAAATCTTTACTGGAGCAGAAAGCCTCATCTTTCTCCTATGGAATGGCTGATAGTTTTGGCCTTGAGGTTAGCAGCTTGACTCGTAACCATTATGCTTTGTACTTATCGGCTAACAGTTAGCAAAATTAGGTAGAGGATTTAAAATAGAAAAGAAGGTATGTTCCACCCAGTCAACTTTTTTGAAAAGAATGAGACTTTAATTTCTAAATAATGGTTATTTTTTAGTGGAAACTGCTCAGGACTTCAATAAAGTGATCTATGTGTCAGAAACAAATTAATCCTGTTGAAATTATTCCATTCTCTGATATGTCCGTCAGTTGTTGTAACTTGTAGTTAGAATTCAAATTTATGCATATATTCATTTAGTGTGCTACTTCTTATTAGTATTACAGGAGTGTAGTAAACTTTCAGTAAAGTATCAGGTGGATAACTTTTTAAAAGTGCTTTCTGTAATGCATAATGCTCCATGACAAAGAAGTGACAACTGTATCCCAAAGATTATGTTAATGTCATGTAAATCAGGGGACATTTATGTGTTTAAAATGTAGTCCAAGAGTTATTTCTCTGGGATTTACTCTAGAGATATGCTTGACATTTTAAATTCATCATACTATAAAATAAGTCATGTACTCGTTGGTTAAAAACAAAAAAACTGAGTCCATTTGAAAAGAGGCAATACAGCCTTGGAAACCCTGTACAGGGTCGCTATGAGTCGGAACTGACTCCACGGCACATATCAACAACAACAACACTTAAACTTGAACAAAAAAGAGAATTTCCTTTAGTATATAAAATTTATACTTATCTTTTATCTTCCTAAATTATAAAGAATTGCTTTTAATCCATAAGAGAATTCTGTATTCATTATTAAATGTTATATTTGAATAAATCTCACATTGTTGTATTCCTTAATTTAAGAAAACCTGATAGTGTTTCATTCGGACATGTAAAAATAAAGGGATAATTTACATAAGAATTATATAATTACTATATAATTATTTTAAATGTAGTACGGGTTTCTGCAAACATGGCTCCTCCCCTCAAAGGTTTAAGCATAATTGTTTTCCTTCCACATTCTCAGTAATACTTACTTTAAAATTACATTGCTGTTAAGTTCCTTTAAATCGGTTCTGACTGAGAGCAACTCTGTATACGGTTTCTGAGGAGCGACTGATGGGTTTGAACTTATGACCTTGGAGTTAGCTCTCCAGTGCTTATCCTACAGTACTACCCTAGGACTTTTGAATTATGTTGCTATTGTTGTTAAGTGACATCGAATAGGTTCTGACTCAAAGCGACCCTGTGTAAGATTTCCGAGGAGCAGCTGGTGGGTTTGAACTACTGACCTTGTGGTTTGCAGTCCAGTGCTGATCCTATAGCGCTATACCAGGAAACGTACTATTAGCTCTGACAGGAGAAACTTTAGGGAGTAACTTCTAGGGACGTTGCTTAGTGTATTGTGTCACAAGTAATTTAAGGCTCGTCCCCTGATATACATGACATTCACATAATCTTTGTGATACATGAATTTTTCTTGATTCTCTTTGCTAAAAAATGGTTTAAAAGGAGCTATCCCTGTAGCGTAGTAGTTTTGGGCTGATTTTTGCAAGGTTAACAGTTTGAAACTACCTGCCACTCTGCAAGAAAAAGATGACGCTTTCTGTTTATATTTATAGCCTCGAAAACCTAATAGAGGTTTGCTTTGAGTTGGAACTGACTCCACAGCACACACCATCACCGTCACCAGTTTCAGTATGGTTAATAGTATTTTCTGGACGTGATTGTTTGATGCAGTGATTCTAACTGAAACTGGACCAATTTAATTTCATTATTAGGAGCTAATCTCTAGAGCTAAACTCCTTTCAAGCATTAATTTGCACGTATGCCTTTAGAGGGGAAAACTGGGAGAATAAGTTAATTAGTAAGTTCCAACATGATAATAAATTGAATTGCTTTTTTGTTCTAAAAATAGTCAAATGGATCAGTAAATCAATAATTTCCAGTTATCATCCTTCTGTACAGAATGAGGAAAAATGTAAATACTCAGCAAATCCACCTATTCCTTTTAGTGTTTTACTGATTTTTGCGTACATGCTTTCCTTGACTTGTGATAGAAAAGCCAATGGAGAACTTCCTCTTCCATGTAGTTTGTATTTGTATTGCTACTTGACCTGGTAGCGTAGTGGTTACGAATCGGGCTGCGAACCTTAAGGTCAGCGGTTCGAAACTACCAGCCGCTCCGCGGGAGAAAGATGAGGCTTTCTACTCCCGTAAAGATTTACACCCTCGGAAACCCTGTACAGGGTCGCTATGGGTCGGAATCGACTCGACGGCACTTAACAACAACAACAACTTGACCTGTGGTCTGAAAAATGCTGAGTTCATGTAATTTACCTTAAAAATTACAAAGATGGGCCTGAAAGATGGACATTTTTATATTGTCAGACTATGGGCATGTCCTTCATTTCTAACTTTTCAGTTTTATTTTAATACCATATAACTGTTACCGTCTTTTCCCAATTCAAGAAGTTTCTATGTCTAAGATTAATGTGCTCTACGTTTCTTCATTTATGAAAGCTTATGATGTAGAAGACAACATTTTAGGGATATAATATTTGAACATAAGCAACTTATGTCCAATTCAACAGCAGCTCATGTACCAACCTTTCCTCAGGCCTTATCAACTTCAACCCTTTAATGGCATTGGACATAGTTAATCATTCCTTCCTTCTAAAATGTCTTCTTCACTTGCTCTGGGATTCGCCACCTTCTTGTTTTCACCTGCTGTCTGACTGGCTGCTCCACCTTAATGTTCACTAGAGAGTCCTGGTACATAGTATGGCTCCCAGTGTTTGAGTACATTAATAAACAGATATGATACGTACCTATTTACTCACTGTATGAAGCAGTTTTGTACACATTAATTTATTTGAAAAGAACATCCAATTGATGTAGTTTGAGTAAATTAAAACAACATTTTTCATTATAAGATCATCTGACTAATCATTACTTTATTGTTTTAGTGAAAGTTCAAAATTTTAATAATGCTAAAGCAAGACCTGATGTACTTGAAGAAGAAAAAATCTATGCTTATCCCAGCAATATTAACTCGGAGACTGGATTCAGGTAAGACTTCAGAAAGGAAGATTCAGGAAAGAAATTTTAAAGCTTTATTCCTTCCCTAGAAACCATTCTAAGCCTTGGAGTTTGTCTATGCTTATGCACACTTTATGTTGTCAGTTGTTGTTAGGTGCCATCGACACAGTATCGACTCACACCGACCCAATGCACAACAAAATGAAATGCTGCCTGGTCCTGGGCCAACCTCATAATTGTTGCCACGCTTGAGCCCAGTGATGCTGCCACTTTGCCAGCCCATCTCGCTGGAGGTCGTCCTCTTTTCCCTGACCCTCCACCTTACCAAACATGATATTCTTTTCCAGGGACTGATCCCTCCTGACAATATGTCTGAATATGAAAGAAAAGTCTGGCCATCCTAGCCTCCAAGAAGCACTTTGACTGCACTTCTTCCAACACAGATCTGTTGGTTCTTTTGCCAGCATGGTATTTTCAATAGCCTCATATGTATGCAAAAGCTGGACAGTGAATAAGAAAGACCGTAGAAGAATTGATGCTTTTGAGTTATGGTGTTGGAGGAGAATATTGAAAGTGCCATGGGCTGCCAAAAGAACCAATAGATCTGTGTTGGAAGAAGTGCAGCCAGAATGCTCCTTGGAGGCCAAGATGGCCAAACTTCATCTCTCATACTTCAGACATATCGTCAGGAGGGACCAGTCATTGGAGAAGGATATCATGTTTGGTAAGGTGGAGGGTCAGAAAAAGAGGAAGACCCCCCAATGAGATGGATTGGCAAAGTGGCACCTTACTACTCAAACATGGCAACAGTAGTGAGGTTGGCTCAGGATCTGGCAGTATTTCGTTCTGCTGTGCATAAGGTCACTTTGAGTCGGTACCGACTTGATGGCATGTAACAACAACAACAACATGGCACTTTCAATATTTTCCTCCAACACCATAACTCAAAAGCATCAATTCTTCTACGGTTGTCCTTATTCACTGTCCAGCTTTCACATGCATATGAGGTTATTGAAAATAGCATGCTTGCGTCAGGTGCACCTTAGTCCTCAAACTGACATTTTTGCTCTTCAACACTTTAAAAAGGTCTTGTGCAGAAGATTTGCCTAATGAAATATGTCATTTGATTTCTTGGCTGCTGCTTCCATGAGTGTTGATGGTTGATCAAAGAAAAATGAAGTCTTTGACAGCGTCAATCTTTTCCATTGATATGAATGTTTTTTATTGGTCCAGTCGTGAGGATTTTTGTTTTCTTCACATTGAGATGCAATCCATATGGAAGGCTGAGGTCTTTGGTATTCATCAGTAAGTACTTTAAGTCCTCTTCACTTTCAGCAGTCAAGTTGTATCATCTGCATACTGTAGGTTGTTAATGAGTCTTTCTCCAATCCTGATGCCACGTTTTTTTTCATATAACCCAGCTTCTTGGATTGATTATTTGCTCAGCATTCAGGTTGAATAAGTATGGTGAAAGAATACAATCCCTGTTGCATACCTTTCCTAATTTTAAACCATTCCTTGTTCCCATCTTCTGTTCAAACAACTGCCTCTTGATCCATGTACAGATTCCTCATGAGCACAATTAAGTGTTCAGGAATACTCATACTTTGCAATGTTGTCCTTAGCTTGTCATGATCCACACAATTGAAGGCCTTTGCGTTGTCAGTAAAGCACAGGTTAACATCTTTCTGATAGTCTCTGCTTTCGGCCAAAATCCATCACACATCAGCAATGATATCCCTTGTTCCACATCCTTTTCTGAATCCGGCTTTGCTCTCTAGAAGTTCTATGTCAATGTATGGTTGCAGCTGTTTTTGTATTACCTTTAATAAAACTTTATTTGCATGGGATATCAAAGAGATCGTCAGATGATTTTCACATTCCATTGGATCACCTCTCTTTGGAATGGGCACAAATACGGATCTCTTCCAATCAGTCAGGCAGATAGCTATCTTCCAGATTTTTTGGCATAGATGAGTGAGTGCCTCCTGTGCTGCCTCACTTTCTTGAAAGATTTCCATTTTTATTCCATCAATTCCTGGTGCCTTGTTCTTTGCCAATTCCTTCAATGCACCTTGGACTTTTCCTTCTGTGTCATTGGCTCTTGATCATATGTTGTCTCTTGAAATGGTTTAACTTTGACCATTTGTCTTTAGTATAGTTTCCTTCCATCTTCTTTTTATACATTCTGCATTATTCAGTAATTTGCCCAGAGAATACGTCAATAATGAAAGTTGAGGTTTGAATTTTTTTCTTCAATTCCCTCAGCTTGAGAAATGCTGAGTGTGTACTTCCCTTTTGGTTTTTGCCCACTTTATAATTCTGTTTAATATGTTTACTTTCTTTTCGCTGTGGTAAAACTAAGTCTAAATTCGTGTACCTGACCGAAAGTAAGATTAACCTTTTGCTCAATCTCAGAAACTTTATCAACCCTTTTTTCATTGGTAGGCTTCCATAAGACTGTACTCTCCTGCTTATATGATGTTTATTTTCCTTTGATTACCCTTTCTTCTCTGACTAAACTTCCAAATATGACAGTAACAAAGGGCCTGTCCTCTCTTTGTTGTCTACCTGTGGCATCAGTGAGTATCTCCCTTGGTGATGTCCATGAATTTAAATGTCTTTCAATCTGGGAGCTTAGGCATAGAAAAAGTCATAAAAACAATGTAGAACAATAACTCAGAATACTGGATGAAGCAGGTTCACGGGACAGTCCTGGAACTCTGTAGCAAATATAAAGGAATATTTATAAATATGGAAGGCTTACTGCTAGTGGGATTTGTAGGAAAAGGAACAAAAGTGGTGTTTTCTGACTTGTGGCTGCTAGCAAGTCCCAGTGCAGCCATCTTGAATGGGATGGAGCAGACATAAGAGTAAGAGTGAACTCCTGTTGCGGGGGCCTGACCAATCATCAGAGATAAATGTGTAAACAATGTTTGTGCACCTCTTCTCTGTTAATTAGAGGGGGTACCTCAGTGAGTGTACACCTCTCCCCACCTCCTCCGGTGGGTTCTACTGCTCATGCACGTAGATCTGCTCACCAAAGACCACAGGACCCAGAATTGAAGAAGAGGGAGGAGTCAACACAAACAGCTTAAAATGTGAGGGTCTTCCAAAATGCATCTGGCCAGCCCTGGGTTGTTTTTCACTAGGAGAAACACCTCAGTGGGCTTGAGGAGAGGTGAGAGAGGAAAAAGGAAAGAGGCCGACCATCGTGAAATTGCTTCAATGGCCTTGAGGGCAAGAAGCCGAAAAAGAGGCGATAAAATCTTACTCATAGTTTGCTATGATTTTTTGGTTGCCCTTTTACCTTTGGGAGGATTATTCCTCTCCCTAGTTAACCAAGAAAAGACAGCAACTGTGGACATACAGCCAATCTATAATTGTTGATGTTAAGTGCCACGAAGTCAAGTTGGTTCTGACCTATAGCTACCCTGAACAGGGTTTCCGAGGCTGTAAATCTTTATGGAAGCTGAAAGCCTCATCTTTCTCCTGTGGAGCAGCTGGTAGTTTTGAACTGCTGATCTTGTGGTTCGTAGCCCAATTCATAGCCACTACACTACCAATCTATAATTGTTGTTGTTATGTGCCATGGAGTCGGTTCCGACTCATAGCGACCCTGTACAGGGCTTCTGAGGCTGTAAATCTTTACAGGAGCAGAAATCCTCATCTTCTGCGGAACTTATACCCTATAAAATCCCACCATCTGGGCAAAAGCCAGTATCAGCTGTTATACACCAGAGCAGCGTATATAACCAGAACTTGCTAAAATTACTCTGATTTGAGTAATAAGAGAAGTGAAAAGAGAAATCCATATCCTGATCACATCTACCTCAAGGCTATAAAATGCTTAATAATGCACCAACATACATTCATCTGATTATTGAAAATGACCAAAAAACAACAGAAAATCACAGCTCATGTCTAGAAACAAGATAGAGTAGCAGAAACAAATGAGCTAGTGGTATATTTAGAATTCACATAGAAAGGAGGGCAGGCTTTGGAAATGCCTGAAAAGGAATTCAGGAGAATGATATTGAGATGCATCCAAATGTTCCACAGAGGGGTTGAGAAAAATAAGGAAGAAGTCAGAAAAGCACTACAGAGAGCAATCAAATAAGATAAAAATAGCATTGGGAACAATTTAAACTTGCAAAAAGAGGTCCAAACGATTTAATAATAAAATATCAGAAATGGACAATACACTGAAAGGGCAGTGGATTAGAAATGAAGAGATGGAAGCCAGAACCAGCGAGCTTGAAGACAAATCTCTCAATACTGATAAGATACAAGAGCAAGCAGAAAAAAGTATTAAAAAATCTGAAGTAAGGCAACGTGAAGAGGAATAACCTAAGGGTTATTGAAATCCTGGAACAGGAATGATCACAGAGGACATACTTGAGCTTCTGGAAGAAAATTTCCCTAACATCCTGAAAAGTGAAAAGCATTCAAGAAGCTCAGTGAACTTCAAGAAGGATAGACTCCAAAAGAAAATCAACAAGACATATCATCAAGTGCTCCAAAATCAGACAAGGAGAGAATCCTGATAGCAGCTAGAGAAAAGAGAAGTGTTGCTTACAAAGGTAAGCAAATAAGATTAAGCTCTGATCTCTCAGCAGAAACCATGCAGGCAAGAAGGCATTGGGGAGGCATATATATAGAACCTTGAATAAAAAAAAACTGCCAACTAAGAATCGTCTACCCAGAAAAGCTGTACTCCAATAAATTTGAAAATCCAGAAGAGATGGATACATTTTTAGAAAAACAAGACCTACCTAAACTTACACAGAGTGAAGTAGAAGACGTGAACAGACCTATAACAAAGGAAGAAATTGATCAGGTCATCAAGCTGTGGATCAAACGGATTATGCAGTCTAGCACATTAACCCATAGCACCACACCAGGAGATGCAAATCAAAACAACATCTCATGCCAGTAATAACAGTGAAATTCTAAAAAGCAGAGGGTAACAATTGCTGGCGAGGATGTGAAGAGACTGGAATCCTCCTATGTTGCTGGTGGGTTATGTAAAATCGTTCAGCCACTCTGGAAACTGGTATGGCGCTTGCTCAGAAAGTTGGAAATAGAAATACCTTATGATCCAGCAATTCCTCTACTCAGTATATATCCACAAGAAATGTGAACTAGAACACAACAGATATGTGTAGATACATGCACACCAGTGTTTATGGCACTATTGACAATAGCAAAAAGATGGAGACAGCCCAAGTGCCCACCAGTGGAAGAATGGATAAACTGGATACATACACACAATGGAATACTATACTACCCTGAATAATAACAAGAAAGCTGCAAACCACTGCATAACATGGATGAACCTTGAAGACAATTATGCTGACTAAATTTGTTAGTCACATTTGGACAAATATTGCATAAGACCACTATTGTAAAAGCTTAAGAAAAGATACCCATTCTAAAAAACAACAACAAAAAATCATTTGTTTGTACCAGGGATAGGAGGGAGGGGACAGTAGACACAGGCTAAGGCATAGTCACATCATAGCTTAGGTGCTGTGTGTGTGGGGGGCAGAGCAATATACATTATGGGGTAGGGGAGAGGAAGAATAAAGTTGATAGGGGAACACTTAGGTAGGTTTTCATGGGCTGAAAAAAAACAATGTAAATACTGAAAAAGAGGCATTTACCACCCCCAGATAAAGCAGAAGGTTGTACTTGAGAAGAGGTAGCAGGATGGTGAGACAGGAAACTGCTATTTGTCATTGTGAACATCTCATTGTGTAGTTAGGAATAATGAACTGTTTAAAAATATGTATGAGAATTAAGTAGTTATAAATAAATAAATAGATCACATAAATATGTCGTGGACTCTGAAACCCATCTCTATAGCGCTTACTTTCTCCCGGGGACTCAGCGTGCATACTTGACTGTCTGATAGCCATTATATCTCCAGTTGGATATGTAAAGTGAATCTCAAACTTAGCATGTTGAAAGCAGAGATTTCTCCTCACCACGATCTGTCTTTTCTCCTATGTGACCACCATCCAGTATTTGCTCAGGCCAGAAATGTAGACATTATCCTTGACTTCTATTTCCCTCTCCCCATATCTACCCCCGCTAATAATTCATCAGAAAGTCATATCAGATCTACCTCCATAATATATCCCCAATCCAGCCATTGTTCACCATCTCTTTCCTGGATGTACAAAAAAATTTCTCTATTTGGCTCTAATGTTGGCTCCTTTCAGTCAGTTTCTACTAGTGGTAAATATGCCAGTGGCCTCTACTTTGCCAAATCTGGTATGGACTGACTCTTAATAGTCCTTGTACTTGCTTTCGCAGTGACATCGGATGTAGTTAACCACTGCCTTTTTTCATGAAACACTTCCTACCCAGATACTTAATTTCTTTATATTTCATGTGCCGCACTTCTTTTTGTCTTCTTACTGACTCCTTGACTCCTTCAAGACTCAAGGTTGGTATTACAAAATTCAGGTAGAACCTCTTTGTTATATTACCCTCAGAGATCTCATCCAGCCATTAGTTTAAGTAATCTGGAGTGCAATTTATACATAAACATCTGAATTGAATGCCAGTTTACAAGCGATTAGAGCCAGCAAGTGTGTGTGTGTGTGTTTAAATGTTTTATTGTGAATTGTGTGATAATCTACATGGGAGAACATCAGCTTTACAAATTCATTCCATCATCCATCATTTCATTGGCATAGTTACCATCCCGTCCATGCAGCCTCACCCAACCAAGTGGTGTACCCTGTAAGCCTGCACCACACCCTCTGCAGTCCTCAGCCCCTTTCTGTCTCCTGGTCCCGAGTCCCCAGCCACACCATCTCTTGGCGTCATCTTCTCTGCCTCCATCTCAGGCCCCACCACCTCTCTGGGTAGGATTCTGCTCTTTGCTCTTCTCCATCGATGGTCCCAGGGTCCTCTGCTCATAGACTGAAAAGTTAATCACTCCCCTCTTTGCTACAAAAAGTCCATCTCTAGATTTCCAACCCTCACAATTAGTCCTGATAACAATCATTCACAATTGCATCACAAGAGACCCATCTGTATTTCCTTTCATCAGCCCTTCCTGGACAGGCTGGACACTATTTACTGGAGACTCTACCTTCCTCCACGCCCTTTGGATCTAGGTTCCCTCTTGAAAGCTTGTAAGCCAGTCACTTCTTGCCTTTGTATCCTTCCCCCTGCTTTGGGTAGCCAATGTCCAAGTTGCCCATCCCTGTCTACCCTTTGTGCGGAGGGGGTGGGAGTAGTTCTTGCAGCAGGGATTTGTTTCCTCTTTTGAGCTACTGCATTCCTAGGTGTAGGTCCTGTTTATCGAATTGTATCAGATGACACTTTTTTTTCCTCTTCTTTCTTCTTCGGATTGAGCTCTGTTTATCTTGTCATTGAAGTCCAGTCAAATGGGTATCATCTGCAAGTGTGGATGTTCTTACATCTGTCCGGCATCTTTTTATTGCCTGGCTGCCCCACTCTCCACTCCAGACCTCTGTGGCTGTGTCATTGACTCTGAGCCCATGAGTCACCAGATGTTGCCTCGCTACTGGCCGACCAGGTCTCCACCCGGGTTCACAGTAGTTTGCTGAAAGATGTAGGGCTTAACTCGCCCCTTCATTGATGTTCCTTGGTCACTTCCCCTTCTGGGTGACGTGCGTGGTTGTCAGTCAAAACGTATATTTCCCTTGCGTCTTAGTCTTGGAAGAGAATTTGCACTGAGAGGGTCCTACCACTTGCCTTGATGTCTCCTGGGCAAGCCACCTGTGTGTTCTTGTGGTAACAGTCAGACTGCCCTTTTTTTGTTTTGTATTTTTCCTGTAGGTCCTTCTTTCAAGAAGTATCTTCTGGTTTTCTAGCTGCTCCCAGCTGGTCTGCTTGTCCTTTCAAGTGGAAAAAAATTTCCCATCTCTGAAGGTTTGGATGTGGTTCAGGCTTCCACCTATACTCCCATGTAATGCAGAGGCTCCTCAGTAAACCTCCTTTACTGGACATATTGTAGCCCCATTTTAGATATTCTAATCAGTTATAGGCAGAAGACGGGCTTACAAGCTTTCCATGTTGATATTTCTGGTTATTCCTTTTTCTCCCCCTCCAGTGTCTGTTTTATAATGTATTGCAAGGAAAACCATGATTCAAAAGGCAGGCAAGCATCTTAACATTATTCTCCCCCTTTCCCCCATTCCATCCATGTCTCAGTCTCTGTATTCCAGAGCCCTGTTGTTCCAAAGCTGTGCCTACATCATTTTTTACCTCTGTCGCATTGAGTTGTGGTGTTGAAGGAGAATACTGAAAGTGCCGTGGACTGCCAAAAGAACCAATAGATCTGTTTTGGAAGAAGTGCAGCCAGAGTGCTCCTTGGAGGCCAAGATGGCTAGGCTTCGTCTCTCATACTTTGGACACATTGTCCGGAGAGAACAGTCGCTGGAGAAGGATGTCATGCTGGGTAGGGTGGAGGGTCAGAGAAAAAGAGGAAGACCCCTAACGAGATGGATTGGCCAGGTGGCATCATTGATGGACTCAAGTGTGGCCGCGGTAGTGAGGTTGGCCCAGGATTGGACATTGTTTCGTTCTGCTGTGCATGGGGTCGCTGTGAGTTGGTTCCGACTCGATGGCACCTGACAACAACAACAACAACCCAATACCCAAATTATCTTGTGTCTATTCCCTGCCCTGTGCTCCACCTTCCCCTCCCACCCCTATCCCTAACCCTACAACCTAGAACCCACTAAGAATCCACTTTAGTGGATTAGTATGAGTCCTTTTTCTTGGTCTTTTACATTAGTGGTCCTATGCAGTATTTTTCCTTTTGTGACTGATTAATTTCACTCAACATAATGCCCTTAAGGGGTTCATCCATGTTAGGAAGTGGCATGCAGCTTCCTTGTTATTTTTCAAGGTAGCATAGTACTCCATTGTGTGTATGTACCACAGCTTGTTTATCCATTCTTCAGTTGATGGGCACTTTGGCTGACTCCATCTTTTTGCTATTGTGAATAGTGCAGCTATGAACATTGGTGTGCAGATATCTTCCCGTGTTGTGGCTCGTTTGTCTTGTGGGTAAATACCCACTAGTGGAATTGCTGGATCGAATGGTATTTCTATTTTCAACCTTCTGAGGAAGCGCCATATTGCTTTCCAGAGAGTTTGGACCATTTTACAGTCCCACCAGCAATGCAGGAGTGTCCCAGTCTCTCCACATCCCTGCCAGCATTTATTGTCCTCAACTTTTTAAATCTTTGCTGTTATTTCTGGTGTGAGGTGATATCTCATTGTTGTTTTGATTTGCATCTCTCTAATGGCTAGTGATTGTGGCAAGTGTGTTTTTTTATGGGCTTGAGAAATTGGTATAGTGTTAATATTTATACAAGTATAAATATAAACTTGGTAAAGAAAGGTAACCATGCATGAGAAAAATGGTACTTTTTAAAATGGAAATAAATATAGTTCAGTTTATTAGCATTTAGTAAGGAGACTCATTTTTTAATTTACTCTTAGGAAACGGAACTGATGTTAGGCACAGGTAGAAAATAGTGGTTAATCACACAGCATGAACAATGTAGACTGTGAGGACACAGGTTGATTTTCATTACAGTTGCTGTTAAGTGCCATTGAGCTGATTCTGACCCATAGCGACCCTGTATAGCATTTCCAAGGAGCAGCTAGTGAGCTTGAACCACTGACCTTGCAGTTCAAACTTTGTAGTCTAATGCATTAGCCCACAGTACCACATCAGTATTAGATGCTTAATACGATATAAATAATTAAGAGGCAAATCTAAGGTGCTTTGTCTTGGGATGATTATCTCTTTCCCAGAGTGTGATCTGATGATAGTTCCAGAATCCTTTTTATTGTTAAGTGCTGTTGAGTCGGTTCTATCCCATAGTGACCCTGTACAAAGGTTTCCAAGGAGCGGCTGGTAAGCTTGAACCACCAACTTTGCAGTTCAAACCGACTTCACAGTTCAGCCTACAGCACCACTCCAGGACTTCTTTAATCCTTTAATTACTTGAAAAAAATAACAGGGGGGCTTCAAAAAGTTTGTGGAAAAATGGAATTAAAGATAATGGAAGCTTTCTGTGACTTTTTGATGTTCCCTTGTATATTCTTCTTTGTCAAATTTCACCATAGTGATCTATATTTTTGTTGCATTTATTTTTATTTATTTATTTATTTATTTTTTTTGGTGTTTTATTATAAATTATGTGATAGTTTACTTCGGGGAAGACCAGCTTTACATTCATTTTATCATATATCGTTTCATTTCCATGGTTACAATCCCTTCCATGCCTCATCAACCAACCAAAGGTTATACCCTGCAAGCCTGCCCCCTGGTCATCAGCACACAGCCCCTCTCCCTCTCTGGGTCTAGAGTCCCCAGTCACTCCATTTTTCCACGTCATCATCTCTGCCTCCATCTTTGGTGTCACTGTTTCTCTGGGTAGGGTCCTGCATGCCGCTCTTCTCCTTTGATGGTCCCAGGGACTGCCGCTCCTGGACTGCAAAGTCAATCACTCCCCTCCTTTTGCTACAAAACGTCTACCTTACATTTCCAACCTTCACAGTCAGTCCTTTTAGCAATTATTTCACTATTGTACCACAAGAAACCTATCCCCATCTCCTTTCATTCATTTACTCTTTTAACTTCATATCAATGTACATGCAGGTAGTTTCTCAGTTTGCATGGATTCAGGTTAAGACAAACCACATTTTGTTTTTGGTACATCTTATCCTGAGTAGAAGGATCCCTAATAGTGTTGTGGGTTAAACATTCGGTTGCTAACTGCAAGACTGGTGGTTCAAACACACCAGCCACTCCACAGGAGAAAGATGAAGCTGCCTGCTCCCGTAAAGATCTACAGTCTTGAAAACCTTAAGGAGCAGTTCTGTTCTATTCTATTCTATTCTATTCTATTCTATATAAGGAAGACCCTAGAAGAATTGATGCATTTGAGTTATGGTGTTGGAGAAGAATTTTAAAGGTACCATGGGCTGCCGAAAGAACAGATAAATCTGTGTTTGGATGAAGCACAACCAGAATGCTCCTTAGAAGCTAAGATAAGCAGACTTTGTTTCTCATACTTTGCACATATTATCAGGAGGGACCAGTCCCTGGAGAACGACATCAAGCTTGGTAAAGTGAAAAAGAGGGAGACTCTTAAATAGATGGATTGGCATAGTGGCAACAGCAGTGGGTTCAAGCATAGCAGCAATTGGAAGGAAGATACAGGACTGGGCAATGTTTCATTCTGTTTATGTAGGGTTGCTATGTATTGGAAATGACTCGTTGGTACCTAACAACATCAGTTGGAAATAACTTGATAGCAGTGAGTCTGGTTGTGGTATTGTTAGTAATTTATATTACATACAGTGTTGCAGTATGTAATTTGCTGATGTTATCACTCTGTTTTACATCAAAATATTGACGACTAGCACACTGTGACTACAGTGAAGTTGGGATTGGTGTCAGGAGTCTTAACAGACAGAAAGTTGGGTACTTGAATTGTATATGCACCTGACTCCTGGTAACAATTGTGATTGATGCAACCTTCATTGTAGACCAGGCCTATGGCATGGGCATGATCTTACTCAGTATTTCATATCATATGAAGCATTGCTTATTAATTTGGTACTGAGTTATTCATGTTTCTCTATAACACATATACCACTTATAGGTCTGGCACTATGTCTAGCAAAATAAGTCATTCTACTGAAAGTTCTAATCAAAGAAAGGTGAAAAAGGCTCTATATATGGATATAAAGATGAAGATCATTAAGACCAAGATAATGGAAAGAAAACGTGTGAAATAGCATGTGAGGAAAGACTGTTTAATTCTAACATTTTGACAATTGTTAAGAATATAATTTTGGCAGCAGTTAAAAGAGCATAAAGAAAAGGCAATGGCTAATCTACAGAAGAAATGGAGAAGCTGTTAATAATATGGATAGATCAAATTCAGAAGAGAATTTGTTTGGGTTTACTGACAGTTACACCCTCGGAAACCCTGTACAGGGTCGCTATGGGTCGGACCCGACTCGATGGCACACAACAACAAACAACAACTGACAGTTCAAACAAAAGCAAGTTACCTATTTGGAGTTACGTGAATTCTGCCTCGTGAGATCTTGTTTTGCTGTTGTTTATTTTGGAAGACAGCAATTATGCCCATATAGCCAACATCAAACAAACCCACACTGAACTATGCTATACAAATGGCACACTCACCAGGAGACAGATGGTGAATGTCTAAGGGCTGCTAGGTTGGCGGTTCAAGTCCACCAACTGTTCCTTGGAAGCCCTATGTTGTTAAGTGCCATCGAGTTGGTTCTGACCCATTGTTGTTGTTGTTGTTGTTGTTAAGTGCCTTCGAGTCGGTTCCG
>NW_006408584.1:17181939-17184385 GCF_000296735.1 Chrysochloris asiatica
ACTAGTGTCATGGTTTATTATATAATTAAGCTCATTTAAAAAAAATGACAATAGTGAAAAATATAGAGAAACAGACAAACTTGAAATCCCACTACCAATGATTATACCAATTTGTTCTGTGTCTTCACCAGTCATGGGTGTTACTAATCTCTTTATAATCTTGGCTCTTTCTAGTGGATTAAAAATAATGTTTTAAGTTTCATTTCTTTGAGTACTAATTGTTGGGATTTAAAAAATATATGTGTAATCTTTTCATAAATCTTTTGAGATGTGTGTATTTAAAAATTTGCTTATTATTCTCCTGGAATATATATTTTTTAAGGAAATAGAATCTTGCCTAGTATATTAAAGGTAGTCCTTGGTTTATATATATTAGAAATATTGGCTAGTATACTTTGGGTTCTTTCTGCCATTTACTCCTCTAACACTGCAATCTAGAATCTACCTCCCATAGCACTGGTGAGAAAGTTTGTGTATCAATGAGTGCCACATCAGATGTAAAAGTGAGAGCCACAGTGAATAGTGAATTTTAATGCCAGGCATCTGTTACTGTCCTCTTTCTTCTACCAGGAATTCAAACCAAACTTCTATTTGAATTGAGTTGATTCTTTCCGCTTTTTCATTGCCCTCAGATTTCTTCTAAGGAAAGAAAATACTGCATATTATTTTTTTAAAAAAAGAAATGATGTAATTGTATATAGACTAACATGAAACAATGTTTTGAATATATTGCTAAGTGAAAATGGCAGGTTGTTGAATAATATGTATGTATAATGTCATACGTCTTACTTAGGTTAAAAAAATGAATTTTGTATATATGTTTGGAAATGGATAGAAATAGTAGTTCACACTCAGATGGGTAAAATGACTGTAGAAGTAGGATAATGAAAGGTGGAGTGGTCTGTTTGTCTGTGTATTCTTTCGCTATCCCTATCGCCGCTGGATCTCCCCTCCTCGTGAACCAAAAACTCGTGACAACTATGTCGAGGTCAGACCCCGGCAGTTAAGTGCCATCGAGTCAGTTCCAACCCATAGCAACCCTGTATAGGGTTTTTGAGGAATAGCAGGTGATCTTGAACCATTGAACTTGCAGTTCAAACCAACCTTGCCCTCCAGCACATTAGCCTGTAGCACCATACCAGCACTCCAAATACAATGTACCATTATGAAAATTAGTATTGATCTGTTTGCAAAGAGATGTATGAATATTGGTGGATATGTATAACCCATTCATGTCTTGATTTGTAGGACTATTTCTAGCCTAGAAGAAATTGTTGAAAAACAAGGAGACATCATAATATACCTGAAGCGACACAATGCATTGTTGAGTAAACGATTATTGACTTTCATGTCCTCTGACCTGTGCTCTCAGCCAAGTAGAATATGAGATGCCCAAAGTCATCAAGCAATCAAAGAATCCTGAGAATTTGAAGACTGATTGCCTGCCAAGCTGCCATATGGAATTCCAGCTTTTGCTGAATAGCATTTTACAATTGATATTGCTAATTTTTATTTGATTGTCACCTGTGTGTTTATATAGTGTGTAGAACTTGTGAACCTTTTTAAGGAGCTTTGTAAGAAGCCTTGTTAACTTGAAGAGGATATCACTTTGCACATTTTGAAATGATTTAACTTCTTGGTTTGTTCTAGGTTCAGAGATATAGTTTAATCATCTCTAAAGCCAACACTTCTTCCGTGTAACTTCAAGACCCATTGCCATCAAGTTGATTCTGGTGCATGGTGACCCCATGTTTTAGAACCCAGCAATAATTTGGCTATTTATGGAGGAAGATATAATTGATAGGATACTCGGTTCTGATGTGATGTAATATTAATAAACACTAATACTTTTTCTAAGATCAATAATGAACATTTCAAAAAGTAAATGAAAATAAAACGAAGCATCAAAACTAGCAAAACAGCAATTGGACAAAATGCATTTAACTATTAAAGCCTTTTGAATTTAGCACTGTGCTATTCCTATGGGTAACAAAAATTAATAAGACAGGCCCTGGGCTATACCTTATATTCTAAGGTAGGAGATAATGCAGTATTTCTAGGCTCTGTGGTAAGTGAAACAATGCCAGTACGTCCAAAGTACTATAAGCTCTTCAGGTCAAAGAGCACCTTAGGAAAGTAGAGAGTTTTAGTTATTTCAAGCAAATTAATGAACAGAAAAACAAGGTAAACAGGTACAAAGGATTATAAGGACTAAATATAGCTTGAACCAAAAGTGTGAGGCAAGACATGAGCTGAGAGTTGGACAGGTTCAGATCTAGATGTCTTTAATGCTAAGGAACTCGGATTTTATCCTGTTGGTAATGGGACCCATTGAAAGATTTCAAACAAGGGAGTGACATAGTCAGTTTTCATTTTAGAAGGATCAGATTGTAGTGCAATCGGGAGGAAAAAAGGGAAGCAGAAAGAGAGGTCCCTGAATTGGACT
>NW_006408584.1:17184772-17214993 GCF_000296735.1 Chrysochloris asiatica
TTTTTTGTGTGTGAATTGAGTGATAGTTTACATGGGAGAACATAGGTTTACATTCATCCTTCCTATCATATTTCATTTCATTGCAATGATTACAATCTCCATTCATCATCATTCAATGGCATTTGCTTCCATTCCTTCTTGTTTTTTGTTTTTTGTTTTGGATGTACCACAAATCACTCAGGAATAGACAGCCATTTAAACAACCAAAGGGCACAACCCACAAGCCTGTCCCCTGGCTGTCAGCACACAGCCCCTCTCTCTCCTTGAGTCCAGGGTCCCCAGCTGCTTCATCTCTCCACATCATCGTCTCTGCCTCCATCTCTGGTGTCACTGCTTCTCTAGATAGGGTCCTGCACTCTGCTCTTCTCCCTTCGTGGTCCCAAGGTCCTCCAGTCCGGGACTGCAGGATCAACCACGTCCCTCCTTTAGTTACAAAATGGCTACCCTTAACATTTGCAGCACTCGCAATCAGTCCTGATTAGCAATTATTCATTACTGAACCACAAGAGTCATCTCCATGTCCTTTCACTAGCCCTGTCCAGACAGGTTGGAAGCCACTCAGTGGAGATTCTACCGTCTCCTGTATCCTCTGAAACTAGGCTCCCTCTTGAAAGCTTGTCAGCCAGTCACTTCGTGCCATTGTAGTCTCCCCATTTAGGGTAGCCAATGTCTTAAGTTGCCAATCTCTGTCAACTCTGTGTACAGAGGAGGTGGGAACGATTCTTGCTGTAAAGATTTGTTCCCTTTTTAGCTACTACATCCATAGTATAGATCAAGTTCATCAAATTGTATCAGATTACTCTTTTTTTTTTTTTCCTTTTCTTTCTTCCTCTAGTTGAGTTTTGGTCATCCAGCCATTGAAGCCAGGTCAAATGGGTGTTATCTGCAAGTATAGGTGTTCTTGTGCATCTCCACTCACTTCATATCATCTGGACGCTTGCTTCACTCTCCACTTTAGTCCTCTGTGGCCATGTCCCTATCCCTGGGTCTAGGAGTCCCCAGGTCTCACCATACTACTGGCCAACCAGCTCTCAATCCAGGTGGACAGGAGTCTGCTGAACGTGGTCGCACTTGGCCGACAGCTTCATTGCTGTTTTTCCCCGACTTCTTATCTGTAGACCAACGTGGTCACCAGCAAGACCATATTCTTGCTCGTGTATTCCCCTTGAGTCTCAGTCTTGGAAGGGGGTTTGCCCTGAGGGGACCCAACTGGTTGCCCTGATGGCTCCCTGGCAAACAACTTGCTTGTTCCTGTAGTAGTCGATGGGACTGCCCTTAATGTTTTTTATTTTTCCTGCTGTTCTTTCTTTCAAGAAGTATCTTCTGTTCTTCTAAGCTGCTCCAGACTGGTCTGCTTGTCCTTTCAAGTGGAAATTTCCCACCTTAGAAAATTCTGGATGGAGATCCAGATTCCACCTACGGTCTTGCTATATTTATTTTTTATAGTGACTATTTTCTAATTCAAGTTCTAGTGTGCACTGTAGGATAAGCACTGAACTGCTACTTGTAAAGTCAGTGGTATAAACCTACCAGCCATTCCTCAGCAATTATGTACAGGGTTGCTATTGGTTGGAACTGATTAGAAGACATTAAACAATAATGTTTTCTAGTTAATCATTGTTAAAATATCAAATCTTAACATGTTTTAACTCAGCAAGTTTAGTACAACTTAAAAAAAAAACTATTATCAGACATAAAAAAATAACCTCTGTTATTGGGAATGAAAGATGGTGGATTGGGTATATAAATTTACTATTTGTCTTAGGTTGTGTTCTCTATAGAAATAAAATAAGTGAAATATATTTTCTTATGTGCTGTTAAGTCTGTTATGACTCAGCAACCTGATGTATGATAGGATGAAACACTGCCCAATCCTTACAATTGTTAGTTTGAGCTTATCTTTTTTTCCCCTGAGTTAATTCATTTCATTGGGGGGTTGTCTTTTTCACTGACCCTCCATTTTACCAAGCAAATCTATTCCTGGGATGTCCTCCAGGAATTGGTCCAAAGTATTTGAGGTGAAGTTGTAATAGTTCTAGGAGCATTCTGGCTATACTTTTAACAATATAGATTTGTCTGTTCTTTTGGCAATCCATGGTACTATTAATATTTGAATTATTAATGAATAATTCAGATTCATCGGCTTTATGGTCTTTCTTCCAACACTCTTCTCAGTTTGTCATACTGTGGTAGCTTGTATGTTGCTGTGAATCTGGATTCTGTACCACTGGTATTTTAAATACTAACAGGAACGCCCTTGGTGGACCAGATTCAGATGAGCTTCCAGACTAAGAAACACTAGGACATAGAAATGGACTACTTCCGAATATTTAGTCACTGAAAACCTTACAGCAGCAGTGGCATACTGATAGAGAGAGCACCAGAATATTGTCAGATACAGTTCTGGAAGATGAGTCCCACAAGTTGGAAGGCACTAATGACTAGGAAAGAGTTGCTACCTCAAAGTAGAGTTTGACGTGATGAAGCGAATATAGTAAAGCTTTCAGGATCTCTATTTGCTGATGGGGTGCAACTGAAAATGAGAAATAGATACAAATATCCATTAATAATCAGAACATGGAATGGACAAAGTCTGAATCTAGGAAAATGGGAAGATGTCAAAAATGAACTGAAACACATAAGCATTGATAGCATAGGCATTAGCTGAAATGGACTGGTATTGGTCATTTTGAATCTGACAGTCATATGGTTTACTGTGCCAGGCTGGCAAATTAAAGAGGAATGCCATGGCATTCATCATCAAAAAGAACATTTCAAAATCTATCTTGAAGTACAATGCTATCTGTGATAGGATAATATCCATATGCTTACAAGGATGACCAGTTAATACTACTTTTCAAATTTATGCAACAACCACTAAAGCCAGTGATGATGAAATTGAATTCTACCATCTTTGTCTGAAATTGGGCATATATGCAATGAAGATTACTGATAATCACTGGCGATTGAAATGCAAAGGTTGGAAACAGAAAGGACCAGTAGTTGGAAAATTTGACTTTGGTGATAGAAACAATGCTGAAGATCACATGACACACTTTTGCAAGACCAATGATTTCTTCATTACAAATACCTTTTTAAAACAACATAAAAGATGACTGTACACATGGACCTCACCAAATGGAATACATAGAAATTAAATTGACTACATCTGTGGAAAGAAAAGAGACAGTGGGAAGCCTCCATATTATCCACTAAAACAAGGGTAGGGGCAGACTAGAACACCAATTGTTCATATGCAAGTTTAGGCTGAAGCTTAAGAAAATTCAAACAAGTTCATAATAGCCAAAATATGACCTTGAACATATCCCACCTGAATTTAGAGATCATTTCAACGACAGATTTGATGCTCTAGATACAAAAGACATGCCCAGAAGAGTTGTGGATGACATTAAGAACATCATACAGAAAGAAAGCAAATGGTCATTAAGACAAGAAAGAAGGAAAAGACCAAAATGGATGTCAGAAGAGATTCTGAACCTTACACTTCAGTATAATGATGCTAAAACAAATGGAAGCAATGAGGAATTGAACACAAAATTTCAAAGGCAGCTCATGAATACAAAGTCAAATATTACAATGAAATGTGCAAAGATCTGGAGTTAGATAACCAAAAGGGAAGAACAGGCTCAGCATTTCTCAAGGTGAAAGACTGAAGAAAAAAATTCAAGTCTCAACTTGGAGGATTCTATTGATCAGGTTAAGCTTTCACCTCTCCGCAGAAACCATACATACAAGAAAGCAATGAGAAGACATAGCTAGAACCCTGAAAGAAAAACAAAAACAAAACCAAAAAACTTCCAACCAAGAATTGTCTACCCAGCAAAGCTTTCAATGAAATATGATGGTGTAATAAATATATTCCAGGATAAACAGAAGCTAAGGGATTCTGCCAAAGCCAACCCAGTGCTTCAAATCATCCTAAAGGGAGTTCTTTGGACTAAGAACCAACAAGATCAGAGAACAACCAGAGACTGACATACGTGGCAGCACCACCCAGAACTCAGTCAACAGAGGGAAGAGTTCAGAACAGAACAAAACTGTAAGAACCAATTCAGAGCATCTGGGAGGTCAGTCTAAACAATTCTAATGAGAAAGAAGGTAAGCACATGCTGTCTTTGAATCTTGGTTTCCCTTGCATACCATTATAAAATAGACACTTGAGGGGAAGAGAAAGGAATAGCCAGAAACATCACCATAGAAAGCTTGTAGGTCCGTCTTCTGCCTATAACTGATTGTTGTTGTTGTTGTTAAGTGCCGTCGAGTCGGTTCCGACCCATAGCGACCCTGTACAGGGTTTCCGAGGGTGTAAATACTTACGGGAGTAGAAAGCCTCATCTTTCTCCCGCGGAGCGGCTGGTAGTTTCGAACCACTGACCTTAAGGTTCACAGCCCGATTCGTAACCACTACGCTACCAGAGCTCCTTTTGGAATACCTAAAATGGAGCTTCAACATACCTAGTGAAGGAGGCTTCCTGCGGAGCCTCTGCATTGCATAAGACCATAGGTGGAATCCTGAATCCCATCCAGAGTCTTCTGAAGTGGGAAATCTCCACTTGAAAGGACAAGCAGACCAACCTGGAGTGGCTAGAGGAACAGAAGATACTTCTTGAAAGAAAGACCAACAGGAAAAATACTGACTGACTACTACAAAAATAAGCAAGTGGCTCTCTCAGGAGACATCCAGGCAAGTGCCAGGTCCCCTTAGGGCAAAACCCCTTTCAAGACTAAGACTCAAGGGGTATACACAAGCAGACATGCAGTCTGACTGGTGACCACGTTGGTTACCTATAAGGGGAAATGAGGGAAAAACAGCAATGAAGCTGTGCGCTAAATCCTACCACGTTCAATAGACTCCTGTGAACCCAGGTGGAGACCTGGTTGGCCAGCAGTATTGCAAGCCCTGGAGACTCTTGGGCCTATAGTCAGTGACATAGCCACAGAGGACTAGAGTAGGGAGTGAAGTGTCCAGCTGATAAGAAATGATGGGATATGCACAAAAACACCCACACTTGCAGATAATACCCACTTGACCTGGCTTCAGTGGCTGGATGATCAGAACTCAACTAGAAGAAGAAGAGAAAAAAAATAGTAATCTGATACAATTTGATGAACTCGAACTACACCTACAGATGCAGTAGCTCAAAAGAGGGACAAATCTTTACAGTGAGGATCATTCCCACCGCCTCGGCGGTGCACAGGGTAGACAGGGATGGGCAACTTGGACATTAGCTACCCAAAATGGGAGGCTACAAAGGCAAGAAGTTGCTGGGGCCAACTGCCACATCTGACAATCAGCTATATACTCTGCGACCCGAATGGAGAGATTAAACCCAAGTAGGGGCAACGGGAGTTTAGAAATAAAACAAAGACACAAGACACAATTGAAATAAGTAAAATTGTGACCAGGTAGGATGCAGCACTCTGATGGAGATACTGTGGCACAGACTACTGGGCAGCGTGTTTATTATATACACAGCTCAAGGGGAGGTGCTGGGGGTAGGGAAAATAATAACATCTGGTGTTACTGATGCATGCAGTAAGCGAGACTTTATCAGAAGAATGTAGTTGCTAGGGAAACAGATAGGGCAGCTAGATATTTTTGCAGAGTTGAACTGAAGGTCATAGAAGAAAAAACCTGGCAAGTTCCCTGTCCCCTGAGGCAGCCCTGCAAGTTCCTCAGTGGGGCAAGTTGACCTGGGAAGCAGCCCAATTTTCTGGACCACAACTGTTCAGTTGCAATTCTTGGGTCAAACTAACCCCAAGTCTGAGACCTTCAGCTCAAATCACTCCCAACATCTCCCCCCTTATTATTGTTTTTTTAATGTTTTATTGTAAATGATGTGATAGTTTTACATGGGAGAACATTAGCTTTACATTCATCCTATCTATTGTGTCATTGCCATGGTTACAATCCCCTCCATGCATCATCAACCAACCAAAGGGTATATCCTACAAACCTGCCCCCAGTCATCAGCACAGAGTCCCTCTCCCTCTCTGGGTCTAAAGTCCCCAGCTGCTCCATCTCTCCACATCATTATCTCTGCCTCCATCTCTGGCGTCACTGCTTCTCTTGGTAGGGTCCCGCACTCCGCTCTTCTGCCTTGATGATCCCAGGGACCTCCACTCCTCGACTGCAAAGTTAATCATTCCCCTCCTTGCTACAAAACATCTACCTTTACATTTCCAACCCTCACATTCAATTCTGATAACAATTGTTCACTATTGTATCTCAAGAGACCTATCTGCATTTCCTTTCATCAGCCCTGCCTTGACAGATTGGATACTACTCAGTGAAGATTTTACCTTCCTCCCTGCCCTCTGGGTCTAGGTTCCCTCTTGAAAGTTTGTAAGCCAGTCACTTATTGCTTTTGTAGCCCCCCAACCACCCGCCACTTTGGGTAGCCAGTGTCCAAGTTGCCTATCCCTGTCTACTCTGTGTATGGAGGGGGTGGGAATGATCTTTGTTGTAAAGAGTTGTTCCATCTTTTGAACTACTGCATCCATAGGTGTAGGTCAATCTTTTTGTCTTCTTAATGACCTTTTGCTTTCTTCCTGTATGATGTTCATGATGTCATCCCACAAGTTACTGGTCTTTGGTCTTTAGTGTCAAATGCAACAAATCTGTTCTTTAGATGATCTCTAAATCCTGGTCGATATTATAAAGGTCATGTTTTGGTTTTTTGGACTGGTATTAATATTCTTCAGGATCAACCTGAACTTGCATATGCACAATTGATGTTCTGTTCCATAATCTGTTCCTGGTCTTGTTTTGGCTGATGATATAGAGCTTTTTCACTGTGTTTTCCACAGATGTAGTCAATTTGATTTCTGTGTATTCCAAAGATCATGCGTATAGTTGTCTTTTATGTTGTTTAAAAAGGATATTTGCCATGTAGAATTTCCTTCTAATTTGTTGTTATTGTTAGATCCTATTGAGCCGGTACCCACTCATAGCGACTCTGCACAACAGAATGAAACTCTGCTCAGTCCAGGGCCAACCTTACAATTGTTTCCACGCTTGAGCCCACTGCTACCACTTTGCTAATCCATTCATTGGGGGTCTTTCTGTTTTTCTATGACCCTCCACCTTATCAAATATAATATCCTTCTACAGTGACTGGTCCCTCCTGACACTATGTCCAAAGTATGAGAGATGAAATTTGTCCATCCTGGCCTCCAAGGAGCACTCTGGCTGCACTTCTTGCAACACAGATCTGTTGGTTCTTTTGGCAATCCATGGCACTTTCAATATTCTCCTCCAACACCATAACTCAAAAGCATCAACATGTCTATGGTCTTTCTTATTCACTGTCCAGCTTTCACATGCATATGAGGTTACTGAAAATACCATGGGTTGGCTCAGGTGACCTTAGTCCTCAAGCTGGCATCTTTACTCTTCAACACTTTAAAAAGATCTTGTGCAGCAGATTTGCCTAATGCGATACATCATCTGATTTCTTGACTGCTGCTTCCATGAGTGTTGATAGTTGATCCAAGAAGAATGAAGTCCTTGACAATGTCAATCTTATCTCTTTTGATAAGAATGTTGTTTATTGGTCCAGTGGTGAGGATTTTTGTTAATAACAACCCAATATAGGGTTTTAGAAAAGCAGGTGATTGATTTGAACTGAACTTGTGGTGTGCAGTTCTTTTTCTCTGCTGATCGCACAGTGCCACACCAGGAGTACAATAGATGGGATTTGTTATTGTTAAGTGCCATCAAGTCAGTTCTGACCCATCGGGACCCTGTATAGGGGTCCCAAGGAGCAGCTAGTGAGCTTGAACTGCCAACCTTGTGATTTAAACCGACTTTTCAATCTAGCGCGATAACTCACAGTGCCATGCCAGGACCAAACCTAAGTGAAAATGAGATCATGTCTATTAACACAGTGCCTGGCCTACCACACTAGACTGACTCTCAAAAGATCCCTTTATCAATCAACCAAACATTGCCTCTTCCAGTGCCCACTCCTTCCCTATCTCCACAAGGAAGCATCCACCAATCATGGGTGGTAAAGTCTTAAGAGTTCCACCTTAAATTGGGCCAATGGTCCCAACGCCTTCCCACACTTTCTACTCTAAGACTGACAGAGATAATCAGTCTGAGTGACCCTCGCTGAGACCCTTTCTGTAGATTTTCCTCCTACAGGTAAGCTGGTAATGGGGTCAGGTGGCTGAAATATAGGAAGAACTGGGACTTTTGAGCAACTATTAGGTGCAGTGCAGTGATAAGACCTCAAAACTGAATCCAAACTCTGGTTTTCAGTATTTTAAAGCACGACATATATATTATGTTTCTACCAGCATTCTATTGAGTCTTGGTGTGGCGATGTTAGGTAACTACTGGACCATAAGTTCAGTTTCAAGGTTGGTTCAAACCCACTAACCACTCCGAAACGCTATACAGGGTGCTATTAGTCAGAAGCACCTCAAGGACGCTTAACAACAACACAGGGTGCTATAAATACAGATAAACAGATATTGACTAAATCCCAAAAGAGAAGACAACAGTAGCTAAATCTCTGACAAATGACCAAATGTGGGTGGTCTGAAGCCGAGGGTAGACTCATTTTCCAAGATTTCTGAGTGAGATACTGCTTATGTTTAGTTGGGGTGAATGAAGGTACAAGAACCTTGAGGCCAGATATCCCTGTTATTTGGGCCCTTCACAGACTTGATCTTACTTAAGCCTCACATTAAGGAGCTCTGGTAGCGTAGTGGTTATGAGTCAGACTGCTAACCTCAAGGTCAGCAGTTCAAAATTACAAGCTGTTCCACGGGAGAAAGATGAGGCTTTCTGCTCCTGTAAATATTTACAGCCTCAGAAACCCTGTACAGGGTCGCTATGAGTCAGAACCGACTCCATGGCACATAACCAACCAACCAATCCTCACAATATGTTATCCTACTTGCATGGTGCAGTGACTCAAAGGTTAAGTAGTTTGCCACATTCACTTAGGAATCTGACCCAGGTTTTATCCATTCAACAGCAGATTAGATTAGTTTGAGACTGAAGACCTACTGGAAGAACAACAAACTCCATGAAAAATCATGGAGGGGAAAGGGGACACCAGTCTCCTACTTTCATGGAGGTTGGCAGTTTAGTGGGGACCTTTTGCTTCCAAAATGTGGATAAAATCAAAACAATCAGAAGTGCATGCTAATGTACTTTTTTTACCTGACCATGGTATTAGAGGAGTCCAATTGTTGAGCTCAGGAAAAGATTGACTCTGGAGTAAGTGGCAAAGCTGTTGAGGGCTGAAGGAAGCTTGCATAAAAGTGCTGACTCCTGAGGGGATTAATATGTTGGAGATAATGGAGGCAGGAGAGAGCTGTAGAGAGTTTGGTCTGATAGAAACTGGAATTTTTAGTAGGAAATGTCCTCAAGAGGATATTAGTTCTGGAACACTTTAAAATAGAATGTTGTTATTAAATCTCTGTGAGTTGAGAGCATATAGAAGGTACAATCGGGTGCAGTTAGAGGTGTGTAAAAGTGTCCAGAAGGAAAAGTTGATGACTTTGGTGAAGATAATGTTGTGACAAGGTTGTGTGAGTTCATTGGCTTTAGGATCTGGGGAGTGAAAAGTCTGAATTATGAATTGGTTAACACTGAATGATCCTGTTCTAAGCAATAGGCCTTACACTAAGAACATTTATTTTTCTTCTGTTAGTTCTTTTTGATTTGTTAAAGGTTTGTTGCTATTATGTGCCATCATGTTGGTTCCAACTCATAAAGACACTATGCACAACAGAATGAAATTCTACCTGGTCATGTGCCTTCCTGACAATTGTTGTTATGTTTGAGCCTATTGCTGCTGCCATTGTACCAATCCATCTTGTCAGGGGTCTTCCATTTTTCATGGACCCTCCACTTTACTAAGCATGATATTCTGCTCCAGGCTGAAAAGGTGTCCAAAGAATGATAAAAATCCCTCCATCCTTTTTTCTAAGGATTTTCTGTTTGAACTTCTTCCAACAAAGATTTGTTTATTCTTCTGGCAGTGCATATTACTTTTAGTATTCTTCCTCAACAGTATAATTCAAATGTTTGATTCTTCTACAGTTTAGCATATTCACTGCCTGACTTTCACATGCATATGATGCAATTGAAAATTGCATACTTTATGTTAGGTGTACGTTAGTCCTTAGTTAGTCCTTAAGTTGACATCTTTGCTCTTTAGTACTTAAAGAGGTCTTGCGCAGCAGATTTGCCTAATACAATATGTTTCTTGACTGCTGCATCTCTCTGTTATTCTCTCTTTCATTCAAAAAACCATCTAACATTAGCAAAGCTATCTCGAATTCCATTAACTCATCGGAATTGGCTTGAAATGTCTGAATCTGGCAGCTCTCTGTGGATGTACTGCTTCTTTTATGAATTATCTTCTGTATAATTTCACTTGCATTGTTCATTGAATCTCACAATCCATTGGGTAACCTTTCTTTGGAATGGGCACATACATGGATTTCTTCCAAATGCTTGGCCAGGTAGCTCTCTTCCAAATTACTTGGCTTAGACAAGTGAGTGCCTCCCAAACTCCATCAGTTTATTGAAAGATTTCAATTTGTATTCTGTCAATTTTGGGAGACTAGTTATTCAGCCATGCCTTCAGTGCAGCTTGGACTTCTTCCTTTAATACTACTGGTTCTTGATTGTATGCTGCTTCTTGAAATGGTTGAACATCGACCAATTCTTTTTGGCACAGTGACTATGTTCCTTTCATCTTCTTTTGATGCTTCCTGCATCATTCAATATTTTGCCCATAGAATTTTTCAATATAGTAACCCAGTGCTTAATTTTTTTCTTCAGTTCTTTCAGCTTGATAAACAATGAACACGTTCTTCCTTTTTCCTTTTGTAACTTCAAATCTTTGCGCCTTTCATTGTTACTCCTTTGTCTTCTTGAGCTGTCTTTTGACATCCATTTTGGTCTTTTCTTTCTTTCTTGTCATTTTAATGACCTTTTGCTTTCTTCATGGATAATGTTCTTGACATCATCTAAAAAAATCTTCTGGTTTTCTGTCATTAGTGTCTAGTGTGGTGTCTTTGTGTGACACTGCTGGGTAAGCACTGGAATACTAGCATTCCATATTCTTGGAGAAAACATGGAAGTTTTAAAAAACTTTTTTTTGCTTGGATCAACTATCAACACTCATGAAAGCAGCAGTCAAGAAATCAAACGATGTATTACATTAGGCAAATCTGCTGCACAAGACCTCTTTAAAATGTTCAAGAGCAAAGATGGTTCCCTACCTACAACAACGCTTAATAATTTAAAGCATTTTATATTTTTAAGGAAGGTACTGTCATGCAGTTTTTAAAACACTGAGGGAGAAAGATGTAACAGTCTGTTTCTATAGATTATTTACACATTTAAAAACCCTATTCTATCCTATAGGGTTACCATGAGTTGGAAACAACTCAACAGTAGTGAGTTTGATTGGTTTTGTCAGAAATAATTGCCATTTTGTTTGTTTATTTATTAGTTTTTTTGGTGTTTATAGATGCATCTTCACAGGTCATTTTCAAATTGTATCTATGGTACCTAACCCCACTACAGGAGATAAAAAGTATTTTAGGATGACAGAGAAAGCTGGTAGCAAATCAAGTGATCTGTTTTGTAATTCTTACGTTGGAAATCCAAGAAATGAGAATGTGTTGATATCAAGTTAGAATTCAAGTATAGTCTCAGACAGAAGTATAATTTTGGAAGTAAAAACGATGGCAGTAACTCATGGTAATGTAGTAAATCACTGAAATATTTAGAGTTTGGATTTTAAAAAAGAAGAGAGGTGCCAAGACTGAATGTTTAAAGTATTATGGGCTGGCTGAAGAACAAACAATTCTGCCCTATGAGAAGTGCATCTAGAATGTTCCTTAGAAACAAGAGTGGACAAACTTGTCTCAATACTTGGACATTTCAGGAGGACCTAGTCCCCTGGAAAATGACATCAAGCTTGGTAAAGTAGAAGGTCATTGCATTCCCCAATAAGTGAATTGACACAGTGGTTGCAACAATGGGCTCAATATAACATCAAAGGTGATGGTGGTTCAGGACTCAGCAGTGCTTAGTTCTGTTGTACATAAGGTAGATGTCAGTCAGAGCCAAGTCGACTGTACTTAAAAATAACGACATAATGTTGTTGTTGTTGCCAAGTGTCGCGGAGTCAGCTCAGACTCATAGCTACCTTGTAAAGGGTTTCATAGAAACAGCTTGTAGTTTTGAACCTCACTGTTAGTAGTCCAGTGCTTATCCTGTAGCACCACACCAGGACTCCATACAAACTGTGCTTCCAGAAGTAAACAATAGGCTTCACTTAGTTTTCAAATCTTGATTTACCTCATTAGTAAAGGTGGGATTATAAGATGCTAAAAGGATCAAACTTAGAGATGAGATCATGTCTATTAACATAGTGCTTGGCCAAACCCACTAGACTGAGGATCAAAACATCCCTTTCTCCACCAACTAAACAATACCTTTTCCAGAGGACACCCCTCCCTAGACCTCCATAAGGAAGGATCCACCAATCATAGGTGGTCAAGTCCTAAGAGTGCTATATTCTAATGGGCCAAGGTCCCAAGCCATGCCTACACTTTCTACTGTACAGCTGACTGAGGATATCAGTCTGAGCAATCCTCCACAGTGATCCTTTTAAGTGACTTTCCTGCTCTAGGTAAGGTGGTAAAACTCACATTAAATCATCCTGCTTTCATGGTGCGGGAACTCAGTGAGGTTAAGTAGTTTGCCACAGTCACTCAGGAATCTGGTCCAGTTTTTATTCATTCAGTAGCTGTTTAGTCTGAGATAGAGGAAATACTTAAAGACACAATCATGGAGATGAAAGAAAGTATAGCAGAGTCCTACTTTCATGGAGGTTGGCAGTTTAGTGAGGACCTAAGACTTCTAAAATGTAAATAAAGTCAAAACAATCAGAAGAGTTCAGAGGAGGAGTGCATGTTACTATACTTATTGTTGATGGTCATGGTATTAGGGGACCCCAACTGTTAAGGAGGTCTGGAGAAGACTGACTGGAGAAAGTGGCAAACCTGTTGAGAGTTGAAGGAAGCTTGTGTGAAAGTGCCGACTCCTGGGGGAATTAATATGTTGGAAACAATGAAGGCAGGAGAGAGCTGCAGAGAGTTTGGTCTGGCAGAAGCTGGGATTGTAGGTAGGAAATGTGCTCCTCAAGAGGGTATCAGTTCTGGAACACTTTAAAATAGAATTTGTTATTAAATCACTTAGTGAAGAGCAGAGAGGAGACACAAGTGGGTGCAGGTGGAGGTTTATAAAGATATCTAGAAGGAAGAGTTGATGGCTTTGGTGAAGGTTTAGTGGAGACTGCATTGTGTGAGTTTATTGGCTATAGGATTTGGAGAACGGAAAATCTGAAGTATGAATTAGTTAACATTGAGTGAGCCCCTTCTAAAGCCTTATACTAGAAACATTTCTCCCTCTTTTGTCAGTCATTTTTGATTTTTCAAAGGTTTGTTGAAGCTGTTTGCCATCAATCTGGTACTAACTCATGGTGACCCTATTCACAACGGAATGAAATACTGTCCAGTCCTGTCATATCCTCACAATTCTTGTTATGTTTGTGCCCATTGGTGCTGCCACTAGGTCAATCCAGCTTGTCAGGACTCTTCCTCTTTTTCACTGATTCTCCAATTTACCAAGCATGATTTCCTTTTTCAGGAACTGATCCCTACTGAAAACATGTTCAATGAATGATAGAGTAAGTCTTGCCATCCTTGCTTCTAAGGAGCATTGTCTGTACTTTTTTCAACAGAGATTTGTTTGTTCTTCTGACAGTCCATTTTACTTTCAATATTCTCCAATACCATAATTAAAATGTGTTTATTCTCCTGCAGTCTTGCTTATTCTTTGTCTAACTTTCATATGCATATGTGGTGATGGAAAATACCATAACTTGTGTCGGGCATATCTTAGTCCTTAAACTTACATGTGTGCTTTTTAACACTTTACAGAGGTCTTGTTCAGAAGATTTGCATAGTGAATACATTGTTTTATTTCTTGACTGCTGCTTGCATTACTGTTGATTGTGGGTCAAAGCAAAATGAAGTCTTTGACAACTTCAGTCTTTTCTACATTTATCATAATATTACTTAATGTTATTCAATTGTGAGAATATTTGTATTTGATTTTTATTAGTAAGCATTTGAAGTCCTCTTCCCTCTCAACAAATAAGTTTCTGTCATATGCATATTATAATTTGTTAATGAGTCTTCCTCCAATCCTTATATTATCGTTTTCTTCAGATAATCCATTTTAGATTATTTGCACAGCATAAGACTGAGTAAGAATGGTGAAAGAATACAACCCAGGTGCACACCTTTCCTGATTGTAAACTGTTAAGTATCCCTTTGTTCTGTCAATCGACTGGCTCTTGTTCTATGTACAGGTTCCTCATGTGAAAAATTAAATGTGCTGGATTAAATGTGTGCATTCTTTGTAATGTTATCCAGAGTTTGTTATGATCCTCACAGTCAAATGCTTTGCATAGTCAACAAAGGACAAGTAAGCATCTTTCTGATATTCTCTTTCACCCAAAACTCATATAGTATCAACAAAGATATCCCTAGTTCTATGTCCTCTTCTGTGTCCAGTTTGAACTCCTCTGAATCTTGCAGCTCCTTGTTGATGTACTGCTACAACCATTTTTAAATGTTCTTCTGTAAAGTTGTACTTGCATATGATATTAATGATGTTAATCAATGATTTCCACATTCTGTTGGGTCACCATTCTTTGAAATGGGCACATGGATTTCTTCCAATTGGCTGGCCAGGTAGCTGTCTCCCAAATTTCTTGGCATAGATGAGAGAGTGCCTCCAAAACTCCATCACTTTGTTGAAAGATTCCAATTTGTATTTCATCAATTTTGGGAGATTAGCACTGGTTGTTGATCATATGCTGCTTCTTTTTTTTTTTCATATGCTGCTTCTTGAAATAGTTGAATATTGACCAGTTCTTTTTGGTACAGTGACTGTATTCCTTTCTTCTTCTTTGAATGCTTCCTGCATCATTCAATATTTTGCCCATAGAATTTTTCAATATAGCAAGCCAGTGCTTGATTTTTTTCTTCAGTTCCTTCATCTTGAGAAACAATGAATACTTTCTTCCTTACTAACTCCAGGTCTTTGCACATTTCATTATAATTCTTCTATCTTCTTGATTTGTTTTTTGAAATTTGTGTTCAGCTCTTTTACTACCTCATTTCTTCCAGTTGCTTTATTTCAGTTTCTCTGTGCTAAAGAAGTTTCAGAATGGTTTCTGACATCCATTTTGGTCTTTTCTTGCTTTCCTGTCTTTTTAATGATATTTTGCTTTCTTCATGGATGATGTTCTTGATGTTATCCTAAAACACTTCTGGTTTTCTGTTAATCATGTCTAATGTGCCATCTTTGTGTCCCACTGTAGAATAAGCACTGGGTCCTAACTTGACAGCTGGTGATTGAACCCATTTTAGAAACTGTATGCAGTGTCACTATGAATCAGAATTAACTAGATGGCACTTAACAATAACAAAAACTGTACCTAATGCATCAAATCTGATCTTGAGATGGTCTCAACTTAGTTGGGATATATTCAAGGTCATGTTTTGGCTTCCATGGACTTATTTGAATTTTCTTCAGCTTCAGCCTGAACTCATTGAATCCTGTCCACCATGGTGACTCTGCTGGTATTTTAAATACTGGTGGCATAGCTTCCAGAATCACATCCGTACTCAGCCATGACAGTAAAACATATTAAACGACGAGTGGTAAGTGTTGGTGGTGAGTCCAAAAAAAATGAAGTCTTTGACAACTTCAGTCTCTTCTCTATTTATCATATATTTACTGTTCCAGTCAGAATGATTTTTGTTTTCTTTACTTTGAGGTAATGTAAAGAATACATGAAGTTGCATTCCTAGTTGGTAGGAATTATAATTAGAGAGCAGAGGTTTGTTTGAATTCTGCAAGGGACAGTGAATCAAATGATCCATGCCTCTGGTGCAGACGATGCAATTGGAGATGGATAATGGCACCAGGATCCTGTGCTTGTCTTAACACAGATTGTATCTGGCATCCATCCAATTTGATAAAAAGAATTTTCCTTCATGGTTGTAAGGACAAACTACCCTGAATTATAATCACAATACTGAATCAAGATCTTGGGCTGTGTTGTATGTTTAACTTAGATCAACAAAGACAAATCTGCTCTGCAGCAAAGGGAGGAAACTTCAGTCTCTTGCAGGTGGTTTTGCATTACCACCTGCATTGTGAGGATACAAGTATTACGTCCCACATACAGAGCCAAGACGAGACCAAATTTGACAACACAGCAATCCTCAGTTCACAGGTAAGATGGAAGTCAGGGGACAAGAGCAATGCGGAGCTTTGAACAGACCATAATGGAAGAAAATCAGGACGTGGGAATATTAGTTAAGGGTACATATGTGCATTGAAGTGATTTAAGGTGGTCAATGGGACTTAAATGGATCAGGGTGATCTGTCTGGTGTGATTCCTGAAGAATATAAAGGGTTTATGAGATTCATTTTGAAGAGCTCTTCTGGCTGACTAACTGGAGATTTTAGGTTGTTTTACAGGAGGATGAAATCTGGGAGTGGCATTGCTCCAGCTGTGAGCTGTTTCTCATGTGTGCTGTAATTCACCTAAAGTAGACATGGGGGAGGCATGTGAAATTCTGAAGTACTTTAATGACTAACGACCTATTTCTTCATATTTTTTTTTCTTTCAGAAACCTGAACAATAGTACTGCATATCTGATCTTAGGCTTCAATGACTTTCTAAGTATGCTATTAATATGAAGTCCTTTTTGGATTTCTGGCTTTTTTCAAATGGAGAATGTGGCATAGGCACACTTTAACTATGGGTCATTGACTATATATTGGAAAAGTGCCAGTGATTGTCTAGAACTACAACTTTTTTGGCAGTTGTAGCTAAAGCTGAAGGGAAGGAAGTACAGACAGGCTTGAGCAGTTAATAGCTTTCTGGAAACCTTGAGAAAAGACTGCTGTTCAGAAAGCAGAGAAAATATAGTCACCAGATTATCACTTTTCCTAGCTTTCAGAAGACCAGATCAAATTGAAAATACTTTCCTCAGACTGAAATCCTCAGTGCACAATGGCCTTTGCAGGTTCCCTGACTGACCTCCAAGCAGAGGCCAGCTGTCCTATCTGCTTTGATTACCTGAATGACCCAGTGACAACTAACTGTGGCCACAACTTCTGTCATTCCTGCATCAACCAGTGCTGGGCTGAACTGCAGGGTGCCTTCCCTTGTCCTGTCTGCCTCCAACAGTGTCCCAATAGGTTCTTTAAAAGGAACACACAATTATGTAGCATGCTTGATATTGTTAAGCAACTTCCTACAACAAGGAGCAAGAAGAAAACGCAGGAAAAGAAATCCCTGTGTGAGAAGCACCACCAAGTGCTGGACATGTTCTGTGACAAGGATCTGGAGCTGCTGTGTCCCCAGTGCAGGATATCTTGCAACCACCAGGAACACCACCTCCTGCCCATTGAGCAAGCTGCAGCTAGTCATAGGAGGAAGCTCAAAAGCTACACTGAGTCATTGATGAAGCAGTTTGGGGATGCTGAAAATGGGTTTGATCTGGCTGTCTCAAAACAAATGGAATTGAAGCATAAGGTAGAAAATCAGAGGCGTAAATTATACTCAGAATTTGAACAATGTATTAATTACTTGGGAAAGGAACAGGAAGCCAATTACGTTAAGCTATTCAATGAAGAAGAGGATATTATAAAACAACTTGCTGAAAACAAAATCCAAATTTCAGATCATACTTCCACACTAACAAATCTGTTAACTGAAATAACAGAAAAGTGTATGCAGCCAGATCTGGATTTACTGACAGGAATTAGAAGTATCCACAATAGGTATGAACACCGAAAACACCCAGGTGTGTTTGCCTATGAATTGAAGAGGGAATGTTGCAGTCTACCTCCACAGTATTTTGGCCTGCAAAATATGATCAGCACATTTCAGGTAAATTTGACCCTAGATCCTGAAAGTGCCCATGAGGATCTTACTATCACAGAAAACAGAAAAACTGTGATGTATACAATGAGGAACCCAAGCTCTCATCATCACCCCAAGGAATATATTCTTCACCTATCTGTCATGAGCACTGAAGGCTTTAAGAGCGGCAGGCATTTTTGGCAGGTACAAGCAACAGGGACAGGTGAGTGGGCTGTAGGTGTTTGTGAAGAATATTTCCCCATAAATGCAATGACATCACCACCCTCAAACAATGATTGCTGTCAAACTCAGCTCTGGTTCAGTGAATTTAGTACCTGGGAATCAGTAAACTGCAGATGGATTGGTGTTTTTCTGGACTATGAACTGGGAGAGCTTTCATTTTACAATTTGAATAATAGATCACATTTGCATACATTCACTGTAACATCTAAAGAAAAGCTTATACCTTATTTCTGTATTGGACCATCTTGCAATTCTCTTGCAATTAGTATTGTCATAGATGAATGATGACCCATCTAAAATATAATTTTGTGCATTCTTACATTGTAGTCTGTGTTATTGGAGTGCATTTGTAAATCAAGAGTTTGAATGAATATTTGATGCTTGATGTGATTTTTTTTTTTTACAGACTTGTGTGGTGTTTTTTTTTTGAGCAGTACTAGGTTTACAGAAAACTCATACAGACATTAATAAAATCCCATTCACCCCTCACTTCCATCTGGACACACTTCCTATAAGAAGGGTTAGTAAGAAATAATGATGCTAATGTTCCAGTTCATATATGCATGTCTCTTTAAGCAATCAATAGCTGAAACAAAGTTTCTAAGTAATATAATTGTCTAAGTTTCATTAAGGTGCCTTCAAAAAAGGGATAGTTTTTTTACTGTTGTTGGGGGAGGGGACTATAAAATTTTAATCAAAGTCAAGTAAGTATCTTCCCAAATCACTGAAGTTTTGCAACAAGTTTAGAGGTAGGCTGCCCCACATAATACATATTTTTGGATGGCTCAAGTTTTGTAAGGGAAGTAGTGTATACCTCAAAGGTGAGCCAAGAGAAAGAAGACCAGTGGACTAGAAGAATGAAGAATCTGAGGGAAGAAATTGGTAATATTCCTGTTTTGCGATAGCTACTGAAATTGGGATCTCACAGGTTCAGCATTCATCTTCTAAGAAAACATGGTGGCCTCAGCAAGCCAAGATGAATGGTTGCCTAAAAGATTGAGTGAAGATCAGTTAGCTAAAATAGCTGATTTTTCTGTCAGTCTTTTAAGCGAGTGTTACTGAAGATGATTTTAAGTAAAACATCAAAAATAGAGATGATTCTTGAATTTTCTAATAAGATCCAGAGAGCAATTTCTAGCTTTTTAATGGGATCTGCTATGGGTAGTTAAATGTAGGGCCGAAAGGACTGCTCAGAATGTTATGGCAACTGTTTCTTCAGATTCCAAAGGGATTATCTAAATAGATGTTCTGGAAAGATACGGTATAATCACACAGACTTATAATAAAAAGTTTTAATAAAATTGAAAACTGCATTTGAGAGAAAAAGATCAGGAAAAATACTTAGATTTTTTTTACTCAATCACTACAGTACTCATCTTCAATCTTAAAAGGTAGCAAGGACTGTCCTACACCTGTATTATTGGGAAACCTTACCTTGCTCAATCTACCCTACATCCTTGATCTGGACATTTCAGACTTTTTTTTTTTTTAATTTCAAAACTCAAAGAACACATTCCCCATCTCCCCCCCCCCCCTGCGGTATTGCCAAAACTGCTGTTTTAATATGTAAATTGAACTGTGCAGCATTCTTCAAAGAAGGTACTGAAGTTATTGGAAATAGATGACATTATGGCTCTGTCAGAACCTATAAACCCACAGACAATGAGTTGATTCTGACTCAGAGACTGACTCTGGAGGATAGGCTATAACTACCCTGTAAGCTTTCAATGCCTATAAATGTTACAGAGTCAGACTACCACATTTTTTTTTTTTTTCATGGAGTGATTGGTGTATTTGAACCACGAACCTTTTTGTTAGTAGCCAAAATAACTATGACTTCAGGTGTGGTGCTGTAAGATCAGCACTGAACTTTAAACCACAAGGTCAGCAGTTCAAGCCTACCAGTTGCTCCTCAGAAACCCTCTACACAGGGTTGCTATGAGTTGAAACTGACTTGAAGGCAGTTAACAACAGCAAAAGAGAAGTTTCACTGTTCTGACTTGGAAGGAATATTCTGACTGTACTTTTTCCAACACAGATTTGTTTGCTCTAATCACAATCTATGGTACTTTTAACATTCTTCTCCAATGCCATAACTAAAGTGCATCAATTCTTTTATGTTCTTCCTTATTCAATGTCCAACTCTCACATGCATATGAGGCTACTGAAAAAAAACATGGTTTGCTTAGACACATCTTAGTCCTCAAACAGATATCTTTGCTGTTTAACATTTTAAAGAGGTTTTGTGCAGTATATTGCCTAATGCAATGTGTCATTTGATTTCTTGACTGCTGCTTCCATGAGTATTGATAGTGGATCCAAGAAAACTGAGGTCTTTGATAACTTAAATCTTTTCTCTATTTATCATGATATTATTTATTGGCCTGATGGTGAGGATTTTTGTTTTCTTTATGTTGTGGTGCAACCCATTCTGAACGTTGGGGATTTTGATCTTCATCAGTAGGTATGTTGAGCGCTTTTCGCTTTCACAAGCGAGGTTGTATCATCTGCATATCATAGGTTGTTAATGAATCTTCTTTCAATCCTGACGCCATGTTCTTCTTCATATAACCTAATTTCTCAAATCATTTGCTCAGTGTACATATTGAATAAGTATGGTGAAAGAATACAATCCTGGCACACACCTTTTATTATCTTAACTCACTCAGTGACCCCTTTGTTCTATTAGAATGACTAGCATCTTAGGTCTCTCTAATAAAGACTCAGAGATCACCTCTGGTTCCTCTCCCAACTCATGAAAAGAACTCTCATGTTCGCCTTCTCTCACAGCTAAAATTGGAACATCTAGAGCTTTGGTCTTCCTTCAGAACTTCAGTTTGTCTACAAATCAAAGAATAGAATTATCAAGGAAATATTTTAAATGGTTAGCTGCTGTCTTCTTTTCTATGCTTACCACCCATAATTCAATGCTGTTGTTACAACTTTGGGCTTTGAGAAACCCAGCATCCTCATCTTCACTGTCTTCTCTAGTCAGAGTTTCAGCAACTCCAGCTTCCTTTTAGAGCCATTCTTTAAGAAAAAAAAGGAGGAAACCCCTCAAATGAGATTCAAAAACTGAAAATCACAAGGAGACATATGGAGACTCCCTGAGATGGAGCTGGAAATTACATGGGAAGAGGAAACCTGCTGGCCAGAAACACACGGTTTGCTGTCACTAACATCACAGGCACTGACACATAAGTCCTCCAGTATGTGTAAATCTTAGATTCCAATTCCTTGAAGGTTGGTTGACTATATCTTGAATAGTAACTTCTCTTCTTGACAAAGGCAGAAAAGTAAGATATTTTTATTGCCATTTATAAGCTTTAAACAGTTAAGGAAATGCTTAAAGTCACAGCATTGGTACTTGTCATAAGCTGCACTGGTATATTGCCTCTTCTGTTTTTTTTCAGTATAACTATGATGACTTTTTCTATACTATAGAGCTAAAAACTTTGATTTCCCCTCCCCGCGATAGTCCTATATATGATCCTATATTTCTGATCATCTATAAAGAAGAACTTTTTGAGTGGTTATTGCTTTATTTAATGAAAAAAAAAAAAAGATGAAGTGAAAAAAAAAAAAGTGAAGTGAAAAAAAAAAAAGATAACTACATATGATGGAAAACATCAAACATAAAGAATAGAGAGACTAGTATAATGAAGGATAATGACTGGCTTCTCAGCTCTGAGCTTCAAAGGTTCTCGACTTACTGGAAATCTTTACTGTCTCTTTCCTTCTCCAGATTATTTTATTTTAAATTTTTTTTTACTTTTTTTAATTGTGACTTGAATAAAGGGTTACAGACAAGATTGTCAATTTTACATTTATCAAATTATACACTTTGTTGTTTCATCTCAGTGATTACAATCTCCTCTCTGCAACAATAGCTATCCTGCTTCTTCCTGTGACATCTTTTATTTCACAAATGAATGAAGCTATTTTATTTACAAAGAATGAACACTCATAACCTAAATAGAACAATACAATGGAATGAGGTGAGATTTCAGTGAATGAAAGGTCTCCTTATGTAGTTATGAAGTTGAGCTCTGCCCTTCCTGACTATGTGTTCTAGAGAAAAAGGGCACATTTTAGGAGAAGATGTTTGCTATTCCTATAGCATTGTGATATGTTAATATACAGAACATATCATAGTATTCTATACATTACTAAGAAAAATAAAAATAACCCAAAAAAGAAGAGAGGGCTGCCAAAGATGATTCAGGACACAGCAAATGAAAATATGGTAATCAAGGAAAAGTAAAATAATTGAAAAATAAAATACCAATGATACAACATTTTATAGGAACTACTCAGATAAAATTTAAGAGGATGGACAATAAAAAATGTTGGTCAAAATTGGAAGCAATAGGTCACGAGTTGCATAGAAGACTAAGTTGTTTCACACATTTACAGAAAATGTGACTATTTTACAGTGCTGCACCTACCATTTGTCTGTCAGTGTATCATGCATTGGTGGTTTGCATGTTGCTACAACTCTGGAAGCTATACCATGGGTATTTTAAATATCAGCAGGGTTACCCCCAGTGGACAGGTTTCAGCTGAGTTTCCAGATGCAGAGAAACTAGGAAGATTGAGAGACCTCAATATTTATTACTGAAAACTTATGGGTAACAGTGAAACACTCTCAGTACCAGAATACTGAATATTGAAACATGACAAAGAACAGAAAAGTATTGTCAGATATATATGCCAGAAGAGGAGCCCCTCTGGGTTGAACGTACTCAAAATGTGATTGGGATGTCTCTTCAAAGTAGAGTGGACCTTGATGATGCAAATGGAGTAAAGTCTTCGGGACTTTAATTTGCTGATGGGACATAACCTCAAAATGAAGAGAAACAGCTGTAAACATCAATAATCAGAAAATGGAATGAAAGAAGTATGAATCTAAGAAAATTGGAAGTTGTAAAAAATGAAATAGCATGCATAAATACTGATATCCTATGCATTAATGAGCTGAAATGGACAGGTATTTGCCATTTCGAATTTGACAATCACATTGTTTACTATGTCAGAAATGACAAATTGAGTGGTGGTGTTACATTCATCATCCAAAAGAAATATCAAGATCTGTCTTGAAGTAATATCCATAGGACTGAAACAAGACCAGTTAATACAACTATTATTCAAATTTATGCACCAACCGCTAAAGCCAGTGATGATGAAATTGAAGAATTCTACCAACTTTTTCTATCTGAAACTGATCAAACATGCAAGCAAGATGTATTGATAATTACTAGTTATTGGAATGCAAAGGTTGGAAACAAAGAGGAAGGATCAGTCGTTGGAAAATATGACCATGGTGATAGAAACGATGCTGGAGATTGTATGATAGAATTTGTAAGACTAATGACTTCCTCATTGCAAATATCTTTTTTAAACAACATAAAAAACAACTATTCCATCTGGACTTACCAGATAGAATACACAGAAATCAAATTGACTATATCTGTGGAAAGAGATAGTGAAAAAGCTCCATATCATCAACTGAAACTCATATGCGAGTTCAGGTTCAAGCTTAAGAAAATGAAAACAAGTCCACAAAGGCCAAGCTATGACCTTGAATATATCTCACCTGAATTTAGAGATCACTTGAAGAACAGATTTGATACATTAGACACTAAAGATCAAAGACCAGAAGAATTGTGGGATGACATCAATAATATCATACAGAGAGAAAGCAATAGGTCATTAAGAAGACAAGAAAGAAGGAAGAAACCAAAATGGATGTCAGAAGAGACTCTGAAACTAGAACTCCAATGTAGAGATGCTAAGCAAATGGAAGAAATGAGGAGGTATAAGAGCTGAACAGAAAATTTCAAAAGGCAGCTCAAGAAGACAAAGTCAAATATAATGAAATGTGTAAAGACCTGGAGTTAGAATACTAAAAGGAAGAACATGCTTAGCATTCCTCAAGATAAGGGAATAGAAGAACAACTTCAAACCTCGGCTTGTAGTACTGAAGGATTCTGTGGGAGAAATATTGAATGATGCAGAAAGGATCAAAGAAGACAGAAGTAATACACCGAGGCACTGAACCAGAAAGAAATGGTCGATATTCAACCATTTCAAGAGGTAGCATATGATCAAGAGTCAATGGTACTGAAAGAAGACGTCCAAGGTGCATTGAAGGCATTGGCAAAGAACAAGGTTCTGGGATTTGATGGAATACAAATTGAAATCTTTCAGCCAACTGATGCTTCACTGGAGGCATTCACTCATCTACACCAAGAAATTTAGAAGACAACTACCTGCCAACTGACTGGAAGAGATCAATATTTGTATCCATTGCAAAGAGAGATGACCCATTGGAATGTGGAAATCATTGAACAATATCATTAATATCCCATGCAAGCAAATTTTTGCTAAAAATTACTCAAAAATGGCTGCAACAATACAATGACAGAGAAGTTGCAGAGATTCAAGCTGGATTCAGAAAAGGATGAAGAATGAAGGATATGATTGCTGATTTCAGATGGATCTTGGCTAAAAGCAGAGAATATAGGAAAGATATTCAATGCAAAGATATTCTATGATTGTGTAGATCATGGAAAGCTATGGACAGCATTATGGATAATGAATATTCTGGAACACTAATGAAGAACCTGTACATAGATCAAGAGGCAGTGGTTGGAACAGAACAAGGAAACACCGAATGGTTTAAAATTAGGAAAGATGTGTGCTAGGGTTGTATTTTTCACAATACAAACTCAATCTGTAAACTTGTCAAATAATCCAAGAATCTGGATTATAAGGAGAAAAGTATGGCATCAGGTTGGGAGGAAGACTCATTAATAACTTGTGGTATGCAGATGATACAACCATGCTTGCTGAAAACAAAAAGGTCTTAAAACACTTACTTATAAATATCAAAGACCACAGGCTTTGATATGGGTTGAACCTCAATGTAAAGAAAACAAAACTCCTAACTATTGAAACTATAAATAAAACAAAAATCCTCACCACTGGACAAGTCTTTATTAATGGAGAAAAGACTGAAGTTGTCAAAGACTTCATTTTGCTCAGATCAACCATAAACATTCATGGAAGCATCAGTCAAGAAATCAAATAACATTTTGCATTAGGAAAATCTGGTGCACAAGACCTCTTTAAAGTGTTCAAGAACAAAGATATTAGTTTGAGAAGTAAGGTATGAAAGGAATTGTGGATAAGATTCTTAATGATTCAGTAGTGAGTAACTGTTATCATGAAGAATTGCAATGGTCACAACTGTAAAGGTAGAAGTTTTGTAATATAAAGGAGGGAGGAATTAATCTTACATTTCAGGAACAAAGGGCCCTAGGACCATCAAAGGGGAACAGCATAATTGGAATGTGGGACCTTACCCAGAGAAGCAGCAACACCAGAGATTGAGGCAGAGATGAAGACATGGAGAGATCGAGCAACTGAAGACTCCAGACTCATGGAAAGAGATAGGCTGTGTGCTGGTGGCCAGGAGGCAGGCTTTCAGAATGAGCCCTTTGGTTGCTTAAATGACTATATATTCCTGAGTGTTTTTGTGTACATCAAAAAAAACAAAAAACAAAAAACAAAAAACCTCAGAGGGAATAGAAGTAAATACTGGTGAATGATGATGCACACAGGGAATTGTAATCATTGCAATGAAATGAAATATGATAGAATGAGTGTAAAATTGATGTTCTCCCATGTAAGCTACCACTCAATTCACAATAAAAGCTTAAAAAGAAAGAGTATAGGGGGAAAAAACAAAAACTAGTAGAGTAGATAATATTCTGTGTATAAAATAGAATTGAAATGTCAATATTAACTTTTGTTACATGCAGGTGATGCAGCATGGTAGGTCTCGGCATTCTTATTGTAATGTATCATGGGAGCAATATTCATTATAAAACAGAAAAGCACACATAGAGATTGCAAAAAGTGTCAAAGTTTTTTCTACTCTCTTCCTTTTTAAAATAAACAATTAGGTTGTTGTTGTTGTTTTTTTAAGTGAATGTTATAGCACACTGAAACATGAGAATCTAAAATAACTGGAGAAAATGGTTGAACAGAAAATTCAAAGGCCACATCAAGAAGACAAAAATATGTATTATAGTGAAATGTACAAAGGATTGGAGTTAGAAAATCAAAAGGGAGTTATAAAATCAAAACACGTTCTACATTTCTGAAGCTAAAAGCACTAAAGAAAAAACTCAGGTCTTGAGATGAAACACTGAAGGATTTGATGAGCAAATATTGAATGATGCAGAAAAAATCAAAAGAATATGGAAGGAACACACAAAGTCTGCACCCCCCCCCCACCACTGAAAAAAAAAGCTCAAGTTTCAACCATTTCAAGAGGTAGCATATAATCAAGAGCTGACGGTACTGAGGGAAGAAGCTCAAGTTGCACTGAAGGCATTGGGAAAAAACGAGAGTCCAGGAATTGATGGAACACAAATTGAAATGTTTCAGCAAACTCATGCAGTATTGGAAGGCCTCACTCATCTCTGACCATAAATTTGGAAATCAGTTTGAGATTCAGATTTGTGCTGAAACTAAGAGGAGTGAACAAGCAGAATGCAGAAATTATTGAACAATATCATTAATATTACATGAAAGTAAAGCTTTACTGAAGATATTTCAAAATGGTTGCAACAGTACATCCACACGTATTTTCCAGAAATTCAAGCCAGATTCAAAAGAGGATGTAGAACTAGGGCTATCATTGCTGATGTCAGATGGATCTTACCTGAAATCAGAGAACTCCAGAAAGATGCTTATCTGTGCTTTATTAGATAAACAGAGGCTTTGGACTGCGTGGATCATGAAAAACTATGAATCACATTGCAAAGAACGGGTATTTCAGAACAGGTAACTGTGCTCATGAGAAACAGATACAGAGAAATAGAGCTAATGGATCAAACAGAACATGGGGATGCTGAATGGTTTAAAATCAGGAAAGATTTGTGCTAGGGTGGTATACTCTCATCATGCTTATTGAATCTGTATGCTGAGCAAATAATCCAGGAATTTGGGTTCTATGAAGAACGTGGTATCATGATTGGATGAAGACGCATTAACAACCTGTGATATGTAGATAATACATATGTAGATAATACTTCCTTTATTCTATGCTTTTAGAAGCAAAGATGTTTTTAAATACTTACTTATGAAGTTTATATATTAGCCTTCATTATAAATTGGACCTCAATGTAAAGAAAACAAAAATGCTCATAATTGGACCAATAAATAACATCAGGATAAATAGAGAACAGATTGAAGATGTCAAATGCTTCATTTTTCTTAGATCTAAAATCAACACTCCCGTATGGGTACAGCAATGAAGAAATTAAATGACGTGTTGCATTTGCACATCTGCTCATCCCATGATTTCAGTTTCAAATACACCAGTCACTCCTTGGAAAACCTATACAATGTTATTATGAGATGGATCTGATGCCATGGCATTTGACAACAAAAATTAAAACATGAATTTCTGAAGTAGCCCTTGAGTTTTAAAAACTGAAACTATTTCTTTATGAGTAAAGAGAGATGTGGCCAAAGACATTCTTGTTAGTAGGATAGTGATCTGGCATAACATTTTGGAGGCAATCAGGTTATAGTTTTTAATATTTAAATTGAGTTCTGTTTTTGTACCACTAACAAGAAATTATAGCTATATGGAATCACAAGAATTATCATTTTAATTCTTATTAACCAGAAAAAACAAAAACAAAAACTGAAAGGTTATATTCAGGTGTTTGTTTGAAAAAAAAATATGGTACCAATTTAAAATGGGTTAGCATAGAGCTGCTTACAACTTAATGTAGTAACAATAATATTGGAAAAATTCCAAAATAAATTATATGAAAAGCAATAGTATAACAGCCAGTCATTCATCAGAGAGAACATTCATGATCAGTCTGTATAAAATTACACCATTATTCAGCACATTATGACAAACCATAGATCTACTTTTGTGTGCATGTATTTGTTTGTCTATGCAGTTCTATGTAAACTCATACTTTTTCAAATGTTCAGAGCAATACATGGCATTTACTGAGGTTGTTGTTGGGAGTCATCAAGTCTGTAGAGACTCATTAAAACCTCATGCACAACAGAACGAAACACTGTCCAGTCCTGGGCCAACCTCACAATCATTGCTTTGCTTGAGATCATTGCTGCTACCACTGTGCCAATCCATCTCATTGCTGGCCTTCCTCTTTTTTTTTTCGCTGATCCTCCACTTTCCCAAGCATCATATTGTTCTCTATGGACTGGTCTCTTCTAACAAAATGTCTGAAATATGAGACATGAAGTCTGGCCATCGTGGCTTCCAAAGACCATTCTGGTTGTCCTTCTTGAACACAGGTTGGTTTGTTCCTTTGGAAGTCTATGGCGCTTTTAATATTCTCCTCCAACACCATAACTTAAATACATTAATTCTTCTACAGTCTTTATTGATTGTCCAACTATCACATTCATATGTTGTTGTTGTTAGGTGCCATCAAGTCGGTACTGACTCATAGAGACCTTATGCACAACAGAACGAAACACTGCCTGGTCCTGGGCCAACCTCACAATTGTTGCCATACTTGAGCCCATTGATGCTGTCACTTTGCCAGTTCATCTCGCTGGGGGGGTCTTCCTTTTTTTGTCTGACCCTCCACCTTACCAAACATGATATTCTTCTCCAGTGACTGGTCCCTCCTGAAAACATGTCCGAAGTATGAGAGATGAAGTTCAGTCATTTTAATCTGAAATACATTATATGTACATAAAGTTGAAAGATTATTATGTTGAACAGTCTTCCATTTAGATAAAACAATTTTACTATTAACATTTGACATTTCCTTTATCTCTGTATGTATACTTATAATGTTCATTTTTTTCACTGAACTATTAGAATATAAATTACAAACTCCATAAAATTTCATCTGTGTCAATAAACACATTTTAAGAATAAAGACATTCTCCTACTTAATGTCATATAATTATGAAAAATTAACAATTTCATGTGATATTCATTGTAGTTTCAGGTTCTCTGATAGTTTTCCAAATATCATTTATAGTCCTACAATCCATGATCCAATGAATGTTAATGCAGTGTGTGTGTTTGTTACATCTCTGTTGATCTGTAACAAAACACCCCTCATTTTTTCCCCTAAAGACATGTACTTTTTGAAAACCTAGCTCAGTTATCTTGTAGACATAACCAAGATTCTTGATTTGACTGATTATTTCCTTACAGTGTTCTCTAACTCAGGACACATTGGTGGACCAGAAAGTTTCCTGATGAAACCTGACAGTAGCTGCTAACAGCAGAAGGTAGGGACGTAGCAAAGAAAGAGGCTGAGTACTCAGTTTAAATAATCAGGATAAAATTTATTATGGGGAAAAGTTACACAAAAGGTGAGGTTCTGGGTGACAGAAAAATAGGTAGAGATCAGTTTATTGCTAATGTTAGTTTGTCCAATGACCCCTGTTCCTCTCAGTCCCAAATTTCCAGATGTTATCCTTTAGATCCTGGCTCCTTCAAGCATATTACGTTTTCAAGTGTTTTTTGTTTTTTTTTTCCTAATTTAAAAATTTTGCTTTTATTCCCATACCCACCTGTTCACTTTGTTTTTATTATTGTTGCTGTTGTTAAGTGTTGACGAATCAGTTCTGGCTCACAGCAACACAGGAGCAGCTGGTGAGTTTTAACCACCAACCTTTTAGCTTGTACTGACCTCGTGGTCCATTGCTTATCCTACAGTGCCACACAAGGGATACAGATAGGATTCATAGCGTTTGGTTTTTCATTACTTTTGATGTACATAGTCAATTTTTACTGGATTTTTATTTATTTGCTCTGCTATATAAATAATTCTGCTATGCATACCCTTATAAATATATGTTTCAGAGTTTTGGAGGAGTATATTGGAAGGAGATTGTTGAATGAAGGATAAATTGATGGTGATGACTTTGTTC
>NW_006408584.1:17215349-17219721 GCF_000296735.1 Chrysochloris asiatica
CAATTGTGCCATCTTGCACTCCCATCAGCAATATGACAGTGCTTTTCTCAATAACAACACCAACCAACAATGTGCTCATACATTAGTAAGCCTCTGGAAAATCTGTAGTGTAAAAATTGTGTTGATAGGTGGGCATATTTTCATGTGTTTAAAAGCTATCCATAAGATTTTGTGTGCATGTGACCTGTGTTGATGTATTTCCTTATTTTCCTATTGTTATTTTGATTACTTTCTTCTCAATGTTAACTGAGGTTATTACATTTTACATTAGAAACTATGCAGGTGAGCTTAGATTGATCAGCCGGACTTTGTAGTCATTGGCAATAAAACTTCTACAAGAGTTAACTCATGGGAATAAAAACAATCACCATCCTTAATGCAGAGGAATTTTGTGGCCTATATGCCCATTGATAGGGAGCTCTGATAGTTAAAAGTTGGGATGCTCACCTCAAGGACAGCAGTTCGAAACTGCCAGCTGTTCCAAGGGAGAAAGATGAGACTTTCTTTCCCATAAAGATTTATATCCTCCAAAATCCTATGCAGGGTCGCTATAAGTGGAAATGACTCCACAGCACACCACCAACACCGCCATATACCCATGAACAGGTAAATGAATAAATACAAGCTTATATACATATCCTGCATGGTGCTTTGAGCTAAAGCATAGAACCGCAATTTCTGACTGAACCAGAAGGTCAGTGGTTCAAACTCACCAACTGCTCATCGGAAACCCTACACATGGTCACTATGAGTCGTAACTGACTTGATGGCACTTAACAAGAAAAAAACAGCCTATGGGAAATATTGTTGTTGTGAACTGCTGTTTACTTTTTCCTACTCATAACGACCTTGTAAAGGGTTTCCAAGGAGTAGCTGTTGGGTTTGAACTTCTGACCAGTGCTTATCCAAAGTGCTACAATGTAAGTCCATCGGAAATATAACATTTAATAGTTGATACTCATAATGCTCTGTATGTTTTTATTTCTATTTCCAATTCTATAGTAACCATACCTGATATCTATTTGAAGTGCCATTTTTGTATATATATGGAACAGGAAACAATCCTTCCTTTTGCTCTGGATGGAGATACTATCTCTGTCATCCAATGTTCCTTTGATGACAGTCATCATTGTAAAGTTAGCTTAGAGTAATCAGACATTTTGTTACAAGATCTAGAATATCATACATGAAGAAAGCAAACAGTCATTGAGAAGACAAGAGACAAGGAAAAGGTCAAAATGGCTGTCAGAAGAGACATTGAAACTTGCTCTCCAGTATAGAGATGCTAAAGCAAATGAGGAGGTCCAAGAGCTGAACAGAAATTTTCAAAGATCAGCTTGAGAAGATAAAGCCAAATATTATAATAAAATTTGCAACGATCTGAAATCAGAAAACCAAAAAGGGAGAACATGCTCAGCATTTCTCAAGCTGGGGGAACTGAAGAAAAAATTCAAGCCTCGGCTTTCGTTATTGAAAGATTCACTTGTCAAATTACTGAATGATACAGAAAGCATCAAGAGAAGATGGAAGGAATACACAGAGTCACTGTACCAAAAGGAAATGGTTAATGTTCAACCATTCCAATATCAAGAGCCAATGATCTAAAAGAAGAAGTCCAAGGTGTTTTGAAGGAATTGGCAAAGAACATGGCATCAGGAATTGATGGACTAAATATTGAAATCTTTCAAGAAAGTCAGGCGGCACAGGAGGCACTCACTCATTTCTGCCAAGAAATTTGGAAGACAACTATCTGCCTGACTGATTGGAAGAGATCCATATTTGTGCGCATTCCAAAGAGAGGTGACCCAACAGAATGCGGAAATAATCAGACAATCTCTTTGATATTCCATGCGAGTAAAGTTTTGTTAAAGATAATACAGAACCCGCTACAATCGTACATTGACAGAGAACTTCCAGAGGTTCAAGCCAGATTCAGAAAAGACTGTGGAACAAAGAATATCATTGCTGATGTCTGATGGATCTTGGCTGAAAGCAGCCAATATCAGAAAGATGTTACCTGTGCTTTATTGACTATGCAAAGGCTTTAATTTGAGGGTCATGATAAGCTATGAACAACATTGTGAGTATTCTGGAACACTTAACTGTGCTCATGAGGAATCTATACCTGGACCAAGAAGCAGTTGTTTGAACAGAACATGGGAACAATGAAGGTTTTAAAATTAAGAAAGGTGTGCGACAAGGTTGTATTCTTTCACCATACTTATTCAGCCTGTATGCTGAACAAATCATCCAAGAAGCTGGGTTCTATGCAGAAAAATATGGCATTAGGATTGGAGGAAGACTCATTAACAACATGAAATATGCAGAGAATACAACCTTGCTTGCTGAAAGTGAAGAGGACTTAAAAACATTTACTGATGAAGGTCAAAGAGCACAGTCTTTAGTATGGATTACATCTCAATGTATAGAAAACAAAAAATCCTCACCACTGGACCAAATAAACAGCATTCTTATCAATGGAGAAAAGATTGAAGTTGTCAAGGACTTCGTTCTTCTTGGATCAACTATCAAGAAGCAGCAGTCAAGAGATCAAATGACATATTGCATTAGGCAAATCTGCTGCACAAGACCTTTTGAAAGTGTTGAAGAACAAAGATGTCAGTTTGATGACTAAGGTGCGCCTGACCTAAAACCATGGTGTTTTCAGTCACCTCATATGCATGCGAAATCTGGACAGTGAATAAGGAAGACCGTAGAAGAATTGATGCCTTTGAGTTATGTTGTTGGAGGAGAACATTGAGAGTGCCATGGGCTGCCAAAAGAACCAATGGATCTGTTTTGGAAGAAGTGCAGCCACAGTGCTCCTTAGAGGCCAAGATGGCCAAACTCTCATACTTTGGACATATTGTCAGGAGGGAACAGTCGCTGGGGAAGGATATCATGTTTGATAAGGTGGAGGGTCAGAGAAAAAGAGGAAGACCCCCATCGAGATAGATATGCCAAGTGGCAGCACTGATGGACTCCAGCGTGGCAACTGTAGTGAGGTTGGCCCAGGATCAGGTACTGTTTAGTTCTGCTATGCATAAGGTCACTATGGGTGGGTACTGACTCTAGGGAATCTAACAATCACAACAAAAACAGGGAATTTTGAGTCCCTAGATACTATCTATTTTTCTCTTGAAATTTCTGTTACTTAGAAAATAGGCAAATGTTTGCAAAATATGTAGAAATAACCAAAATATATTTTATTAGTTCTATAAACTCACACATTTATACATTCACATTTCAGAATTTCAGAAATTCTTAAAGTTTCTGTTAGTTCCCAAACATCTGTTGATTCTCACATCTCAGTCTGTATTATAGCAAAATAAGATAAAACTTAATTATTCAACTCATTGAAAAATTAAACAAATATTGTGCTGGATTATCTGATAGTTATACGATATTCTATCAGCAGAACATGAACTATAGAAAGAAATATCAGCTTATCTTGTTAAATGTTGTCCATTTGTTATGTAGCCACCATGTGAATATCACCCTTTGAAAATAAACTGTGAATTAATTTATAATTCATAATCTGTGACTGCACAGATTGTAAGCGGTTTAGAATCATGTCCAACATAGAAATAAGGTTTCAGTACTCCAGAAAATCTGTCAGTGAAAGAGTGGATATGAGATCTGTTATTCAAATTGTAAAATGAAATCATACCCAACTCATAGTCCAGGTAAACGCCAATCCCTCTGGGTTTGTCCCTCAACACCAGAATGAGTGGAACAGGACCCTGTGCAACATAGTCACCATTGCAAAGCTGAATTGCCCAGCATCTGTTCTGTCCTGTTGGGAGTTGTGTTTCCTTTCTGGAGAGGGAGTCTACACAAACCCCCAGCATCCATTCAGGCTTGTCATCCACTTTGACTTCCCAGTAATGTCTGCCAGATTGGAAATCTTCACAACCAAGCACAACAGAGTAAGTGGTAAAGCCCCTTTGATTAAAATAAGATCTTTTCTTTGTCAATACCAATGTCACCGATTTTTTATCCTCAGACACAAGCAGATTAGGATGTGCTGTTTCTGGATCCAGAGTCACTTCTCTTTTAAATTTCTTTATAATTTTCTGAAGCTCCAAGGACAGTGGAGGAAGAACACACTCTTCTTTCCTTAACTGGAACGAAAAAAGATCAGGACTTTTCAGTCTTTCATATCTGTCATGGATGCTCTTGATATTGCTAAGTAATTGCACTTCTGAGACCACACTCTTCTCTGCCACGTCCTTTAGTAGACTTTTGAGTGTAGACTTGTAGTCTGAGAATGCTGCTATGTTTGCATTTAGTTTCTGTTTAATGTACTTCTCTTCCTCAGCTAACCTGGTGAGAAGTGTCTCTCGCTCATATTCCAAAAACTGGTACAGAT
>NW_006408584.1:17219949-17230169 GCF_000296735.1 Chrysochloris asiatica
ACCTTCTGATCCTCCTCACAGAAAAGGCTCAGGAGCTGATTGTGACTCTTGCACAAGCTTGTCTCTTCCTCTTTCTCCATCTTGCTCATGGTGATGTGAAGCAGCTTGGCAATTTCTGCCATATTTCCCAGCTGGGTGTTGTTCCTCAGCTGCATGTCTTGGCATGAGTGGCGACACACAGGGCAAAGAAATATGTCATGTTGATCCTTCCAGGTGTGCTCAATGCAGGAGTGACAGAAGTTGTGACCACATTCGATGGTGACAGGGTTTCTCAGGCAATCCAGACAGATGGGGCATTTGGTGTCTGCCAGGAGTCCTTCAAGGGATTCAGCAGTTGCCATTCTAGGGTGAAGGAAGATTCCGTCTGAGAGAGTCTTCTTACGAGTGATGGATTCAGTACGTCCTTCCCTAGATGTCTTGTGAGGCCGCTGGTTCTCTGTTGCATAAATTAGTTCCAATAGAAGTTCAGCTCACAATAGTAGCTGACAACTATTCTTGCAGCGTGTTGGCAGAACAGAAGATGTGAAACTGAAATATGCAATTCTCCTGGTCAGTCAAGGCACGACCTCAAGTTCCTCTTTTGTTCCTATGGGTGAAAAAGATTTCTTCATTTAGAAAAGGCTACCCATTTTTTAGTGCTCCTGCTTATTCAACCCACTGATACAGTTATTCCCAAATCATACAAGAGTCTGCTGGGTTATGAACACAACATGCAATTTTGGACTAGCAGCCAGGTTTTGTCACACACAAACCTGCTAGGGAATCTGAAGAATTGTATTTAACATACTCTACTGGCATTATATGGTATCTTGGTGTGGCACTGTGGGTTAATGCGCCAGAGTGCAAAGCCATTTGAACTGCAAGGTCAGTTGTTCAAGCTCACCAGCTTCTCGTCAGAAACCCTATACAGTGTCACTATGGGTCAGAATTGACTTGACAACAGCAACTGACATTATAAGATTAGGACTAGACTACAAGTTCTGTTAAAACTCCAAAGCCAATGAATTCAAATCCACCACCAGGTCTTTGGAAACCCTAGACAGCATGGGCTATGTATAGGAACTTAAATGGTAACTGTTATCAACAGCAACATTCTGAGAGTCTTTATTTTGTGCTGCTAACCACCAGATTAAGGAGCTCTGGTAGCGTAGTGGTTACGAATCGGGCTGTGAACCACAAGGTCAGCAGTTCAAAACTACCAGCAGTTCTGCGGGAGAAAGATGAGGCTGTCTGCTCCTGTAAAGATTTACAGCCTTGGAAAGCCTGTGTAGGGTCGCTATGAGTCGGCGGAACCGACTCCACGGCACTTAACAACAACTACCAGATTAGTATTTCAAACACACCATCTTCTCCTTGGAAAGACATCTGATACCATTGACTTTAAACTCTGCTGTTTCCTATAGTAAACATACTAGAGCATACTAGAGCAAAGTTTACTTGTTTTTCATATAAGCTTCCCAATAATTATATGACTCCAACTATGTTTATCAAGCCAAAGATTACAATAGATTTACCGTGAGTACCTGTCAACCTGGAAAACTCACATGATGAGATCAGAAGAATGGGAAACATTGCAAAAGTCACAGGATGTCTCAGAAATAATAAGATTCCAAAATGAAATAAAGCTGGAATACATGAATACAAATGTACATGCAATATTTGAAGCAGTTGATGGTAAGTTACCAAGAAGTGGGAATTTTATTAAACAAGATCCATAGAGAGAAGCTGAGTTTCCCTTATTAAGGATGTACTGATCTTCAATTACAGAGTTGAAGGCTTATTAGAGTTTCAGCTAACTATCAGGCCTTAGGGGACAAACATAGCACCCAACAGAAGACAATTCCTGGCAAAAACATCTAACATTTAATTGGATCACTGGGCATAAGATAAACCCAAAAAGCAACAGCACTCTTTTAAGGTAAAGGGTGAAGTACAATAAAGAAGCATGGAAACAAATATTCCAAGGGACTAATGGCCCATAAAGAGCTCTGATAGTATAGTGGTTATGAATAGGGCTGCTAAACTCAAAGTCGGCAGTTCGAAACTACCAACCGTTCCATGGTAGAAAGATGAGGGTTTCTGCTCCAATGAAGATTAGATTACAGCCTCAGAATCCCTGTGCAGGATCACTATGAGTCAGAACCAACTCCATGATATTTTAACAACAATGGCCTGTAGAAATCCAGTCAACATTACCTTGAGGCAATAAAGGCTAGATTGTATCTAGTTACCATGTTGACTGCTATGAAAAGAATTAAAAGAAGGACTTGAAAAGGAAGTGAAAGATGTTTGCTTGTATTTTATTGGCTATACAAAGGCATTTGAATGTGTAGATCAAAGCAAACTATAGATAACTTTGTGAAGAATGGAAATTCAAAATACTTAAATATTCTCATACAGAAACTATACATAGACCAAGATGCAATAGTTGAAGCAGAACAAGGGGAAACTATGTGGTTTAAAATCAGGAAAGGTGTGCATCGTGGTTGAATCCTTCCACCACACGTATTCAAATAGAGTACATCTGTGAATCGTGAAGGAGAAGCCCAATATCATCAGACAAAACAAAGCAGTGGTACAATCAATTGCAAATATTCACATTCAAGCTGAAGCTGAAGAAAACTCAAACAAGTTCATGGAGGACAAAACATGACTTTGAACCTATCCCACCTGAATTTAGAGACCCTTTCAAGAAGAGTGGTTGGTTCAAGCTCACCAGTCGCTCCTTGGAAACCCTGTATAGGGTCACTATGGGTCAGATCCAACTTGATGGCACTTAACAACAACTCAAGAATAGATTTCATGTATTAGGTGCAGTTTTTTTTTGTGTTGCTAAGTGTCATCTATTTAATTCAGATTTACAGTGATACTGCATAGAATTTCCAAGGTGGTTGAATCATCAACATTCATGTTAGTAGTCCAGTGCTTATCCTACAGGGCTACATTAGACACTAATGTCAGAACACCAAAAATTTGTGGGATAACATCAAGAAAATTATCCATGAAAATTAAAAGACAGGAAGGAAAGAAAAAGCAAAAATGGATGTCAGAGATCTCCTCTTACTTGTTCATTAGCATAGAGAAACTGAACCTAAATCAGCTGGAAGAAATGAGGTAGTAAAAGAGCTGAATGGAAATTTCAAAATACAACTTTTGAAGAGAAAGCAATTATAATGAAATATGCAAAGACCTGGAGTTAGAAAAGCAAAAAGAAGACTGTGCTCACTGTTTTTCAATATGAAAGAACTGAAAAAAGAATTCAAGCTTGGGGTTGCTATATTGAAAGATTCTATGGGCAAAATATTGAATTACGTTGTTGTGTTGTTAGGTGTCATTGAGTGGGTACCAATTCATAGCGACCTTATGTACAGCAGAATGAAACACTGCCTGATCCTGGACCAACGTCACTACTGTTGCCACACTTGAGTCCATCGATGCTGCCACTTGGCCAATCCATCTCATCGGGGGTGTTCCTCTTTTTCTCTGACCCTCCACCTTACCAAACATGATAGTGCTCCTTTTTGGCCAAGATTTGCAAACTTTATCTCTCATACTTTGGACATATTGTCAGGAGGGACCAGTCACTGGAGAAGGATTGAATGATGTAGGAAGCATCAAAAGAAGATGAAAGGAATATAGTCACTCTGCCATAAAGAATTGGTCAATGTTCACTCATTTCAATAAAAAATGGCATTAAAGAAATGAGTCCCAGGTACACTGAAGACATGGGCAATAACCATGCTCAAGAAATTGATGGAATACAAATTGATATGATAGAGTTTCTTGGCTATGCCAAGAAATTTGAAAGACAATTACCTGCCTAACCAATTGGAAGAAATACATATGTATGCCCATTCGAAAGAGAGGTGAACCAATGGAATGAAGAAATCATTGAAAACTATCATTAATATCACATGCAAGGAAGATTTTACAGAAGATAATTAAAAAATGATTTTAGTGAAGATGAATTCATATACTTACTGATGAAGATCAGAGACTGCAGCCTTCAGTATGGATTGAAACTCAAGGTAAAGAATACAAAATTCCTGGCAACTGAATAACATTACATTAACATTGTGATAAAGGAAGAAAAGATTGAAGTTGTCAAAGATTTCATTTTGCTTGGAATTAACACTAATGGAAGCAACACTCAAGAAACCAAACGATTTTGCATTAGGTAAATTTGCTGCAAAAAAAACTCTTTAAAAGAGCAAAGATATCAGTTTAAGGACTAAGGTACTCATGACCCAAACGATTTCATTTACAACCATCTTATATGCATGTGGAAATAAAGTAAATAAGGTAGACTGTATTAGAATCAACACATTTGAATTATGGTTGAAGAAGAATATATTGAAAGTATCCTGAACTGGAAGTAAAATATACAAAACTCTGTTGGAAGTAGTACAGACAGAATGTTCCTTAAAAACAGAGATTACAGGACTTCATAATGCTTTGGAAATGTTTTCAGCTTGGCGAAGTACATCATGGAGGGTCAGTGAAAAAGAGGAAGACCCTTGACATGATGGATTGGCACAAAAGCAACAGTAAGGAGCTCAAATGTAAAAAAAAATGAGGATGGCACAGGACCGGGCAGTGTTTCATTCTGTTGTTCATAGTGTCTCTGTGAGTTGGAACTAACATGATGACACATAACACCAACAAACTTTTGACAAATGAGTGAGGATTGACAGAGTGAAATAAACGTTACTAGTATAAGATCTAGCATAGTGGTTGTGAGTCAGGCTGCTAACCTCAAGGTCAGTGTTCGAAACTACTAGAGGTTCCACGGGAGAAAGATGAGGTGTTATGCTCCCGTAAAGATTTACAGCCTCTGAAACCTTGTACAGGGTCACTATGAGTCAGAACTAACTCCACGGTACTTAACAACAACAACAGTATAAGATCTACTGCCTAGAAGGGCCTAAGTCAATGTCAACTAATTCATACTTCTGATTTTCCACTCTCCATATTCTTTAGCGAATGAAACAATGTAGTCACCACTATATCTTCACCAGAGACAACTTTTCCATCTGGACACTTTTACATACCTCTAATTGTGCAATCTTGTAGCTCCTATCTGCTCTCCACTGACAGGGACTTAGTAACAGCCTTCTATTATAATTTGTTCCAAACGGAGATGCTCTTAAGGCCCACATTTCCTACCTACAATCCCAGTTTCTACTGGACCAAACTCTCTACAGTTCTCTCCTACCTTCATTGTCTCCCACATATTAGTCCCCTCTGACCCCAGGAGGCAACACTTTTGTACTAGCTTCCTTCAGCTCTCAACAGCTTTGCCGCTCCCTCCGGATTCAATCTTCTCCTCTAATACCACGGCCTAGTGTATTAGGATGCACTTCTCTGATCTCCTGATTGTTTTGACTTTTTTCACATTTTGGAAGTTCCCACTAAACTGCCAACATTCGTGAAAGTAGGACTCTGGTCTTCCTTTTTTCCTCCATGAGTGTGGCTTCCAGTATGTTTTCAATGTCAGTGTAATCTAAATGAATAAAACGATTCCAGTGTGACTGGCAAACGGCTTAACCTCACTGAATCATTGCACTATGCAAACTGGATGACATATTGTGAGGGTTGAGTCAGATCAAGTCTGAGAAGGGCATTATTATAGATATCTGCCCTCATGGTTCTTGTACCTTCAATCACCCCAACTATACATAAAAGAATGTCATACTCAGAAATCTTGGTAAGTGAGTCCAATTACGCATACAGGCAAGCCACTTTTAGCAATTTGTCAGAATTTGACTGCCCCTTTTATTTATCCTTGAAATTTAGGTAAGAGCTAGCTATCTGTATTTGTAGCACACTGGTTGGTATTGTTAAGTGCTATCAAGTCGGTTCCAACTCATAGCATACCTGTATAGTGTTTCTGATTGGCCGGTGGGTTTTCAGCCACCGACAATTCACTTCAAACTGATCTTGCAATCTAGTGCTTACTGTACATAGCCACACCAGGACTCAGTAGCATCCCAGTAGAAGTATAATACATGTGTCATGTTTTAAAATACTGCAAATCAGAGTTTCATTTTATTTTGAGGCTTAAATGTAGGCAATGCACACAGTAGGTACATGGAATCCCTGGCTTTTCCCTGCCCCCACATGACCCCATTCATGGCTTACCTTGAACAAGAAGGTTGCAGGGAAGAGTTGATGTGAAAGCTTGCCCAGACTGGATCCCTCTGTCAGCCTTACAGAAGAAAGTGTGGAAGAGATGGGACTCTGGCCCAATTTAAGGTAGAACTCTTAGGACTTTAACCACTATGATTGGTGGAGCCTTAACCTGTGGAGGTAGGAAAGGGGGTGAGCCCTGGAAGAGCTCATGTTTGATTGGTGGAGAAAGGGAATTTTGAGACTCAGTCTAGTGGGGTGGGGCAGGCACTGTGGTAATAGACATGATCTCATTAAATCTAGGTCTGATCCTTTTAGTGTTCTATAATCCCATCTTTAGGATTCCTGGTGTGGCACTGAAGGATCCGTGTTGGACAGCAAAACACAAGTTCAGCATTGCAAACCAACCAGCTGATCCACAGAATACCTGTGAAGAATCGCTATCAGTAGGAACTTCATTGAAAATACCAGTTTTAAAACACATAATAGATGAATATACACATGTACCTCACTAGATCGAAGACACAGAATTCCATCTGACTACATCTGTGGAAAGACAAGGTGGAAAAGCTCCAAAACAAGACCGGGTTGCAGACTGTGGAACAATCAATTGGTCATATTCAAGTTCACGCTGAAGCTGAAAAAAAAAAAAAAAAATCCACAAGAGACAATATATGACCTTGAACATATCCTATCTGTATTGAGAGATCATCTAAAGAACAGATTTGCTGCATTAGACACAAAAGACAGAATGCCAGAAGTGTGGGATAGCATCAAGGATAACACAGGCAGAAAGCAAAAGTTCATTAAGAAGACAAGAAAGAAGAAAAAAATCATAATTCACAGGATAGGATTTTTCCCCCCTGCTCCAGTTGATCTTTCTTCTCCTCCTGGTATTTGTACTATATGTATTTTTCATGTTTTGAAAATGCCCATAGGTCTTGATTTTTTTTTTTTTTTCCTCATCCTTTTTCTCTTTGAATTTCAATTTTTGAACTTTCTATTGCCTTATCCTCAAGCTCTTTAGTTGTGTTGAGTGTACTGATAAGCCCAATGAGGCACCATTTTTTGACTGATAGCAATTTTCTTTGATTTTCTTAGAGTTTTCATCTCAGTTTATATTATTCATCAGTTCTTGCATCTTTTTTTTTTTTTTTTTTTAAGTTTTATTGTGAATTATGTGACAGTTTACATGGGAGAGCATCAGTTTTACATTCAATCCCCTCCCCATGGTTACAATCCCCTCCACGCATCACCAATCAAGGAAAGGGTACATCCTATAAACCTGCTTTACCTTTCCTAGCCCCACCCCCAACCCCCTCAGGCATCAGCACACAGCCCCTCTTCCACCCTGGGTCCTGAGTCCCCAGCTGCTCCATCTCGCTAAGTCCTCATCTCTGCCTCCATCTCAGGGATCGATGCCTCTCTGGGTAGGGTTCCACTTTCCTCTCTTCTCCCTTCATGGGTTCAGGGACCTCCGCTTCCAGTCTGCAAAGTCAATTATTCCCTTCCTTGCCACAATATGCCCACTTTTACATTTACAACCTTCACAATCAATCCTGGTAACAATGATGCACCCTTGCATCACAAGAGATCTATTAGCATTTCCTTTAATCAATCCTGCCTAGACAGATTGGATACTATTCAGTGGAGATTCTACTTTCTTCCACGCCCTCTGGATCTAGGTTCCCTCTTAAAAGTTTGTAAGCCAATCACTTCTTGCCTTTGTAAATCCCCCATTTTGGATAGCCAATGTCCAAGTTGCCCAGCCCTGTCTACTCTGTGTATGGAGGGGGTGGGAATGATCCCTGCTGCAAAGATTTGTTCCCTCTTTTGAGCTACTGCATTCATAGGTGTAGGTCAAGTTCATCAAATTGTATCAGAGTACTCTTTTTTTGTCTCTTCTTTCTTCTTCTAGTTGAGCTCTGATCATCCAGTCATTGAGGCTAGGTCAAATGGGTATTATCTCACACGACAGGATTTTATAGTTCAATTTTGAGTAAGAGCTATCAAGATTAATGGTGATCATCACAACAGTAATTGTAAACAGCGTGTACTTTAAAGGGGGGAGTAGTTAATCATCCATTTTAGGAACAGAGGATCCTTAGACTATCAAGAAGGAAGAGCATGAGTGGAGGGTGAAATCCTACTCAGAAAAGTGGTCAAAAGCAGAGGTGGTGGTGGAGAGATATAGACCATCTGAAGACGCTAGGCCCATGGTTTGAGAAATGCTGTGTCTGCGGATAGGACTCTGGTGTGCAAAGTTTGACCAGTGAACATTTAAATGAATATGTATTTTTTGTTTTGTATCAGTCCATCAATTTTTTTCCTTCGATTATTTGTAAAATATAAGATAAAAAGGGAAACCTACAGGTTAATAGGGGGATAGCTGTTTTTCTAATTAGAGGCTGTTATCATCTCTGGTTGCATAATGGTTGTGAATCAGGCTGTGAATCCCAGGGTCAGCAGTTCGAAACCACCAGCTGTTCCGCGGGACAAAGATGAGGCTTTCTGCTCCCGTAAAGACTTACAGCCTCGGAAAACCTGTATAGAGTCACTATGAGTCAGAACCAACTCCACAGCACATTACAACAACAACAACAACATCATTAAGATGAAAAACACTGTATGATTGGTTGAAAGTAAGGCTGGTGTTCTTGTTTGTTTACCTTCACTCAATTCACAATGAGAAACAAAGTAAATAGAGTTCGTACTGTTAATTGATGGTACTTGGATGGGATTTCATTCACTGTAATGAAGCAAGTATACGATTTGTTGAATGTAAAACTTATCTAATCTGCAAACCTTCACTCAATTCACAATAAAAAAAAAATTTTTTTTAAATGGTTTGAAACAATCTGAAAATTGCTCTGTAGTGCAAAGAAATGAGGAGGAAATGAATCAAATAGAAAATTTCAAAGGGCAGCTTGAGAAGACAATGTCAAATATTATAACAAAATGTGCAAAACTTGGAGTTAGAAAACCAAAAGGGATGAGCACAGTCAATATTTCCCAAACTGAGGAAACTGAAGAGAAAAATTAAAGCCTCAACTTTCAATATTGAAGGATTCTATCTGCAAAATAATGAATGATGCAGAAAACATCAAAAGAAGAATGAAGAAATGCACATAGGTAAATGAAGATCTGAAAGGCTGAGTAGGCCTATTGTTTACCTCTGGAAGCACAGTTTAATTATTATATGGAGTCCTGCTGTGATACTTCAGGATAAGCACTAGACTTCTAACCACAAGTTCTGTGGTTCAAACTCACCATTTGTTCTTTGAAAACCTTTTGATCTTGATGTTGTTGTTAAGTTCCATGGATTCAGTTTTGACTCATAGCAACCCTGCATAGGGTTTCAGAGGAGTTGCTTATGGGGATGAAGTGCCGACCTTGACATTCAAACTGACCATGTAACCGAATGATGTGTCCTATAGTGCCAAAGAAGGACTCTCTCTGAAATATTATACAGTGTCACCATTAGGCAGAACCAACTCATCAGCACCTTACATTATGTTGTTGGAGTCATGATGTGGTGCTGAAGGTTAAATACTGGACTCTTAACTGAAAGGTCATCAGTTCAAATCCACAAGCTGCTCCTAGGAAACCCTATACAGGGTAACTATGACTCTGAACTGACTCCAGAGCACTTAACAACAAGAACATTATGATGTTATTGTTGAGTGCAGTTGACTTGGCTCTAACTTCTATCTACCCTATGCACAACAGAACTAAGCACTGCTGGGTCCTGCACCAACATCATATTTGTTGTTAAGTTTTAACATATTGTTGCAACCACTGTGTCAATTCATCCCACTGGGGGTTTGCAGGTGATGTTCAACTTTTCCACTGACCCTTTACTTTACCAAGCAATGATCTTCTCCCGTGGATTCGTCCCTCCAGACATGTATAAAGTACTTAAGTCAAGCCTCAATGCTCTTGCATCTAAGAAACATTCTAGCTGTGTTTCATAAAAGGAAGATTTGTTTGTTTTTTAGCCAGTTCATAGTACTTTAAATAGTTTTGTGTAACACCATCATTCCAAAGCATCAATTCTCCTGTTTCCCTTATTCACTGTCCAACTTTCACAC
>NW_006408584.1:17232337-17232817 GCF_000296735.1 Chrysochloris asiatica
CCTTGCCTATTATAGTAAAATAGACACTTGAGTGGTACAGAAAGGAATGTTGGGAAACATGATTAGAGAAAACTTGTAAGCCCATCCTCAGCCTATAACTCATTGGAATACCTCAACTTGCCCAGTGAGATAGGCCTTGTGCAAAGCCTTTACATAGTATAGGACCTTACGTGGAATCCTGAGTCCCATCCACAACCTTGTGAGGTGAGACATTCCCACTAGAAAGGACAAACAGACTGGAACAGCTACAGTGACCCAAGATACATCTTCATGATGAACCTGACCTATATTCAGAGCGGTAGTTACTCTAAATACGAACAGAGAGGGAAAGCGTCTTCAAATCAAGTATCAATGCTATCTGCTCTGTGCACAGGGTAGACAGGGTCGGGCAACTTAGACATTGGCTCTCTAAAATGAGGGGGCAATAAAGGCATGAAGTGACTGGCTTACAAAGTTTCAAGAGGGAGCTTAGTTAAGAGT
>NW_006408584.1:17233530-17235489 GCF_000296735.1 Chrysochloris asiatica
AATTGATGGTCTGTTTCACAGTCAGCCCCTGGCCTTGTTTTCACTATTGATATGGAGTTTTTCCATTCTCTTTTCCACAGATGCAGTCAATTTGTTTCCTATGTTTTACATCTGGTGAGGTCCATGTGTATAGTCGTCTGTTATGCTGTCTAGAGAAGGTATTTTAAGTGAATAAATCATTGGTTTTGTCAAATTCTATCATGTGTTCTCCAGTATCATTTCTATCACTAAGACCATATTTTCCAACTACTGATCCTTCCTTTTTGCTCCTAACCTTTGCATTCCAATCACCAGTAATGATCAATACATCTTGATTGCATGTTTATCAATTTCAGATTGAAGAAGTTGGTAGAATTCTTCTATTTCATCCTCACTGGCTTTATTGGTTGGTGCATAAATTTGAATAATAGTGGTCTTAACTGGGCTTCCCTGTAGGTACATGGTTATTTTCCTATCACAGACAGCATTGTACCTCATAACTGATCTGGATATGTTCTTTTTAACAATGAATGCAACACCATTCTTCTTCAATTTTTCATTCCCAGCAGAGTAAACCTTGTGGTTTTCAGATTCAAAATGGCCAATACCATTTTGAAAGAAAGATTGACGAACTACTTCTGAATCTTTAGTCATTTAAAGCCTTACGAATAGCAGAACAACACCATGACTAGGATGTAATCTTAAATATGGAGTTTTAAAGTTATTTTTAATACACTGACATTTCTGTGTGTGTTTTGAAGATGTTATGAAGATATAGAGAGTAGGAAAAGGAAGATATGACAGTAAACAAAAAAAAACTTCTTATTGGATAAGATACTCACTAGAAGGCTTAGTCATAGCTCCATCCCCCTTTCTCAATACTATTTCAAACCTCCACCTCCATATTAAGAAACATAGAAGAGAATATGTTGCCACTGGGAGCTTGTTTGCTGTGTATGAGTTTGTGGAAGTTGACAAGTACCTGTATGAGTTTGAAAAATACCTTTAAGAGACAGAGACCTTAAGTTTACCTCAGCATGAATAGGTCAAGTTTGGTCTCTGAAGTCAGCAATCTGACTGCTGGAGAATTACCCAGTTGGGAATGGTAGTGGTGGTGGTATGCCATAAAGTGGATTACAACTCATAGCAACCGTGTATAGGGTCTCCACTGCTATAAATCTTTAAGAGAGCTGAAAGCCTCTAGCTTCCCCTAAGAGTTGTACCTTATGACCTCACATGAAAACAAGAGTGCATCAAATATTGAATCATTTTTTGAAGTATCCAAAGAAGATGGAAGAAACAGAGTCACTGTACTGAAAGGAATTGGTTGATATTTACTCATTTCAAGTTGTATCTAAGATTTCTTCTTTCAATACCAAGACCTGATGGTATTGAAGGAAGAAATCTTAGGTGCTCTTAAGACATTGGAGAGAAACATGGTTCCAGAACATGAAGGAATACAAAATGAAATGTTTCAAAATCTGATGCAGCATTGGACACTTTCAAACATAATAAAAGGAAACAATACATATTTGTGCCTATTCCAAAAAAGTTGTTACTCAATGAAATGAGAAAGTCATCAAATGATATCACAAATATCACACTCAAATGAATAAAACTTGGGTGATGATAACCACAACTGTTGCAGTAGTACATTGACAGGGAATTGCCAGATATTCAAGCTGGGTTCAGAAAAGGAGGTGAAATTAGGGATATCATTGCTGACAGCAGATGAATCTTCTCTGAAAGTAGATAACACAAGAGAGAAGTTTTTTGGTTTTATTAAGTATGCAAAGGCATTGGACATTGTGGATCTTAAAAACACTAGGGATAGTATGAAGAACTTGTACATAAGAGGCAGCTGTTAGAAACTAACAAGGTAATACTGAGTTATTTAAATCAGGTAAAGCATTGTAACCTTATACCATACTTATTTAATCTGTATTCTGAGCCAATAATCTGAGAAGCCTGATTGTAGGA
>NW_006408584.1:17235625-17239560 GCF_000296735.1 Chrysochloris asiatica
TACTCTTCAGTATGGATTGCACCTCAAAGAAAAAAAAAAAAAAAAAAAAATCCTCTCAATGAGACCAGTAAATAACATCATGATAAATGAAGAAACTATTGCAGTTGTCAAAAATCTCATTTTATTTAGTTCCACAATTAACACTTATGAAAGTCACAGTCAATAAATCAAACCAAGTATTGCATGAGGCAAATATGCTGCCAGATACCTATTTAATTGTTTGATATTATTTCTGTACCAGAAGAAATATACCTTCCTTCCAGCAAGGAAGCAGACAAGAACCTTTCACCACAGCTGACACTAAATTTTTAACTTATATTTCCCTAAACTGTGAAAGAATAGATCTCTGTTAGTTAAAGCAATTCACTTGTGGCATTTCTGTTATAGCAGCACTAGATAACTAATACATGGGATATCTTAGGCCGCATTCACTAGAGAAGGATATGTATTCACCAGTAAGGATATATATGTATAAAGAGAAGTGTATATCAGAGAAATGGCTCACATATTTGTAAATGTGAAATGTAAATTTGGGGAAATCCTAAATCTCTGGGTTAGTAGAGCTGATCATTGTCTTAAGTCCATATAACAAATTAGATGTAGGATTCAGATCCAGCAGAAATCAAGGAAGGTTTGCCCTATTGCCACATCCTCAAGGAAACTTCCTTCCAATTGATTGGCTGCTCTCATAGAGTTAATTGACTTCTATTAGATCCCATCATTGGTGATTATCACATCTTAACTTGTAAACCACTGAGATTGCTAGCTCAGCCAAGTTAACACAAAACTTTAATTATTTCAGTATACCCCAGTATACTTGGAACATTAAAAAATTTTTTTAACTATATAAAATCTCTAAAAGGTAATTATAAGTTCATATTTGCATTTGCTGTTGTTATTGTTTAGTGCTATTGAGTCAGTACAGATATATACAGTGAACTTGAATTCTTAGGCTACAGCTCTCCCATATGCGTGCATACACAGATCCAAAGGCACAAAGACTTTCACACAAGATTGGAACTAGTGATCAATTTTTATGTACCTACCCCATGGAAAGAGAAAATTATAGGGGAAAGTTGTGGACAGTCCTTTATATTTGTACATAATATGACACCGCTAACAAACACACAGTGGAAAAGTCACTAAAAACACACAGTGTTGTTAAGTGCCATTGAGTCGGTTCTGACCCATAGCAACCCTTTATAGAGTTTCCAAGGAGCAGCTGGTGACCTTGAACCACCGACCTTATAGTTCAAACATCATCGTATTACACACAAATTCTTCCAAGACCAAATTCCAACATGGAAAAATTCCCCTTCTTCTGTGAATCTACAATGCCAGTTACCTACTTCCAAATACAAGTTGGAACAGTCAAAAGGTAGATGGTTCCATTAGAAATTGGACCAATTGGAAGGAAAGAAGGAATAATAGACACCAAGCAAGTTAAGCATCACACAGGAAAATTCACCTTAGTTCTCAAGGTTTGAAAACAATTTTCTTTATCCTGAGACCATCTAAGCAATGACAAAGACCAGAGTCTAGGTATAGGACGTATACCCCTAGACCACACATGCGCCAAGTCTGGAAAGTCCCTTGCTTTAGGACTTCCAGCTCTTGTGGTTAACGTCATTAATCTGATTGGTTGGCCTCACTTAGTGAGGTCTTCGTGACAGCTAATCCAGTTCCTGATTCACTGCTTCTTTACTCCCAGGACATCCCTATCTCTTCTGCCCCATCAGAATGTAACCATGCCAGTGCAGGCTACTTTACATTGTTAAGTAAAGAGGGCACATTTCCAAATTTTATAAAATTTGGAAACAAAGACATAAGAAAGAGCTAAATATAATTTGTAATTTAGGTACCTAGCTATTTCTTATGAAGCGTCTTGCAAAAATACCTGTGTGTTTCAGCAGGAGCATTATTGTGGTGTAAAAGACTGTCAAATTTCCTGAGTATTTTTCTGTTAGAGCTTTGGCTGACTTTCACAAAGCACCCTCATATTAATAGAGGTTATCATACTTTGGCTCTCTGCATAATCAACAAAAAATGCCTTTGTGTTGTTGTTAAGTGTGGTTGAGTCAGTTCTGACCCTGAATAGGATTTCCAAGGAGCAGCTTGAGCCACCAACCATGAAGTTCAAACAGCTTTGCAGTCCAATGCATTAACCCACAGTGCCACACCCCAAAAATGTTGCTATAACCATTGCTCTTGACTCCTCACCATTTGCTTTGACAGAGCCACTTCCATCTCTTGGTAGCCATTACTTGGACTGTTCTTCACCTTCAAGAATGTGCTGGAAAAGCTGTTTAACCTACTTAAAAATGCTTCGAAGAATGCTTCAGGATCTTGATCTTACTTCTTCAAAACTTCCATTGAAAACTCAGTTCCTGTCTGCAGGTAATCAGGGCAGGCAAAACTGGAGCCGAAAATTTGCTTAACTTTAATTTTTCATTCATAATTGTGCAAACATAACCAATGGAGATTATCTGTGGTGTTGGCTATCATTTCTGGTACGAATTATTCATCCTTTTGAATTAGGGTGCAAACCAAAGAAATTGTGTCTTTACAAATTGATGTGGATGGGCTGCTACTGATGTCTTCCTCATCATCATCTTGTTCATCCAAAAGTGAATTCTCTAGAATACTGATTTCTTTGGTATATTAGACTCATAAAATTTTTATGATGCATGAATGATTTCATTGTTCTTCCACACAAGAATCACTAAATATTCAAAGCTTATTCTTGATTCAATATTAGTAGAAATCATGTTAACCTGCTTGTGACTCTTCACACAGATGCCATATGCTGCCTTAAAGTGTTCAGACATGTTATAAAATGCTAGCAAGAGTTTATTCTGGTTCAAAAAGACTTTTAAATCCATGCATAGTTTTTTCACAATGCATATTTTCATTTGATTTTTTTTAACAAGCCTTAACACAATCCTCATGCAACTATAATAACAGCTAAATGTCTAGGAGACAACAGACCACCATTGTTCAAACAAACATGACCAGACAGACAGAAAATCATCCAAAAAGAACTAGTCTTGAAATTACCTTATAGAGAATTTAAAATTTTATTTAGGAGCCTTCAGAAGATTAAAATATAAATGAATAAAAATTCAGAAAACAATCTCTAGAAGATTTCAGGATAAATTGACAAAATATAAGATAAATACAAATCCATATAATTCCAAAAGATTAATATTAAAAATCAGAAATAAATAATGCCTTGTTACTTTGAAAATAGATAAATATAAGCTATTTATATATATGCTGTTGTTGTTGAGTGCTATAGAGTTGATGTGACCCATAGTGACCCTGTATAGTGTTTCTGAGGAGCAGCTGGTGAGTTTGAACCACCAACTTAGCAGTTCAAACAGCTTTGCAGTCTGGTGAATTAACCCACAGAGCCACACTAAAACTTTATATATATATATATCCTATAAAGTTCAGATTTCTCTGTTAGTTTCCAAACATCTGTTGGTTCTTACAACACCTCAGTCTCTATTCGTGCAAAATGAAATAAAACATCTTTATTCATCTCATTGAAATATTAAACAAAAATTGTGCTGGATTCACTGATAGTTATATAATATTCTATAAGCAGCACATGAATTACAGAAATAAAAATAAGCTTATTGTGTTAAGTGCTGTACATTTGTTGTGTGGCCACCCTGTTTATTTCACCCTTTGAAAATTAGGCTATAATTTTATTTATAATTCATAATCTGTGACTGCACAAATTGTAAGAGGTTTGGAATCATGTCCAACATAGAAATAAGGCTTTAATACTCCAGAAAATCTGTCAGTGAAAGAGTAGATATGAGATCTGCTATTCAAATTGTAAAATGAAATCATACCCAATTCATAGTCCAGGTAAACGCCAATCCCTCTGGGTTTGTCCCTCAACACCAGAATGAGTGGAACAGGAC
>NW_006408585.1:0-2548 GCF_000296735.1 Chrysochloris asiatica
TGGATTCTGTTGGCTAAGATTTTGTTGAGAATTTTTGCATTTATGTTCATGAGGGATATTGGAAGGTCCGGCCACCGGTGTTGGACCTCAGGTCAGCTGTGAAGCCAAAGGACTCATTGACAGGCAGGTAGCCCTTCACCATAAACATGGGGATGCCAGCCACCTGTGACTCCCCAAAGATGTGGCCTTGCTTCCTGTTGAGGACACCGTAGATGCTGCCGACCACTTGTTCTGGACACTGCATCTCCACAAGGTAGATGGGCTCCATGAGGCAGGGCTGGGCCATCAGCACACTGGCGTAGAGGCAGTGCTGGGCCGTGGGGATAATCTGACCACCTCCGTGGTGGATGGCGTCTGCATACAGAGTCACAGCGTGCATGTCGAAGTGCACGCCCCACATGTTCTCCTCACTCAGCGTCCCCACTTTGGTAGCCCACTGGAAGCTGACCACCACACTGTCCTTGATCTCGTTGAGGTGCTGCACTTCCTTAGTGATGTCAGTGAGAATGTTGGGGCCAGTGCCATCAGGCCCAAAGCACCAGATCTTGTAGGCCTTGGCCACATCCCACTCATACTTCTCCACCAGGTAGGGGGCCCTCTGCTTGAGCTTCTGGCAAACTGACACCTCATCCTTGTCGATGTTCTCAGCCAGGCCGTCAGGGAAGGGCTGGGCCTTCATGTACAGCCAGTTGTGCTTGTTGGGGGACTTGGAGAGGCAGAGTACATTGGACTCCTTGCTGACGATCTCCCGGTAGGAGACCATTGGGTCTGATTTCTTGATGGGGATGCAGGCATGGTCCTCCTCCAGGTTTTTCAGGCAGATTTCCAGGTGCAACTTGCAAGCACTTGGGATGATGTGCTCACCCAACTCCTCAATGATGCATTACACCATGGGGTTTTACTTGACCAGCTGCTTCAGGCCCTCCACCAGTTTGGGCAGGTCAGCAGGGTTCTTGGCCTCCATGGTCACCCTGACCACAGGGCTGACATTGAACTTCATCACTCACATGTTGTGGGCATGCTCAAAGGTGGTGATGGTGCCAGTCTTCACCAAAAACTGGTCCACACCCACCAGTCCCACAATGTTCCTGCACGGCATGTCCTTAGTTGGCTTCACATAGTGGCCCATCATCAGGATAGGTCTCTGGATGGGCTTCAGGTACAGGTTCTCCTTCTTTCCGGGTGTGTAGTTGGGACCCATGATCCTGACATTCATGCCAGTAGACACCAGTCCCGAGAAGACACGTCCGAAGGCATAGAAATGACCTTTGTCAGAGGTGGCACCATTTTGGAAATGTACATCATGAGGGAACCTTTGGGGTTACAGCTTTTAATACCCATGGTTACCTCGTTGTCTGGGAACCCTTAGTACAGCAGCTCTCAGCGTTACTTCTGGGCAGCGACAGGTGAAGGCAGGTGGATGGTGATCATCTGCAGCAGAGCGTGCCCAGCAGGCAGCCAGCGGTGCATCGCAGCCTTCAGGAGGGGTTTCCCTTCTTTGTCCTTGTCTTTGCTGTCCAGCTTAATATCAAGCTTAATATCAGTTTGGCCGTCTCCTGTTTCTTGAAGTTCATAATTGCAACAAACACCTTAAATATAGGGTCCAGGATGAGCTGGCAGAACGTCTGCGGCAGCTTCTTACCATCAGGGCTGGTGGGACACTTGCTAAACTTGCCATTGGCAGGATCAAAATACGGGTCACCCCAGAGCTTCATCATCATGTCCTCCACTTTCTTGGCCCACTCACCAGGCCCCAGCTGGCCCTCACCCTTGGCAGCAAACTTGGCCACATACATTTCAGCAAACTGCTTCAGAGTGAAGGCCCAGGCATGGAGGCCACACCCAAAGCCAATTGTGCCAAGGACAGGATCAATCATGATGCTGCCCATGGGGCTGCTCTTACCTTCTCTGTAGGTGGAGACGATGACATTGACATTCTTCACGATGCGCTGGAACATCTGGTAGTGCTTGTCAGATTCCAGCTGCAGCTCTAGCAGGGCCCGGTCCATCTTGTTCATCAACAGCATGGGCTTGATGTGCTCAGTGATGGCCTGCTGCAGCACCGTGTCCGTCTGTGCATACACACCGGACACACAGTCCACCACCACCAGGGCGCCATCTGTGACACGGAGGGCAGCCGTCACCTTGGAAGGAAGTCCACGTGCCCAGGCAAGTCAATGAGGTTGATGAAGCCAGAACCATCCTTGCACTGCTTGATGAAGTTCAGATCATTCTTGGAGAGCTTGTAGAAGAGGGATATAGTGGTGGACTTGATTGTGATGCAGCGTTCCTGCTCATCTTTCCTAGTGTCAGTGAAATGGGTCTCTCTGGCCCGGGTGGAGGCAATGATGCCGGCCTTGCAGACCAGGGAGTCAGTCAGCGTAGACTTGCCTGGTCCACGTGGTTGATGACGGACATGTTTTGGATGTTGGCTTTCTTGTCTACAATGGCCCGGATCTGATTTACCGTGAAGTTCACCATGATGGCAGATGGCGGTGGATTCTCCCAGGCAGAAATGAGCGAGGGGAGTCTCTCCAAGGATGGCAGC
>NW_006408585.1:26899-27892 GCF_000296735.1 Chrysochloris asiatica
CAACAACAATAACAACGAGCTATCTGATAGTTTGTACATATGTATTTCAATGCATACTTATATTTAAAAGGAAGTGTGTTTGCTCTGTACTATAAGTACTGGACTACAAACCACAAGTTTGGTGGTTCAAGCCCACCAGTCGCTCTGTGGGAGAACGATGAGACTTTCTGCTCCTGCAAATTTTTACAGCCTCAGAAACCCTATAGAGAGTCACTATGTGTCAAAACAACAACAACAACATATATTTTCACATGGCTTATCTTCCCAATAGAAAATCAGTCCTCTAAGTACAAATCATATATTCTTCCTCTTTGTTCACCTCATGCCCGGCCAATGTCTTACATAGAGTGCACATTAGCAATTGTTTGCTTATAATGATGATGTCTTTACGGTTTGGGCATGGAACTTGGATTAGGAATGAAGTTTCAAAAAGCAGTAAATTCCTAATTATCTTGTCCCACCTGTCTTCTGTTTTTCAGTTTTGACTGTAAGATCTTTAGAGTTTTAGAAACAGGACATGTTCATTAATCTTCAATTGTTTCCTGAAATAATAACTTTGAAGTGTTTCGGTGAGTCTGATCACCTAAAGACAACTATATGAAACAAGACAAGCTGTTTCTAAAGGATAGGGACAGTTTAAAGCATTACAATGAGCTTTAAAAATAATATACATATGATTATACCACACACAGGTTTCTAACATTTAATACGATGACCTTTGGTGTGGGTGAGAGAACACTTTCTGTTTTCATAAAGCAAAACTTATTATTTTATTTCACAGAATAAGTTCTAATTTTTTCAACTGCTCAGAATACTTTTCTTTAGCTGAATGACAGGCAAAAAGCTTAGCAGGGCAAGGGAGGAAGAAATTTCAGATAGGAAAAGAATTGATAAAAATTCAACAGGACTATAAACAACAACATTGAGAAGTATGAGTATTCCAGAACACTTAATTGTACTTCGGAGGAATCTGTACCTGGACCAAGAAGCAGT
>NW_006408585.1:29611-32084 GCF_000296735.1 Chrysochloris asiatica
CTCCATTGATAAGAATGTTGTTTATGGGAGCAGAAAGCCTCATCTTTCTCCTGCAGAACTACTGATAGTTTCAAACTGCTGACTTTGAGGTTAGCAGCCTGACTCGTAACCACTACCCTACCAGAGCTCCTTTTTCTGACCACATAGAACCATATGTATCTATAGTCTAGACAGATATTTTGGTTAGAAGAGGGTATTTCTAAAATACTGAGGAATTTTAAACAGTTTTATAAAGCTTCCAATCAACCTCCCAGTTAAAAAAAACCTTCAGTAGCTACAAATCCCCCAGCTTGACATTCATCCTGCTTTTCATTTCCTCAGCCACCATCCTAGTTCAGACCCCAATTCCTTCTCATTTTGATGACTATAATAGTCTGTCTCCAGCCATCTTACACATTGCTGCCAGACTGATTTTCCTAAAGCACAGTTATGATCCTATCTGTACCTTGCTTAAAAGCCTTCTGACTTAGGTGGATGGACTTCTTTCTTACTCTGGTACTTTGAGCCAGCCACATATGACTTTGATTTACCCTTCTGTCTCAATCTCCACAATTTCTTTATATTCAAATTGACCTGGTGGTGGTGGTTATGTGCTGGGGAGTTGGTTCTGACCCATAGTGACCCCGTATGGCGTTTCCGAGGCTGTAAATCTTTATGGGAGTATAAACCTTCATCTTTCTCCCATGGAATGCCTGGTAGTTTCAAACTGCTGACCTTGAGGTTAGCAGTCCAACTGGTAACTACTATACTACCAGAGTTCCTTTAAATTGACCTACAGGTATAAAAAGAGGAGGTCACTTGGTTCCTGTATTTGGACTGGACACAGGAAAATAGCAGAGAATTCACACAGAAAGGAGAGTAGAAGGCACAAGGGATTTTTTTTTTACATCCTCCCTGTTAGATGTAGTCTTATGTCTGAACCCTCACTCAAAACGTATTATATATTTACATAGTATTTAAAATTATTCTTCTATTTCCATTCTACTACCCGGTTAGTAAGGAGCTCTGGTAGCATAGTGGTTACGAGTTGGGCTGCTAATCTCAAGGTCAGCAGTTCGAAACTACCAGCTGTTCCATGGGAGAAAGATGAGGCTTTGTGCTTCCTAAAGGTTTACAGCCTTGGATACCTTATACAGGGTCGCTCTGAGTTGGAACTGACTCCATAGCACATAACCAACCAACCAACCAACCAACCAACCTGGTTAACAGCCAAGTGCTTAACCCTTTTGCTACAAGGACTCCTTGTATTCACTGTTGTTGTTGTTGCTGTTGTCAAGTGCCATCAAGTCAGTTCCAACTCATAGGGACCCTGTGTAGGGTTTCTAAGGAGCAATGGAAAACAACATTGAATTCAAGGAGTCCTGGTAGCAAAAGTGTTAAGCGCTAGGCTGCTGATCAGGTCAGTAATTCAAGATCCACAGTGAGAAAAGATCTGCTCCCATAAAGATTATTGTTGTTATCAAGTGCAGTGGAGTCAGTTCCGACTCATAGAGACCCTGTATAGAATTTCCAAGGAGTAGCTGGTGGGTTTAACCCACTAACCTTGTGGTTAACAGTCCAGTATTCCCCCATCAAGATTACAGCCTAGGAAACTGTATGTGACAATTCTACTCTGTTCTGTGAGATCATTATGAGTTTAAATGGACTTAACAGCTCTGGTGGCATAGTGGTTACGAATCGGGCTGCTAATTGAAAGGTCAGCAGTTCAAAACTACCAGCTGTTCCATGGGAGAAAAATGAGGCATTCTGCTCCTGTAAAGATTTACAGCCTCGGAAACCCTGTCCAGGGTCGCTATGGGTTGGAACCGACTCGACAGCACATAACAACAACAATCAGAGATGCTATGGGTCTCAGCTTTGATTCCCAACAAGGTCTAGTACTATGACTTACACATGGGATGTTCAATAAAAATGTTTTTAATTCCATGACTATTTTGAGAAGAGGTTTTGACTTGCCCCTAAATAAACCTATCTTTGCTCACTACTTCTCAAAAAGCTCTCACCCTTCTATACAGATGCAAGTGTTTTGTTTTTCATGTAGCATCTGTGTGTTCTTTAAGTATCTGTTATCATATTATATGTTAGATCACAAGTGGCTAAATGACAAGGACAACAACAAAGGACAGGAACATTTTACTGTTTAACCAATATTATGGAATGCTCAAATAAAAGATTAGTATATATAAATTCTTAGCAGATTTTTTTTTATTGTTGTTGTTGTTAAGTGTTGTTGAGTCGGTTCCTCTATATAGTGACCCTGTATAGAGTTTCCAAGGAGCAGCTGGTGAGCTTAAACTGCCAACCTTGAGTTTCAAATCGACTTTGCAGTCCGGTGCATTTAATATAATATATATACATGGTAACATCATTTATTTATGTAAAACATTTTATTGTGCATTGAGTGATAGTTTACAGGGCAGATCATCAGCCTTGCATTCAGCCAATCATATTTTGTTTCATAGCAATGATTACA
>NW_006408585.1:33094-49563 GCF_000296735.1 Chrysochloris asiatica
GGAATATGGTCAAACTCAGCCTATGTCTTCATTACTGCCTTCCCCCCACTTCCATTCACAAGTAGACCAGTGTGGTCAGCAGCAATGTAGGAGTCTCCCTGTCTTTCCACACCGTCTCCAACATTTATTGTCCTCTGTGTTTTTGAACTTTACTGTTATTGCTGGTGTAAGATGATATGTCATTGTTGGTTTGACTTGCATCTTTCTAATGGCTAATGATTGTGAGCATTTCTTCATATGTTTGTTGGCTATCTGAATTGCTTCCTTGGTGAAGTATCTGTTCATGTCCCGTGCCCAGTTTTAAACTGGGTTATTTGTCTTCTTTTTGTAGAGGTGTTATAGTTTCCTATAGATTTTAGAGATCAGTCCCTTGTCTGATATGTCATTGCAAAATTTTTTTTCTCAGTCAGTGGGCTGCCTTTTAACTTTTTTGGTGTGATCTTTTGATGCACATAAGTTTCTAATTTTTAGTATGTCCCATTCATCTATTTTGTCTTCTATTGTTTGTACAATTTTTGCAATGTTTGATAGTTTATGTGTGCCTGTATTAGAGCCCTTAAATTTGTCCCTATTTTTCCATTGATGACCTTTATAATTCTGGGATTTACATTTAGGACTTTAATCCATGTTGAGTTCCTTTTTGTATATGGTGTTAGATAAAGGTCTTGTTACATTTTTTTTGCATATCTATTTCCAGATTTGCCAGCACCGTCAGTTAAAGAAACTATCTCCTCCCCATTCAATGTACTTTGACCCTTTGTCAAAGATCAGTTGGCTGTATGTGGATGGGTTAATTTCTGGATTCTCAATTCTGTTCCATTGATCTATGTATTTTTCACTGTACCAGGATGTTTTGACCACTGTAGCCATGTAGTAAACATTGATATCAATATTTTAATAATAAATCTATTTGCAGAAGTTCATTTTATAAATGAAAAGTTCATAGACTAGGATGGTTTGTATTAAGTATAAATGTGCATTTTTCTGTGAATAATGGGTTCAGAGCTTTAATCAGATACTGACAGGGCTCTGTTACACTGAAGGGTAAAAACCATTCTTATGAATTGGTACATCTAAGGGAAGATTTTAATTTTTTTCCTATTTTTGTTAAAAAAACAAAACTATCAGTAGTTGCTCCACATGGAGTCCCTAGGTGGAGCAAACATTTAGCACTTGGCTACCAACTAATGGATTGGTGTTTTGAATCTACCCAGAGGTGCCTTGGAAGAAAGGTCTGGCAGTCTACTTTCAAAAGGTCATAGCCATTGGGAAGCTTGTGGAGTGCAATTCTGCTCTAAAACACATGGGATCACCATGAGCAGGAGTTAACTCAATAGCAACTGTTTTTTTGTTTGTCTGTTTTTAGTTGTTCCACAGATAATGGAGTCCTGGTGTGGCATTGTGGGCTAATGCACAGACTGCAAAGCTGTTTGAACTGCAAGGTCGGCAGTTCAAGCTCACCAGCTGCTCCTAGGAAACCCTATACAGGGTCGCTATGGGTCAGAATAGACTCAACAGCAATTCACAACAAACAGATAACTGAACCAGTCAGATAGGATCATTTATGGTAATACCTGATAGTGCTTCCAAACCTCTACTTTGTCCCCACTTATGCTATCTTGCCTTGGACTGAGTTGAAGAACCAAATAACACCTCATGTTATTGTTCTTAAGTACTGTGGAGTCATTTCTGAAGTGTCATCCATTAGGTTCTGATCATAGTGACCCTGTCTAGGGTTTCCAAGGAGTGGGAGAAGGGTTTGAATTGCTGACCTTGCTGTTAGCAGTCCAGTGCTTATCTTACAGTGCCACACCGAGACACCAATACACTCACAGGTACTATGATTAAAGACCTCACCACTGGTCCCAGATACCTTCCTCTCCCCTTTTTTACAGTATTAAGAGGCCTCGGCTGTTTTCATAGGGGATTTTCCCTCAGATGCTCATGGTCAAATTTCCCAAGTGAAACCTTCTTTCTAAATTTCTGCATGATTCCAGAACTCTTATTTAAGAGAAATATTTCTTCTAATAGAGCCAATCTCATAGACACTAGACCAATTAACTTTTTAAAATTTTTATTTTATTTTTACTGTTCTCATTAAAAAAAAAAAAGTTTTCATTGTGAATTGAGTGATAGTTTACATGGGAGAATATCGGTTTTACACTCATTGTTTCATTGTAATGATTGTACTCTTGTCCGTGCATCATCATTCAACAGTATTTACTTCTATTCACTTTGGTTTGTTTTTTTCTGGTATGGGGAGATGTACACAAAAACTCTCAGGAATATATAGTAATTTAAACAATCAAAGGGCACATTCTGCAAGCCTGCCTCCTGGCCGCCAGCACTCAATCTTTCTCTTTCAGTGAGTCTAGAGTCCTCAGCTGCTCTCTCTTTCCATGTCCTCATCTCAGCTTCCATCTCTGGTGTGTTGCTACTTCTCTGAATAGGTAGACCCATTAACTTTTCCTGGCGAATTTTACAAAAAGGAACTGGAAAGTAAACTTTTAGCTTATTATTAAAAAAACTGCTTCTTGGTTGGTTTTCTGCAAAAGCTGCTCTCCTTTTAATTATTAATTTACTGTATCTTTATCCTTACCTTCCTAGTCCCTATGCGATTCACTTTTCCCTATTGACTTAATTTACTTAATGTCTAATTAGTGCAACTTCCACTCCAGCAGATTTCCTGGGCTTTTATGTCAATGTTTTCCCATTAAAAAACTTCATTAACAAGCTTTTGAATATCCACAGAAAAAGGAAACAATTGTTTAATGCAGTGGGCTCTACCTCATTTGCCCCTATCTTTTGTTCCAAATTTCTTGGCTGTACTGGAGTTTCTTCAGCAGATAATTCCATCAACAGAGATTAGAGCTGAGCTGAAGTATCAATGCACTCATGTTCTGGTAGGTACTGTCTGTATCATTGCTGTAGGTAAACACGTACTTTAATACCCAAAGAAGACACCATTCCTTAGAATTGCTGAGTGCCATCTTTTCATTAACGATCAAGTTTTGTTCTGACACAATCATCCTTTCACTTACAATTCCCTGACATTTCTCCAGATGTGATTAGGAATTTAATATAATCTGGACTATGGAATAAAAAACTGAAGAAGCCCAGGTGGCGCTGCAGGGTAAGCAGTTTGAGCTCCCAGCTGCTCCACAGGAGAAGGATAAGGATGAGGTTTTCTGCTCCTGAAAAGATTTACAGCCTTGGAAACCCTCTACAGCAGAGACGGGGAATATCTGGCCTGTAGGCCATGTAAGGCCCTCAAAATTATTTGGTCTGGCCCTTCCAAGGCAATCTCAGTTCCAGCCACCACATTTGTTGTTGTTAGGTGCCAAAGAGTCGGTACTGACCCATAGCGACCTTATGCACAGCAGAACGATCATGGGCCAACCTCACTACTGTTGCCACGCTTGAGTCCATCGATGCTGTCACATTGTTGTTGTTGTTGTTAAGTGCCATCGAGTCGGTTCCGACCCATAGCGACCCTGTATAGGGTTTCCGAGGGTGTAAATCTTTACGGGAGTAGAAAGCCTCATCTTTCTCCCGCGGAGCACCTGGTAGTTTCGAACCGCTGACCTTAAGGTTCGCAGCCTGATTCGTAATCACTACGCTACCAGAGCTCCTTAGGGGTGAATTAATTAAATGTTTTACTAAATATAGCAGGCTAATTTTTAACTTGATAATTTTATATGGCCCATGAATATTATAACTATTCAAATGGTCTTTGGCAGAAAAAAAAGCTTTCCCACCCCTGCTCTGGTGCTGTGGGATAAAATACTGGACTGCAAAGTCAGTTTGAACCACAAGGTTGGTAATTCAAACTCACCAGTCGCTCCTTGGAAACCCTCTACAGGGTTTCTATGAGTACGAAAGACTTGACAGCACTTAACAACTGCAAACCCTGGTCTACAGGGTCATTATGAGTTGGAATCGATTCGATGGCAGTGGGTGGGCGGGCTATGGAATCCAAATCTAAGCGAATCACAACAGACGTTATGATCTAATACTCTAAGCACTGGTTCCCAACCTTGACTGTGTATTGGTCCCAACTGGGCAACTTTAAAAAACTGATGCTAAAATGGTATCCCCAGATATGTTTGTTTACTTGATCTGAGATGCAGTGTAGACAGTGAGGATGTTTCAAAGCTCAACCTCAGTCTTACTTTACTGTGGCCCAGCACTCTACAATAATTAATGGAACTAACTAACTCAAGCAGCTTCAATCCATAAAGCTGAAAGAAAAGGGCTCTCTTCATGATGTCATAATACTGTCGTAAGACAGTAGAGGGCAGAGCTGACTTGAAGTTATATAGCGATAGCCTGTTTCAGAGAGGAAATAGCAAGTAGTTAAAAAATGTCATCTTAACTTTGCACTTTGTGGTTGTCTTTTGGCACAAAGATTTCATTTACCGTTAAAGCCAAATTACTTTTTCTATATTAAAAATGTCTGGGATGCTCCGTGGTGGTGACTAATCCATAGGATCATTGTGTAATTTATTGTTCAAACCAACACATTTTTGAGAGTGCAAAGGAACACTATTAATTGATTATGCCAGGACCGCAGGCGTAAACCAGGATTGCTTGAAGCAAAATAAGACATTTAGTGACTTTATGATCACCAAGCTTCTTTGTGGGATCCAAAAGCAGTAGAATTTGTAATGTGGCTTTATCCACTGCTGTTGTTGTTAAGAGCCATCGAGTCATTTCCAACCCGTAGGGACCCTGTGTAGGGTTTCCAAGGAGTGGTTGGTGAGTTTGAACTGACGACCTTCCAGTTCAAACTAAACTTTCAGTTGAGTACTTATCCTACAATGCCATACCAGGACTCCATAATACAGCTTTATTAATTAAAGCAACCAGTAGTTACTGTGTACTTATACTGATTATTAAAATAATAATAGCAAAGATGTCAGTTTGAGAACTGAAGCGTGGCCAACTCACACCATGGTATTTTCAATAACCTCATATGCATGTGAAAGTTGGACAATGAATACAGAAGACCGCAGAAGAATTGATTCATTTGGTACTGGAGGAGGATATTAAATACCATGAACCACCAAAAGAACAAACAAATCTGTGTTGAAGAAATACAGCCAGAAAGCTCCTCAGAAGCCAGGATGGTGAGTCTTTGCCTCTTATACTCCGGACATATTATCAGGAGGGACTAGTTCCTGGAAAAGGATATCATGTCAGGTAAAGTGGAGGGTCAGTGAAAAAAGAGGAAGACACCCAATGAGATGGCTTGATACAGTGGCAGCAGCATTAGGCTCAAGCATAGCAAAGATTGTGAAGTTGGTGCAGGACCGAGCAGTTTTTTCATTATGTTGGGCATAAGATCGCTATGAGTCGGTACTGACTCAATGGCACCTAACAGCAACAATAGATAAAATTGCAAAGAATGGGAATTTCAGAACACTGAATTGTGCTCACATGGAACCTGCACATATAACAAGAGGCAGCCATTTAAACACAAGGGAATACTGAATAGGTCAAAATCATGAAAGGTGTGTGTTACGATTATATCCTTTCACCATTCTTATTTATATGGATACTGAGTAAATATATTGAGAAGCTAGATTATATGAAGAAGAACAGGCATCAGGACTAGAAGAAGGTCACTAACAACCTGAGAAATGCAGATGGCATAGCCTTGCTCCCTGAAAGCGAAGAGAACATGAAGCACTTACTGATGAGGATCAGTGAGTACAGCATTCAGTATAAAGAAAACAAAACCACAATATAAAGAAAACAAAAATCCTCACAAATGGACCAATAAACATTATGATAAACAGAAAATATTGAAGTCAAGGATTTCACTTTACTTAAATCCACAAAGAACACTCCTAGAAATAATAATCAAGAAATCAAATGACATATCACATTGGGTAAACCTGCCTCGAAAGACCTTTTTAAAGTATCAAAGAGCAAAGATGTCAGTTTGCGAACTAAGGTGCACCTGATCCAAACCATGGTATTTTCAATCACCTCATTTGCATGTGAAAGCTGGTCAATGAATAAAGATAACAGGAGTAGGCAGGATGCCATTGAATTAAGGTGTTGTCACAAAGTATTAAAATTACCACGGAGTGCCAGAAGAACAAATAAATATGTCTTGGAAGAAGTACAACCAGAAAGCTCCTTAGAAGTGAGGATGACCAGATTCCATCTCTCATACTTTAGACAAGTCATCAAGAGGGACTAGTCCCTGAAGGACATCATGCCTGGTAAGGCAGGGAGTCAGGGAAAAATAGGAAGACTGTTAAAAACATGGATTGACACAGTGGCTGCCACAATGGGCCAAAACAGAACTATGAGGCTGGCACAAGACTGAGCAGTGTTTCATTCTGTTTCACGTAGAGTTGCTATGAGTTGGAACTAACTGGACAACACCTAATATAACAATCTACAACTAGGATCATGCAACATTTGTCTTTTTCATACCTGACTTACTGCTCTCGCATAATTTTCAAGGCTCATTTTTGCCCTAGTGTGTATCAGAACTTTATTTCTTTTTATTTCCATTGCATGCAAATAAAGGAGTCCTGGTGTTCTGTAGGATAAGCATGGGACTGCTAACCATAAGGTCAACAGTTTAAACTCACCAGTCGTTTGCTGGAGAAAGATGAAGCTTTCTGCTCCCATAAAGATATGTAGCCTCAGAAACCCTCTGCAGGGTTGCTAGGAGTCAGAGTCTATTAGATGGCAGTGGCAAGTATACATGTACCACATTTTATTTATTTTTTAATCTATTGGTAGATTAAAATAATCTACCAATTATTTGTGTTGTTTCCTAAATAATCTCTATATTTTTAACAAGTCATATTTTTAATATCCATTGATTGAGAAAAATATAATAAATGAAAGCCACTATGGCTATACATCATGACAGTGTTAACATACATACATTTAGGGGAAATGTGCAAGGCCATTTATTTATTCATTCTAGACAAAACTTGGGTTTTGTAGGGATTTCCATAGCAATTGTAATAACCAAGTTATTCCTCCCAATCTTCAGCAGTCTGCTCCTCTAAGCTGAGAATAATTCATCTTTTTTTTTTTTCTTAAGTTTTTTTGTGAACTGAGTGATAGATTACATGGGAGAACATCAGCTTTCATTGCAATGATTATAATCTCCTCCATGCATCATCATTCAACAGTTGTTTTTTAGCAACAAAAACAAATAAATAAATAAATTTTATATATTTTATTTTTTGGCAGGGGTGGAGGGGTTGGGATGTACACGGAAGCACTCAGGAATATATAATAATTTGAACAACCAAAGGGCATGTTCTACAAGCCTGCCTCCTGGCTGCCAGCTCTCAGTCTCTCTCTTTCCATGAATTTAGAGTCCTCGGCTGCTCTTTCTCTCCATGTCCCTATCTCTGCCTCCATCTCTGGTGTCACTGCTTCTCTGGGTAAGGTCCCACGTTCCACTTGTGCTCTTCTCCTTTGATGCTCCTAGGTTCCTCTGTTTCTGGACAGTAAGGTTACACCCATGTTTTTGTTACAAAACTTGTGACAGTTGCAATTAGTCATGATAACTAAACAATCTTTTTAAAAGTAGAATTTGACATACACAAATGAAAATAAAGAATAATGGTTTTTAATAAGAACAATCTTACAGAATACATCATGAATGAATTAAACTATAGTTGGTTTTTTGTTTTTTTTTTGTATACCTTAAAATGTTGAAGAAATATTCAAACAGAAATTGAGCAGCTGCAGAAATAGCCCACAGAATAGAAAATGAAATGAATTTGCAAAGGTAATGGAGTATTTTATTGCAGTATCTTTCCAAACTTTATTGAAAAATTCCCAAAGGTCTTGGTTAACAGTATGAAGGGAAAAAAAAGAAATGCATGTTTGGAAACTGCTCACCAACAAATAAAAAGCAATTAGCAAGACCATTTATGCTGGCAATAATTATCATATAAACACAAATTGCTTAATTAGTTGAATTGTTAGAACTCTAGCTGCCATTCCTTACTCACAAATGTGATTTTTAAATGATCTTTTATCTCCTTGCTTTGAGTTCCTGGCTTGATAAATCCTAATAAAAATAGAGAACAAAGGCTTTGTATTTAACCACTCTCAACCGTCCAAATACAAAATATCCACTTTGAGGAGGACACACAATAGAATGTTATTGTCCAAATAGCATCAGCCCACTGTAGTACTTATAATACTTTTTGATTAGCCTTCCTATGTTCTCATTTTTACCTGTTCAAGGCTGTGGCATGGACTCCTGATGTGGCACTGTAGGATCAGCACTAGACTGTGAACTACAAGTACGGCAGTTCAAACCCACCAGCTGCTCTATGGAAACCGTATACAGGGTCACTATGAGTCGGAATCAACTCAAAGGCACTTACCAACAAAAGGCTGTGACATAATGGGAGTTGGAAGTGGAGCAAGGTCACTGCCCAAGAGGGAAGGTGGAGTAGATCGAATAGGGACAAGAAGTCCATGTAGCTGTGCCATCCCTGTGTGTTTGCTGTACCTTATTATGAATGAGACACTGGAAGGTGGCACGAACCTTAGATGAACTTGGGAGTAGGTATGAGCATAAACCCAAATCCCAACCATTGCTGTCGATTTAATGCTGACTCATGGTGACCCATGTGTTTACAGAGAAGAACTGACCTCTGCAGCATTTTCTTGGCTGTAAGCTTCCTGGAAGCAGCTCGCCAGACTTTCCTTCTGAAGTTCTGCTGGGTAGGTTTGAACCACCAACATTTGGAATGTAGCTGAACACAAACTGCTTGTGCCACCCAGAGACCTTGTGTGAGCATGTTGTAATTCTTGTTGTTCGGTGCCTTGGCATCAGTTCCGATTCAGCAACCCTATGTGAAACTGAATGAAACATTCCTCCGTCTTGAGCCATACTCACGCCTGTGTTTTCCCCTGACTCGCTCCCTTACCAAGCATGAGGTCCTTCTCCAGAGACTAGTCCCTCTTGATGAAGTTTTTTCTGGTCATCCTCACATCTAAGGAGCATTCTGGTTGTATCTCTTCCAAGACAGATTCATTTGTTCTTCTGGCACTCCATGGTAGTTTCAGTACTCTTTGACACACTTTAATTCAATGGTATCAGTTCTTCTGTCTTCCTTATTCATTGTCAAGTTTTCACATGCATATGAGGCGATTGAAAATATGATGGCTTGGGTCAGGTACACCTTAGTCTTCAAAGTGACATATTTGCTCTTTAACATTTTAAAGAAGTCATTTGCAGCAGACTTTTCAGTGCAGTATGTCATTTCAGTTCTTGATTGCTGCTTCCATGAGAGTTGATTGTGAATCCAAGTAAAATTAAGTAGGTTGTAGGAGCTCTGGTAGCGTAGTGGTTACGACTCGGGCTGTGAACCGCAAGGTCAGCAGTTCGAAACTACCAGCTGCTCCGCGGGAGAAAGATGAGGATTTCTACTCCCGTAAAGATTTACACCCTCGGAAACCCTGTACAGGGTCGCTATGGGTTGGTTCCGACTCCACGGCACATAACAACAACAAAGCATAAAATCTAGTTAATTAGCTCTATTTCTCACTCAGTGACTGCAAGTCACTGTGCCAAAGTTGCTGAGAAGCTAGTGAAATTCAGGCACAAATATTACCAATTATATTTCAGGGAATGTGAATTCATCTAAATGATCTTATTCAAACAGAAATAGAAAAGTGAGTCTTGTGAAAAATTATCATAAATATGTATTTCTAATCCAAATAGAAATGACTTTGGATTAACTAATATTTTCATTGACCTCCAAGATTACAACCCTCATTTGGTTTCTATGATTTATTTATTTATTCATTGACTATTCACTCGTTGACTCATCAGGCATTTGTTGCATTCACTTTATATGACAGACACTATGCCAGTGCTGGGAAACAGAACTATAGCCTGAAAGAAATGGGGAGCCAGTGGTTAAAGTTGCAGAGTGCCATGACCAGCTTTCCAGTTTAGAAAGTGCACATTGACTACTGATTGGAAGAAAAATTGTAGGAGGCTGAGACTACAGAATGGGAGAACAGTTAAGAAGTTATATAGGAAATTCATGTGAATAAAGATTAGATCTGAACAAGGCAACTCCATAGGGTATTAGCATTTACAGGGGCCGGTTCATCAGCACACCTCAGGATAACTCTGCCATTACATCTGCACAAACTCGCATGCCTGAGATAACAGAAAATTTAGTTATCTCAGGAAAACTTGTCACCGTCATCATTGTTTTTAGTTGCTGTCAAGTTGGTTCTGACTCATGTTGCTTCTAATCTAATGTATAACAGAAAGAAATGTTGCCTACTCTTGGGCTTTGTCTTCATGATCATTGACATGTTGAAGCTCATTGTTGTGGCGAAGGTCTCAGTGTGTCTCATTGAGGGGTTTCCCTTTTTTCTCTGACCCTCTACTTTACCAAACATGATGTCTCCTGTGTGGCAGGCGAGCATTTTACCACTGAAACACCACTGCCCTTGTTGTTGTTGTTACTGTCGTAAGTGCCGTCGAATCAGTTCTGACCCATAGGGACCCTATTTAGGGTTTCCGTGGAGCAGCTGGTGAGCTTGAACCACCAACCTTGCGGTTCAAACTGACCTTGCAGTCCAGTGCATTAATCCGCAGTGCCACACCAGGACTCCAGTCATACTATGGTTTTATTTGACATCTGATTCACTATTTCTAGGTCTGTTCCACAACTCTCATGTTTAACAAATGAATTTCATATATATATTTGTATGCTTTGCTTCTATTTCTCTCATACAGTTTTTCTGTGTTCTCTAAATTCTGACAATTTTTAGCTAATTTAAAAGATTGAATTATAAGCTTTTCCTGAAATATTCTAGAAAATAGCATTCTTCTAAATGCTACACATTTGAAGAATATTGGTCCATGTGGCTTTCCCTTGCTATGCTGTATAAAACAGCAAGCCTCAGCACTGGTACTGGGTCTCTTCCCCTTAATTATGATTAATTGTTTTTCTCTACAGTGCAATCCATTGTATATTTCATCCCATGTGAGTATATTTTTACTTTTTTGTTCATTTTCTGTCCCCTACTCCCCACATACATGCATGAACTTAACACATGATCCAGTTGGACAGGAATTCCACTACTATTCAAAAACGTGCATAATGAATTAATTTAAAAGTGCAGTGGTTTGGTTGAAAGCTCAGTTGTGTTTCATTTATCAGGCAATGTACATTTCCAATACAAACATAATGTATCTTTTCAACAGCGAATCTTTAAAAATCAACAGCAAAACTCTCCTATAGAAATTGTTTTTAATAACACACTTTCTAAAATGATTTACATACATCTATTACTGCTGTGGAGTCCTGGTGTGGCGCTGTGGGTTAATGCGCCAGACTGCAAAGCCGTTTGAACTGCAAGGTCAGCGGTTCAAGCTCACCAGCTGCTCCTCGGAAACCCTATACAGGGTCTCTATGGGTTGGCACGGACTTGACGGCACTTCACAACAACAACAACAACAACATTATTGCTGTGCATAAGGTTGCTATGAGTCGGCACCTACTCGATGGCACCTAACAAAAACAACATTATTGAGAAACATTTAAAGATTTTAAGTGATTGACATGTACCTGACTCATTGGAATTCACATTTACCTAAATGGCTTCTCCAAGAATTATTGATGATGAAAGCGTTGCTTAACCTTTTTTTAAAATTTACCATTAAAATTGTTTTTTATTATTCAGAATATGTACAGTGACACATACATCAATTCAATGGTTTCTGCATTGGCATTGATTGCATTCTCTAACTTGTGCAACTGTTCTTGTCCTCCTTTTGCAGGTCACTCCTGCCCCATTGACATGGACTCATTTGCTTCCTAATTTGCCTACGGTCTAATCTTTTGAGTTGCTGTTGTCATATGGATAGATCTTGGACTTGCACAATGCTCAAGGCAGACATTGTTTATTTGTTGAACTAAGTTCTTGTTTGGTTTGGGGAGGTCTTGGGGATAGTTTTGGTTTGGCGCTTATCTCAAGACAATAGAGTACTACATGAGAATTTGGGGTTCTATTCCACATCCACCTTCTTTGACCAGGATTCTTCTGTGGAATCTTTGGTCGAGCTGTTGAGTGCTGATGCCTAGGTCCCAGGGATTCCCCAGGTCTCATGGTAGAGGGGGCAATTCTTTAGGGAGGCACTTACTCACACATTTCACATAAAGTAGTATAGACGGCTTTGTTGTTGCTAAGTACCATTGTGTTGATTCCAACTCATAGTGGCCCTGTTTCCAAACAGCGACGGGTGGGTTTGAACCACTGACCCTGTGGTTAACAGTCCAGTGTTTATCTTACAGCATCACACAAGGACTCCATTGACAACTTTAGCTATTGATGCTTTTGAGTTATGGTGTTGGAGGAGAATACTGAAAGTGCCATAGGCTGCCAAAAGAACCAATAGATCCGTTTTGGAAGAAGTGCAGCCAGAGTGCTCCTTGGAGGCCAGGATACCAAACTTCATCTCTCATATTTCGGACATATTGTCAGGAAGGACCAGTCGCTGGAGAAGGATATCATGTTTGGTAGGGTGGAGGGTCAGAGAAAAAGAGGAAGACCCCCAACGAGCTGGATTGGCCAAGTGGCAGCATCAATGGACTCAAGTGTGGCAACAGTGTTTCGTTCTGCTGTGCATAAGGTCGCTAGATGGCACCTAACAACAACAACAACAATTTCATCTCAGACTTCTGGTATGGCACTATAGGATCGGCACTGGACTTCGAACCATACAGTCAGCAGTTCAAACACACCTTCTGCTCCTGAGAAGTCCTATAAAAGGTCACATAAGTCTGAACCTACTTGACTGCACTTAACAACAACAACATGGAAGCAGACAGCTACATTTTAGAGTCCTGGTATGGTGCTGTGGGTTAATGTGCTGTACTGCAAGATCGATTTGAACTGCAAGGTCAACTACTCAGGCTCACCAACTGCTCATTGGAAACCCTATACAGGGTTGTTATGAGTTGGAACCAGCTTGATAGCACTTAACAACAACAACAACAGTGTCATCTCCACTGACATATTTGCAACATATATTTTCAGGTTTACACCTGTGTTTTGAAAGGGAAAATGCCAAGTTATGAGTTCGTCAGAAGTTTCAAATGATAGCAGAACAGCTTTGCCAGGATTTCATTTATCTGTGTTGTTGTTGTTAAGTGCCGTTGAATCAGTTCCGACTCATAGCGACCCTGTACAGGGTTTCTGAGGGTGTAAATCTTTATGGGAGTAGAAAGCCTCATCTTTCTCCCACGGAATGGCTGGTAGTTTCGAACCGCTGACGCTAAGGTTCACAGCCCGATTTGTAACCACTACGCTACCAAAGCTCCTTGAATTTAATTACCCAGTTGTCTTGTTATTGACAGCACTTAACAGTGCTGTCAAGTCAGTTCTGACTCATTGTGACCCTATATAGGGTTTCCAAGGCACAGCTGGTGGGTTTGAACTGCTGGCCTTGTGATTCGCAGTTCAGTGCTGTAAAGTTGTTTTAGTTACCGCCAAATGACTGGGTTTGTTGTTGCTGTTAGGTACGGTTGAGTCAGTTTTGACTCACTTGCACAACAGAACAAAATGCTGCCCAATCCTCTGCCATCCTCATAATTGATGTAACCCTTGAGCTCATTGCTGCCACCACTGTGCCAGTCCGTCTCATTGGGGGTGTTGTTGTTGTTAAGTGCTGTCAAGTTGGTTACAGCTCATAGCGACCCTGTATAGGGTTTCCGAGGAGCAGCTGGTGGGGTTGAATCACTACCTGGAGGTTCAAATTGACCTTGTGCTTATCCTACAGCACCACACCGGGGGGGTGGGGAGGGATGGCACCATTAAAATAGGGTGTACAGGACTCTAACACTATGAATGGTTAGTTTTGCCATCCCACTAGGTTTAAAGGGAGCCATCTCAGAAGCAGGAACAGATGATCCCAAGACCCTCAAGAAAGAAGAGCATGAGCGGAGTGTGGATTCCTGCCTGGAAAAGTGGTGATGGCAGAGGTGGTGGCTTGGAGAGACAGAGCACCTGTGGGTTTATAAACCCACGGATTGAGTAAAGCTGAGTATCTAAGGACAAGAGGCTGGCTTGTGGAATGTGCACTCTGGGTATTTACAGATTGGCTAAAGGAGCTTTGTAATACTTGCCCGAGCAGGGCAGAGGCCCAGCGACCACATGGCTGAGAAGCCCAAGACAAGAGTGAGACATGCCTGCAGTATGGCAGAGAAGAGGCGTTCCTGACTGCAGAACTGCTGCATCCTGAGTTGTTTCTGATCCTGAATTGTACCCTGTTCACTTCCCTACTAAACCCCATAATCATGAGTATTGTCTGTGAGTTCTGTGTGGCCATTGCAATGGATTATGAAACCCAGATGTGAAGCAGAGTGTTTTGCGGTAGATAATCTGCTACTTTGAAATTTAATTTTGAAATAAAATTCAGAAACAATACTGAAATTTTTGCTTTGTGAGACTGTAAGATTGTTCAGGGTAATCATGGTAGAAATTCAGCATTCATTCTGAATCTGGGCATTCATTCAATCTGAATCGATTTATCTAGAAAAAATGAACTTCAGACTAACTCTGAATATAAACACTACACTGTTGTTGTTAAGTGTTGTCGAGTCAGTCCTGACTCACAATGACTCTGTATAGTGTTTTCAAGGAGCAACTGGTGAGTTTGAACTGCCATCCTGGTGTGGCACTGTGGGCTAAAGCACTGGACCACAAGGCTAAATACTATGTAAGTCTTCGTATTTATACACATGTGAATTCTATTTAGTTTCAGAATTTGTAAAATCCTAGGTATTCACTTATTATGTGGGACTGATACAGGGTTTTCAGGAATAAAGCTCTAATTTACTGTAATTCTGTTTATTAAAACTGATCTTTCCTTTCCATTCTTTATTAATTTATTACATACCACGTGGTGGTTGTGTGCCATTGAGTCGGTTCTGACTCAGGAGGGTTCTGAGGCTATAAATCTTTATGAGAGCAGAAAGCCTCATCCTTGTCCTGCAGAGGGACTGGTAGATTTGAACTACTGAACTTGCTGGTAGCAGTCTAGCTTGTAATCCACCATGCTCCTTATAAACTTCTCTATAATTTTGATATATTGGGTACAGTAAATGTTGTCAATGTTGTTGTTAGGTTCTATTGAGTGCGTTCCTATTCATAATGATCCTCTGCACAACAAAATAAAACACTGAATGGTCCTATACTATCCTCACAATTGTTGTTCTGTTTGAGTCCATTGTTGCTGCCACTGTGTCGATCTTGTTGACCTTTTTTGCTGACCTTCCATTTTACCAAGCTGATGTCTTTCTCCAGAGACTGGTCCTTCCTGAAAACAGGTCCAAAGACCAGGGACAAAGTCTTATCATCCTTGCTTCCAAGGATCCTTCTGGCTGTACTTCTGAGACAGATTTGTTTGTTCTTATGGCAGTCCATTGCACCTTCAATATCCTTGCCAACACCACAACTTAAATGCATCGATTCTTTTCCAGTCTTTCTTATTCATTGTCCAACTTTCAAATGCATATGCAGTGTCTGAAAATACTATGGCTTGGGTCAGGTGCACCTTCATCCTCAAACTGCCATCTTTGCTCTTTAACGCGGTAAAAAGGTCTTTTGCAGCATATTTGCCTAATGCAATACATCTTTTGATTTCTTGACTGCTGCTACCATGAGAGTTGATTGTGGATCCAACAAAACGAAATTTTTGACAACTTAAATCTTTTCTCTGTTTATTATGATGTTATTTATTGATTCAGTAGGGAGGATTTTTGTTTTCTTTACACTGAGTTGTAATCCATACTGAAGGCTGTAGTCTTTGATCTTCATCATAAGTACTTTTTCCTTTCAGCAAACAAGGTCGTATCATTTGCATGTTGCATATTGTTAACGAGTCTTCCTCCAATCCTGTCACATTCTTCTTCATGTAATCCAGCTTCTTTGATTATTTGCTTAGCAAATCATTGAATAAATATGGTGAAAGGATACAAATAGTCCTGCCACACACCTTTCCTGATTTTAAACCATTCAGTTTAAACCCTTGTTCTGTTAGTATAAATGCCTCTTGGTATATGTACAGGTTCCTCATGAGCACGATTAAGTGTTCTGGAATACCCCTTCTTCACAATGCTATCTATAGTTTGTTAAGATCCACACAGTCTAATGCCTTTGTATAGTCAATAAGGCACAAGTAAACATCTTTCTGGTATCCTCTGCTTTCATCTGATGACAACGGTGACATTCCTACTTCCACATCCTCTTCTGAATCTAGCTTGAATTTCTGGGAGCTCCCTGTTGATTTACTGCTGCAACTGTTTTTGAATTCTCTTCAGCAAAATTTGACCTACATATGATATTAATGATAATGTTCGATGATTTCCACATTTTGTTGGGTCAGCTTTCTTTGAAATGGGCACAAATATGGATCTCTTCCAATTGATTGGCCAGGT
>NW_006408585.1:49963-50441 GCF_000296735.1 Chrysochloris asiatica
AAGTTTCTTCTGACATCCATTTTGGCCTTTTCTTTCTTTCCTATCTTTTTAGTGACACTTTGCTTTCTTCATGCATGATGTTCTTGATGCCATCTCACAACTTTTCTAGTCTTTGGTCATTAATGTCTAATGCATGAAATCTGTTCTTGTGATGGTATCTAAATTCAGGTGAGATATATTCATGGTCATATTTTGTTTTTTGTGGATTTATTTGAATTTTCTTTAGTTTCAGTCTTAACTTGCACATGAGCAATTGATGAACTGTTCAACAGTCTGTCTTTGGCCGCTTCCCACAGATGCTGTAAATTTGATTCCTGTGTTCCATCTGGTGAGATCCATGTGTATGGTAGTTGCCTTTTATGTTGTTTAGAAAGATATTTGCAGTGAAGTCATTGGCCTTGCAAAATCCTATCATGCATCTTCAGCATCGTTTCTAGCACCAAGGCCATATTTTCCAACTACTGATCCTTCCTCCTTG
>NW_006408585.1:50923-52413 GCF_000296735.1 Chrysochloris asiatica
CTCTCTGGATCTAAAGTCTCCAGCTGCTCCATCACTCCATGTCATCATCTCTGCCTTGTATGGATAATCTTGAAATGTTCTTTTTAATGATGAATGTGACTCCATTCCTCTTCAATTTGTCATTCTCAGCATAGTAAACCTTGTGATTTTCAGATAGAAAATGGCCAATATCAGTCCATTTCAGCTCACTAGTGCCTACAATCTTGATATTTATGCATTGCATTTAATTTTTGACTTTTAATACTGCAAGACTGCAAGGTCAGTTTGAATCACAAGGTCAGTGGTTCAAACACACCAGTCACTCCTTGAAAATCCTATACTGGATCACTATGGGTCAGATCAACTTGACGGCACTTAACAATACAACAACATATTCTTAGGAGGAAGGAAGATTCAAATTAATGTCAACTGTTCCTTCAGAGGATGGTTAGTTTGACATTTTCAAGCTTGCTGAAGACTTTCAAGTTCCTACTAGTTACCATTCTGTTTGAAGCATCTGATAGAGAAAATTTGGTCTTTGGTCCTCAGCTCTTCTTTTTGTAACTGGTGGGTTTTTGTTCCTGCTATATGAGTCGGAACCAACTTGATGGCATTTAACAACAATTGCTTTGTTTGGGATTTTGATGTGGTGCTATAGTTTAAGAACTGGACTACTAGCCAGAAAGCCAGTGGTTTATATCTGCCTGATTCTCTCATATAGGGTCATTATGAGACTAAATGCACTAATAGTTTGTCAATTTGTCAAACTGTAGTGACTTGAGTGTTGTTGTGGTTCTGGAAGCTATGTCACAGGTATTTTAAATACCAGCAGGGTCAACAACGATGGGCACTTTCAGATGAGCTTCCAGACATAGCAGACTAGGAAGACAGAGTGACGAACTACTTCTGAATATTTAGGCACCTAAAACCTTATGAAATGCAGTGTAACAAAGTCAACACCAGATTATTGAATACTGAAACATGATGAAGAGCCCCAGAATATTGTCAGATATAGTGCCAGAAGATGAGACACTCAGGTTGGAAGATACTCAAAATGTGAATGGGGAAGAGCTGCTTCCTCAAAGTAGAGTTGACTGTGGTGATGCAATGGAGTAAAGCCCTTGGGACCTTCATTTGCTGATGGGGCACAACTCAAAATGAAGAGAAACAGCTGTAAAAATCCATTAATAATTGGAACATGGAATGTAAGAAGTATGAATTTAGGAAAATTGGATATTGTAAAAAATGAAATAACCACTTGTCTGTCAGTTTGTCGTACTGTTGCTGTGATTCTGGAAGCGATGCCACCAGTATTTTAAATACCAGCAGGGTCACCCATGGTGGGCAGGTTTCAGATGAGCTTCCAGACAAAGACAGACTAGGAAGAAGGAGTGACAAACTACTTCCGAATATTTAGTCACTGAAAACCTTATGAATATCAGATAAATACTGTCAGATAGAGTGCACAGAAAATGGGCCCCTCAGGTTGGAAGGCACTCAAAATGCGACTG
>NW_006408585.1:59368-82833 GCF_000296735.1 Chrysochloris asiatica
AAGAACATCATACAGGAAGAAAGCAAAAAGTCATTAAGAAGACAAGAAAGAAGGAAAAGACCAAAATGGATGTCAGAAGAGACTTTGAAACTTGCTCTCCAGCATAGAGATGCTAAAGCAAATGGAAGAAGTGAGGAGGTACACGAGCTGAACAGAAAATTCTAAGATCAGCTTGAGAAGACAAAGTCAAATATTATAGCAAAATGTGCAAAGACCTGGAATTAGAAAACCAAAAGGGAAGAACATGCTCAGCATTTCCCAAGCTGAGGGAACTGAAGAAAAAATTCAGACCTTAACTTGCAGTGTTGAAGGATTCTATGGGCAAAATACTGAATAATGAAGAAAGCATCAAAAGAAGATGGAAGGAAAACACAGAATCACCGTACCAAAAGGAAATGATTGATGTTCAACCATTTCACAAGGTAGCATATGATCAAGAGCCAATGACCCTGAAGGAAGAAGTCCAAGGTGCATTGAAGGCATTGGCAAAGAACAAGGCACTGGGAATTGATGGGATAAAATTGAAATCTTCCGAGAAAGTATGGCGGCACTGGAGGCATTCACTCATCTATGCCAAGAAATTTGGAAGACAAATATCTGGCCAACTGACTGGAAGAGATCCATATTTGTGCCCATTTCAAAGAGAGATGACCCAACGGAATGCAGAAATCACTGGACAGTATCTTTGATATCCCATGCGAGTAAAGTTTTACTAAAGATAATACAGAAATGGATGCAACCTACATTGACAGAGAACTTCCAGAGGTTCAAGATGGATTCAGAAGAGGCCATGGAACAAGGGGTATCATTGCTGACATCTGCTGGCTCTTGGCTGAAAGCAGACAGTAGCAGAAAAATGTTTACCTGTGCTTTATTGACGACGCACAGGCTTTTGATTGTGTGGATCATGACGAGCTATGGACAACAGTGCGAAGTGTGAGAATTCTGGAACACTTAGTTATGCTCATGAGGAACCTATGTATAGACCAAAAGGCAGTTGTTTGAACAGAACAAGGGAACACCGAATAGTTTAAAATTAGATAAGGTGTGCACCAGGGTTGAATTAATCACCATAGTTGTTCAGTCTGTATGCTGAACAAATAATCCAAGAAGCTGGGTTATATGAAGACAAACATGGCATCAGGATTGGAGGAAGGTTCATTAACAACCTGTGATATGCAGATGATACAACCTTACTCGCTAAAAGTCAAGAAGACTTAAAATACTTATTGACGAAGGTCAAAGACCACAGCCTTTAGTATGGGTTGTACCTCAATGTAAAGAAAACAAATATCCTCACCACTGGACCAATCAACAACATCCATATAAATGGAGAGAAGATTTGAAGTTGTCAAAAATTTCATTTTGCTTAGATCAACGATCAACACTCCTGGAAGCAGCAGTCAGGAAATCAGATGATGTATTGCACTGGGCAAATCTGCTGCATAAGACCTCTTTAAGGTGCTGAAGAGCAAGGATGTCAGTTTGAGGACTAAGGTGCGTCTGACCCAAGCCATGCTATTTTCAGTAAGACTCAAACATAGCAATGATTGTGTGGTTGGCCCAGGATCAGGCAGTGTTTTGTTCTGTTGTGGATAGGGTCTCTATAAGACAGTGTCGACTCAATGGCACCTAATAACAACAACGAGTCTGAACTGACTTGATGACATACAACAATTGCTTGTCTATGGGAGTTTTGAGGGGTGTGATACTCTTATAAATTTCCAGAAATGGAAAAAAATCATTGCAGCTTAGTTTCATGAAATGCATCTCTTGGTGAAAGGATAAAGGAGAAGGGAATTTATATTTATTGACTCTAGGAAGAATTCTGCAATTTTCTGTACATTATCATGAGCTCTTGAGTCCTCCATTTTTGTTGTCAGGGATTTGAGTTGAGTGGAAAATCAGGTGAGTTTATAATTCTTTGGTTTAGGATTTCTGTTCTTAAGAAGTTTTTCTGATATAGTCTGTTCACTTTTCATTCAAAGTAGTTTATTTTATTTCAAACAAATAACATTGGCTCTGTGATTCAGTAAAAATAGGTTTGAGGATTAATTTAACTCAAGGCACAGCAAGTTAGTTTATTACAGTTTTTATCACTTAATTTCATTCAAGTTCTTAAGTTTTACAGATAAAAGCATAGATTTTAAACTACATATAAAATTACGAGCTTTATCTAAAATCTTCATTCTGCGCTATTCTGTAACTTTTATAATTCAAAGATTCATGTTTTCTTCAATCCTGAGAAATCTTATTCTAATTTATGATCTCCTTCCTTTTTCTCTCCTCTTTCCTTCTGTAACTTCTATTAGATATTGGACCTTGGGGACTACATGTCCTTGAGTCTCAACCATTTCCCCAGACTTTCCATGTCTTTGTCTTTACCCTGTGTTCAAGGGGAACTTCTTCAGCTCTTCCTTCCAGTAATCTGCTCTTCAACCTTGTCTGTCCCATTCATCAGCTAATGAATTTTCAGTTTCAGAAATCACTTTTTCATTTCTATGTTTTCTGATTGTTTGTCATGGATGCAATAGCTTTTCAAATCTTGATGAATAAAATGATTTAAATTTATTTGAAACTTATCTTCTGCTTCAATTATTAACTTAATTTCCTTTGATATTACATCTTTCTGTTAGTTGGAGTTTGATGCTTCTCTTTCATGGTATTGATTCCCCTCAAAATATTTGGTTCTTTTGATTGGCTGCTCATCTTTGATTTGAGAATGAGTTTGCCTGCCTGTTCTGTTTACCAAAGCCTGTCTTTAGGGACTGTGAAGAAGGGGCAGACATAACTGTCTGAAAAGAGTGGAGATTCCCTGGCATTTCTGGTAGTCAGTAGATATCTAGGTTCTGCTTTATTCCTTTTGCCCTGGTATCCCCACTGTGGAGACCTGGTACAGCGCTGTGGGCTAAAGCGCTGGACTGCAAAGTAGGTTTGAACCACAAGGTTGTGGTGATTCAAGATCACCAGTTGCTCCTTGGAAACCCTATACAGGGTCCTATGGGTCGGAACCGACTCGAAGACACTTAACAACAATCCTCACTGTGGTTCCTATATAGGCAAACATCATTGCTGTCTGATTTATAATGCTCTTCATTGATTAGCCTGTCCTGGTTTAGAATATTCCTAAACATTCTTTCTCCTGAACTTGCTTAGGGATGTGATTTCCTTTTCTTTCTTTTATTATTTTTTTTTTAAATTTTTTATTGTGAATTGAGTGAAGAAATACAGAGTAGATCATCAGTTCTACATTCAATAAATCATACGCTTTGCTTCCTCTCAATGCCTGTAATCCCCTCAAGGTGATATCCCTTATCTACTTTTTCCTTGAGTTTCTCATTTCCACTCCTCCTTCTTACCCAATCCTTCTGAACACTTTTGTCCTTGGGTAAATGGTTGACCGACCATTTTATGGTGCATTGGTATCACCCATATATATCTGTCTACCCTCTAATTTTTCTATATCTCTAGATCAGATCCTGATACTTTTCTATATTTCACCATCTCCTAAAAATGTTTACAACACAGATTATCTGTTTTTGTTTTTTCCCCCTGTGCTTTAGGTTTCTCTTCCTTTTAATATATGCTTTATTAGATTTCAGGTAGAAAAGAAGGTAAATGCATGTGCTTAATTCACCATTTTGATTTGAGAGTGCCGAATCCTAACCACTAGACCACCAAGGAACACCATTTTGATTTGGATTCTATCTATTGGTTTCTTTATTGTCTCAAATGATCAAATAATATATGCTCAGGAAAATTTCAGAGAATTTCAGAGAATACAGAAAGTGCAATTTCTTTATGTATGAGACATCTCTAGTATCCTGACTTATGTCTTCCTGGTTTCACTTAAGATTTCAGCTGGAGCTGGATAGACAGTTTTGTGAGGGGGTCCACTCACTTCCTGGCTGCCAGCATCTAGCCTCAAATGCCCACCTTCCCTTCTGACCCCCAAACTCTTCCCAAGCTGTAGGCTGCCTACTGAAAGCACTCTGAGCAGCTTGGAAATGGCGGGGAATCAACTCCTTGACTAAAGGGATGGAGGAGAATCCCAGAAGTCATTCTCTACTTTTCTCAAGAGCTCTCTGCAGACTTTATTCCCGTTGCCTGCAATTATTCCTCAACACCCAAAAGACCAAACCCACCCACGGCCATTGAAGTTGATTTGGACTCAGCATAGAGCTGCCCCGAAAGGTTTCTGAGATTGGAGCAGATAACCTCATCTTTCTTCCTGGGAGTGGCTGCTGGACTTGAACCACTGACCTTACAGTCAGCAGACCAATACTTAATGACTCAATAATGAACCCTTATATAAATATTAAGGTACCTTGGAGGTACAACAGTTAAATGCTTGGCTACTAACAGAAAGATCAGTGGTTCAAACCCTCCCAGCAACTCCTTGGAAGAAAGACTTGGCGATCTGCTCCCATAAAGATCCTACAGGGCAGTTCTACTGTCACATGAGGTAGTTTGTTGTTAAGTGTGGAGTCGTTTTAGACTCCCAGCGACCCTGTACAGAATTTTCATGGTTTTAAATCTTCATGGTAGCAGAAAGCCTCATCTTTCTCCCTTGGAGTGTCTGGCAGGTTTGAACTGAAGACCTCGTGTTTCACAATCCAGTGCTTATAACATGGAGCTGCTATGCTTCTCACATGGGGTCACTATGAGTCAAAAATAGACTCAGTGGCACCTGCTAACAACATATCAACTTTGCTTTTTCCTTGCTTCACTCTATCCAATTCCTCATCCCTGCTCCTTGCAATCTGCCATATGTTTTCATTTTTCTTGTTTGACAACGCCCTTTTCCTCTGTTCTTTTAAATTTCCTTTCTCCCCATCTCTGATTTATCATTTCACTGTAACTCTATTAACTGTGAAGCATTTGATGGTACTGTCAGGATAACAGGCTTGCTAGCAAATGAGCCCATAGTGAATTATTTAGCCTTTAGCTAAAGTGGAGATATAACTAAAGCAGCTGAGCTAGTCTGCAAAATCTTGGGGGTAATCTGTCCACTGATTTGAAAGTTTTTTATCATATTAATTATTTCGGGTGGTTGCAAATTATAAATTTTCAGGCTACAAAGAAAAAAACGTATGCAACTATTCAGTTCAGTGCCACAAAATCATAGCTAAAGAATTATCCGCTTCCTGTAGTATATAATTACATAGTCGCAGAGCTGAAATTCTAGGGAATCATGAATTTATTTAATGTTTACTCACACAAGGTTTTTAAAAAACATAAATACGTAATTTCCCTATGCTTTTTTTCTTTCAAAAATAGATCAAGGATTGTACTTGAGATACAGGATGGTCTTAGCTTTTTGAAGTTGACCTGATTTTTTTGAGATTTCTTTGTCATAATTTGGTTCTTAAAATTTTTTTAATATAAAAAGTGGAAAAACCTTTGTTTTTAACCCATAATTCAGTAATAAATGAATTCTGAGATGTTACCAGAAGTGGGTGGGAATCCGGGCAAATCCAGTAGATGGTCTTGAGCAGTCAGTCTTGTATTCTTTTCCTTCTATTACTACTGTCTCCTGGGAAATTAGACAGTCCTAAGGCCCAGACAAGAGGAGGGGGAGTGGAGAATTTTGTGGCTGGCTTTCTAATACCTGTAGAATTTGCTCTACTTAGCACATTTCAGTGTTTAAATGCCCACTCTTAGGAAGTGTGACTGCAGAGGAAGTGAAATGTCTTTGCATACATTCAATGTATAAACTAAGCACGCACATCTGGCAATTAAACACCCTTTTCCTGGTGAATCCTGGAAAACAGCATAATTATACTCCCAAGCATATAACTCAAGAGCAAGACTGTTTTATTGTTAAGAATACCAGGCTCAGTTCAAGACAAAACTATTTCTGCATCTATGCGCTTTTAATCTCCACTGCCATTTCCACAATATCTGAGGTTACCTGGTCCGATGACTAGCGAGAAGCCGTCCCAGGCACGGAGGAGAAAAGAGATGAAAGTTACATCAAGCCTTATTGAGCGATGACCTTGTGTCATAAGAGTCAAGAAAATGGGCTGGCTTGCAAGCTTCCCATGATTCTTCTGTGTGTCTTTCTCCCGCGGTGACTCGCAGATGCCTCGTCTTTTCTCTTGGCACCATCGGTTCTTGTGTTTCCTCTGGCCTGCTTCAGTTTATGGTGAGGCAGCCCCGAGTCTCCCGGAGACGCCGGCTGGCCAGGAGGTGTCCGTGGGCTGGTGTGGCAGCTTGCCTGTTGATTACGGTCCCTGCAATGTTCGAGCGCCGTGGGACTGAAGGCTGCGCGCCGCCAGCATTGCCCTGCCCGCTCCGACTAGAGCAGGTTTGCAAACAGAAACACAATACCGAGTCGGCGGGCTGAGGGCCGAAGCCTCCCGGCCAGTGCTCACCCTGCTACTCTCCCCGCATCTGCTCTTACCGCCCGCCGGGAGAAGCCGGCCCCGGAGCGCGCTTTCCAATACCTCAGACCCCCAAATAGTCTGTCCCTCTCAATCCCCTGCCCCGGCGCCCGCCTTGCCCACACTACGAACTCAGAGTATGTTGTAATATGTTTTAAAAATCGGTCCGTATACAGTACGAAGGGCGGGAAGGACTGGAGGACTCATTTTTGGGACCAGGCTTGCCGCTTCGGGTGCACGGATTAGGCCCCAAGTCGCAGAGGCAACCCTGTTTCCCGCCGCAGGGGCTCCGGGAGGCGCGGGAGTGGGGGAGGTAAAGGCAATGGGGGCGCTGCGGTCGGCTCAGGCTTCTAGCGCCCGGGGCCCAGCCGGCGAGTTGTGAGCCGGAGGCCGGCGTCTCGAGACCCGCAGAGGCGCGGCAGGTGCCCAGGGCGCGCCGAGGCTGATTGGCAGGTGCGGGAGTAGGTGGGGGAGGCGGGGGGCTGGGCCGCGGCGCTGCGGGAGGCTGCGGCCCCGCCTCCCCGCCCCCGCCGCGGGACTATCTGGTCCCGGCAGCAGCGATGTCCCCCGGCAGGAATGTCCCTCCTCAGATAATGTTATTTATATCTCTGGGCGGGTCCGCGGCTCGGCAGCACCAAGCGCCCGGCGGCCGCTGTGCCAGGAGCCCCGCGCTGCCCTCCTCCCCCTGCGCCGCCGCCGCCGCCGCCGCCCCCGGTCTCGGGGTGGCAGCCGCTTCAGCCCCAGCGCAGGTGAGTCCCGGGAGGGCCCAGCTGCCCGAGGGGCTGGGTGCGGGTGCACGGGGCTGGGGCGCGCGGCGCGAGCGCAGAGGAAGTGCTGGGCCCAGGGGGCGCGTGACGCGCGGGGCCCTGGAGACTGGTGGGGGCCGAGACCCGGGTGCCAGGCGTGTGGGGGTGCGGGGCCCGGGAGGCCCTAGGGGCTGCGGCAGCGAACATCCCGCGACGCGGGAATCCGCGCGGGTTTCGGAGGCTTCTGGCTAGCTGGTTGCTAGCTTTGGAAAGCACGATGTTGGAGAGTCGCCCGGGGTGCGCGGGAAGGGAGGGGTCTGGTTCTGGGCCACCTTCTCCAGGACTCTGCTTTGGGGGCAAAGGAGACGCTGCCTCAAGCCAGCCAGACCTCCGCGCTGCCCTCTTGGCCTCGGGCTGCGCGGTTTCTCAGCCCTGGGGCCGCTCAGGTCTTCTTCTGGGGAACTTAGCTGCGCGCTCTCCGAGCCGCCCAGCGCCCGGACAGGGCAGTGGAGGGGGTCCCGCTCCGAGCGACGCGACGCGAACAACGCGGGGACAGTGGTCTGGTGCAGTCCGGAGGAAAGATCCGAGTGCCCCAAGTCCAAGGACCCCCGCTCATCCTCTATTGCATTATGCTCCTCCTCCAAGCTCCTACAGCCCACTCGACCCTCAACCGCCTCACAGTTCCTCCTTCCCCAACGATTTGTCCCTGAGAAATAGCAGGAAGTTTAAAACAATCCCCAAGTCCCACCAACTCACGCAGACTTCAAGGGCTGGGGAAGTAGCTGCAGGCTACAGCACTGTTTCCGTGACAACGAGTCTCAGGTAGGGCCTTCATTTATAGCCTATTAATATCCAAACCACTGTTTTCAGTCAACAATTAGAGGCGCTAGTAGTTAATAATAACACATGTTAGCTCGCTGAAGGAAACGCAGCCACTGTTTTTCGTAGATTTAAAATTTAGATGCATCAGATTTTGTGTTATGTGGCGGTGGCGGTGACTGTCTACCATGGAGTCGGTTCCCACTCATAGCGACCCTGTATAGGGTTTCCGAGACTATATCTACGGGAGCAGAAAGCCTTATTTTTCTCCCGCGGAATTGTTGGTGTGGATTTGAACTGCTGACCTTGCGCTTAGCAATTTAAGTGTAACCCGTTATGCCAGGGATGGGATATAGGGGATGTCCCCTCCAGGTAGAGGCAGCCATGCAAACCCATGCCTTTGTATATAGTCATGGTCCACACTTTGATTTCTAAGGTCTACACTTTGATACAGGTAACTCCTGAATGAGAGGTCTACAAATAAAAAAACATTTTAGGCACCTCCAAACTATTCACTGGGGAGCATGGTGGTGCTATAGATAAGCACTGGACTGGAACCACAAGGTCGGCGGTTCACGTCCATCTGCTTCTGCCAAAATTTTAAACATCAGAAACCCTATACAGGGTAATTATGAGTCGGAACGGACTTGATGCCCTTAACAACAATGTTCACAGCAAAATATCCAGTAAGATCTCAGCCCTAGCTTCACAGATAATTCTGAATTGCATTCAAGAATTCCCTCTTTGACAACTCCCCACCCTATGATGGGGCAGTTAATTTTCTATTCGGGATTCTAAATTGTACTCTTGCTTTAAGCCTTGGGTTTCAGAAGAACTTTGAAAACTTTTGTGTGTGTAAGTGCCAAATGTTTGTTAATGTGTACTATACGCCCTTCACTGGCTAGTTAGGAAAAGGATGTTACATTTACATGAAAGAAAAACCCATCAGCCTTGAAATCAACTGGCCATTATTGATAGAATTGTATCAAACTCCAGAGTAAAGCACAATTAAAGACATACACCTTGCATTCTGAAATGGTCTTTAGACCTTAAGGCTGTTGGTCTTTGCATTATCTGTGGGCCCCATTGCAATGTTTAGGGGAGGAACCAGTTACAGTAAAAGTTCTCAAAAGACTCAGAGTACACACATGGAATTGAAAGCTCCCGAAAACTCCCAGGCATCCAGGATAGGCCTTGTAGCACAAACATATCAGGTTTTCCTGAGTGACTTGCCCAGCAGAGAGCTAGTAAACCACCTTTTGCTCCCGTGGTTTCTTCTTCCAAGTATTCTGAAGGTGTCCTCTAAGCAGAATGCCTGCTAGATGATTAGCTTTTGGGTTAAAGGGATGGCAGGAGAAAAACTCCTTCCTGGGACTAGATTTGACAAACTAAAGATATTACTTTAAGCAAACTAGGTTTATATGAAATAAAGTTTTACACTAGTCAAACTCAGACAGTTGGGCCACGGTTCTGGAAACCAGTTGGTTTTGGTATAAAATAATAATAACAATAGTTTTAATTTATTTTATCTTTTGTATACTAGTACCTGGCAAGTGACTAGTTGGTAGTGTGGTCACTCTGTTAATTTTTGTTTAATGAATAAAGGAATGACTGAATGAATACTCAGAATTTTATCATTACTATTATATTGCCTTCCTTAATTACTAAAGTAGCTTCATAGTAGCTCCTATTATCTGCACTTTCCAGTTGAGGAAACAGACAAGTTATTTAATCTCCCTGAACCTAATGTCACACAGCTAATGAGAGGTGGGGCCAAGATTCAAATTTAGCAGTGTGGTTCCAGTTTCAAAAAAGCAAAGTGAATGGAAGTTAGACATTTGGTGTGGGTTATAGAGCTCAGGTTGGGAAGCTTTGGTTATAGGATTGTCTATTAACTTCATAGTCTTTCACTTCCAAGACTGGATAATAATTCTGCTTATATCAAAGAACTTAAAAAAAATTGACTGGAGATAATATTGGACATTTTATTTGCTCAGAGATTTTTTTAACCTGGCCCATTATGATCAAGTCATTGTTCCAAGGACACAACTGTAATTTTGGCAGTAGTCAAAGCATGGATTTTTTTTTGAAAACAGATTTTTCCTTTCAGTCCTGGAAGTGGCCAGGAGGGCTTGATGATGCATCAGGACAGTGTGATAGGACAGAGGATGACTATAAAAAATTCATGCGACAAAGGCTATTACAGTGGGAAGGGACCTTGGAGGTCACTGAATTCAGGCTTCTTTTTATATAATTACTTGCTTAAGGGTAAGCTCTAACTGTAATTTACCTGGTCATTCATGTGCAACTATAATATGTATTTCATATAGTCTGTTTCTTTCCTGTGTGTCTCTCAAGAACAGTATTGGGTTTGTTTCCTGAAGTTTTGCCCAGTCAAACCATAGGGGTTTTCTTTCTTTTGGGGGGAATTGTAAGAGGACATATTTTTAATATCCAATAATTTCATCTTGTTAAGTGCCATCGAGTTGTTTCCGTTGTCCGACTTACAGTGACCATGTATAAGGTTTCAGAGGAGTGGCTGGTGAGTTTGAACCGCCGACCTTGCTGTTCAAACCGATCTTGCAATCTGTTGCCTACCCTACCAGTGCCACACCAGGAGACTTAGTGAAATATTTTTAAAAACAAAACCCTTCAGGTCTGAAATAAAATATATTCTTGTGGCCCAATTTTCAGCCAAGTACTAGGTATATAGTGGGGACAACAACACTAGTAAGGTATGTTCACCATGGAATGGTTAACCATTCAAGATCAAAAGGGCAACATTTACCTAAAGACAAAATTGAGAAGGGATAGGAAAGTAGAATGAAATTAGCAACCAGAGGGATGAAATGGGATGGAATGAAAATAAGAACCACAGGGATGATGTGGGATAAATGTTGTTGCTTGAAGGGGAATGCAATCATTGAGATGAAACAAAGTGTATGATTTGTTGAAAGTAAAACTGATCAATCAATCCAAAATAAAAAGTTTAAAAAAAAAAAAAAGGTGTTGGGGATAGGCAGGAGAGCAGACATTAATGAGTATTGAACTCTAAACTCTTCCATAATCCCCTCATAGCTCATTAGGTGTATAGATGAATATACATTTTTACATGATACAGAGAGATGTATACATTGGTACACAATAGGTGTGTACATTATCTTGGAATAGTATAAACCTAAGACAAATAATTATGTTGCATTTTTGAAACAGTACGGAAAGACTGTAGCAAGTTATCAGACCTGCTGGATACCAGTCACCGTATTGCTCTTGAAGTTGTTTCAAATTTCAAAATCAAGCAAAGTTTTACCCTCCGTCCAAGACCTAAAAAGATGGGAAACATGACTGGCAGGGAGTCTTAAGTACTATCAAGTACATTTCTTCAGTATTCATAATATTATCTCAGTTCTGAAGATCAACATCTATCAATTGTCTTGGGAGCAACAAGAGTGAAAATAAATCACTGTTGTGTGTGGGTTGATGAGAAATTTGACTTTATTATGAGGACTGACAGGAATCTTTATAGGTACTGGGTTCTGAAACCACACAAATATTTCATGACTTTAGTAAGATTGTTGTTGTTGGATATCATTGAATTGTTCCTTGATTATGACAACCCCATGTGTTAAAGAGTAGAACTCGTCAATAAGACTTTCTTGGCTATAATCTTTTTTTCTTTTTAACTTTTTATTGTGAACTGAGTGCGGGTTTACAGAGAATATCATCAGTTTTACATTCAACAAATCAGACACTTTGTTTCATCTCAATGATTGCAATCCCCTCCATGTAACAACATTCATCTCACTTCCTTCCTGTGGTTCCTGTTTCCATTCCACCCACTTTCCTATCCCTTCTCAGTTTTGTCCTTAGGTGAATAGTGCCCTTTTTACTTTGATGAGCATCCCTTACTAATGTTGCTGTTCACCCCCTATATACCTATCTACTGCTTGACTGAAAATTGGGCCACAAAGGTGAGTTCCTTTCCAGATCTAAAGAGTGGTCAAGGGTCATAGTCTTGGGTTCCTACAGTCTCTTTCTGACTAGTATGCGCAGTCTCTCTTTTTTTTATATAATTTTAAGTTTTATTCCGCATTTTTCCCTACTGTATATGGGACCTTCTAATATGATCTCTTTCATAGCATTTGGTAGTAGTACCCAGGCATCATCTAGTTCTTCTGGTCTCAGACTCATGGGGACGGATGTTCACATGCTCCACTAGCCCATTTGACCAATTGATTCCAAGCATCTTAAGTTCTTAAAACTCTTCTTTCTCCTGCACATGGAAATATCATTAGCTGTACCTTAGATGGCCAATCATGAGCTTTGATGATCCCCTTGGCTGTAATCTTTATGGAAGCAGTTAACCAGGCCTGTCTTCAGCAGAGTTGCTGGGAGGCTTTGAACCACCAACCTTTAGGTTAGCATGTGATCACAAACCATATGTACCACCCAGGCTCTCAAACCGTATATTAAAAAAAAAAAAAAAAATTTACTGTCAAGTCAATTCTGGCTCATGGTAACTGTATGTTACAGTGTAGAGCTGCTCTCTGGGATTTCTTGGCTGTAATCTTTATGAAGTAGATCACCAGACCTTTCTTCCACAGCGCTACTATGTGAATTTGTGCTGCCAACCATTCGGTTAGTTGTTGTTGCTGTTGTTAAGTGCCATTGAGTTGAATTCCGACCCAGGTAACCCTATACAGGGTTTCCGAGGAGCAGCTGGTGAGCTTGAACTGCCGACCTTGCAGTTCAAACTACTTGGAGGATTGACGCATCACACCAGTAGTTGTTATTAACTGCCATCTAGTTAATTCCAACTCATAGCAACCCTGTATAGGGTTTCCAAAGCTGTAAATCTTTGCAGGAGTAGAAAGCCTCATCTTTCTCCCTTGGAGTGGCTGGTGGGCTCAAACTGTTGACCTTGTGGTTTGCAGTCCAGTGCTTATTTTACAGAGCCACTATATTTGCTTTAGGTTAGTAGTTAAATCCTAGCCCTTTGTGTCATCCATTTACAAGCTGAAGATTTCCAAGGAAAGGGGCATTTTATCTTGAAAGAAGTTTTATTGACTCAGTTGTTTTTTTACTGGCAGAACTTTAGTAAATTCGGTAGTCTGTGTGCCAGACTGATCACATAAGATTTGCTCGGTTTATCACACGATGCTTCTTTTCTCTGACAATCCCAGAGGTGAAGGTTGTCTGGATTTGGAGATGGTAATGGAGGGAGGGTGTAGGAGGCAGTCAGGGGAATTCACCGTCAGATCTGGCTGCACTCACTGAATAGTCAACTCCCCTTGGTAAATATTTAGAAAATGTCACAGCGTGTTTCCCTTTGTTGTTGTGCTTATTTCTTAATTCACAGACAAGTGATCCAAGTTCCTTCCATTTTCTGCCAGCCTTAGCTGAATTATCAAACCACCAGGGGATTCGTAGCCTTCCAGCTCCCAGTCTTAGAGGCGGTCATATATTGAAAATGTTTCCTCAATGGATTGTCTGGCTGGCTTATGACATTCTCAGACCAGCTTTCATTTTTCTCTCTCCTTCTCCCGGATGCAAGAAATATTACAAAGTTGTCATCTTTCTTCCTTCAGCGAGGCCTACTCGGGCTTTGCCATAATGCTTTATTCCTACCTGTGCAGACTTGGCCTAGGGTATAATTACAGGGACTATTAAAATTTAGACATATATCATGTTAGCAGTGGGGGCAAAAGCACGGCTTCCTTTCTTCCTTTTATTTGAATGCTATAAATTTAGTAAGTGAATAGGCACAGGGCTAGAAAAAATAGATTTTGCGTTGAACTGGGCTTAGATCATCCGGGATATTTATGAAAGGAATAACAGGGCACCTTGACAGTTAAAGAGCAATAATTGCTTTGGATAATAGTCAATTTAGGATTTTCTACCATCATGAAAAGGAGCAAAAGCTTGGATAATTCTGAAAATGAGAATCATTTCCGTTTATACCAGGCTTATATATGTGTGTGTGTTTGATTTGGGAATCCAGAGCACTTCAGATAAAACAAAGCATACTTTAAAGACATAACTAGAGGGCTGGGAAGATGCCCATGGCTTTATCCTGTCTCTCTGTCCAGTTTCTGATTGTTTTTAGAGGTCTGGAAGGAATAGTTAATCAACTTCACTCTCTAGCATGTTTACTCATGTGCAAAAGTAAGAAAAGGCCTCTCATAGTGGCTGATTCTGAATTAGAAGCTATAGAATGTTAGAGTTAGAAAGGCCAAAGATAGTTAATTTAGAGTCCTGATGTGACGCTGTAGGAGCAGCACTGGACTGCAAACCACCAAGGTCAGCAGTTCAAATCCACCAGCTGCTCCTAGGAAACCCAATACAGGGTCACTATGAGTCAGAACCAATTCAATGATACTTAACAACAAGATAGTTATTTAAGAAATATTCAAAAAGAGCAAACATTGAGCATCTACCTTTGTTGTATGCCTCGACCCTCCGGTCTGGTGGGAGAAATGAACTGGCAAGTCAGCCATGACGCAATGGATGCATGTTACAGAGTGTGTACAACATGCTCAGAGAAAAGGGCCATGGGAAAGAGAACCTAATTCAGGCTGGGGAATCCCAGGAGTGCCTGTGACTTCCTGAGTGGAAAAGGGGCACTGTGTGGGATAGGAGGAGACAATCAGCATGTGGTCTGGCACAGCTGTGTAGCAGACTGTTATTAGATTAGGGAATGACAAGTAGTTCCTTGTGGCTAGAGTGCAGGGCACAGCGGAGAGAGATGGAGTCTTCACATCAAGGGTCAAACCTATCCCCTCAGTATACAGGGTTGATAGGGTCAGGCAACTTAGACACTGGCCTACCTAAACGCTCATACTTTGGACATATTGTCAGGCGGGACCAGCCGCTGGAGAAGGATGTAATGTTTGGTAAGGTGGAGGGTCAGAGAAAAAGAGGAAGACTCCCAGCAAGATGGATTGGCCAAGTGGCAGCATCAATGGGCTCAAACATGGCAACAATTGTGAGGTTGGCCCAGGATCAGGCAGTGTTTCATTCTGCTGTGCATAAGGTCACTATGAGATGGCACCTAACAACAACAACCTAACTAGGTGTGGGGATGGTGGTGCTATAAAGCCATGAAGTGACTGGCTTACAAGTTTTCAAGAGGGAGTTTAGTTTCAGAGTGTGCGGGGGAAGGCAGAATCCCCACTGAATAGTTTTCATCTAGACTGGTCTGGTGAAAGGAGATGGGGATAGGATTTTTTTTGGGGGGTGGGAAATAGGAGTCTTTTGATTATTGAATCACTATTGAGTAATTGTTATTATGATTAATTGGGATTGTCACAACTGTAAAGGTAGAAGTTTTGTAACATATAGCAGGGAGTAGTTAATCTTACATTCCAGAAACAGAGGACCCTAGGACCATCAAGGGAGAAGAGCATGTGGAATGTGGGACCCTTTCCAGATAAAGCAGGGACACTAGAGATGGAGGCAGAGATGATGGCATGGAGAGAAAGAGAGGACTCTAGACTCATGGAAAGAGAAAGGCTGTGTGCTGGTGGCCAGGAGACAGGCTTGCAGAATGTACCCTTTGATTGTTTAAATGATTATATATTTCTGAGTGATTTTGTGTACATCAAAAAAATAAAAAACAAAACCCAGAGGGAATAGAAGCAAATACTCTTTGTTAAGTGATGATGCATGGAGGGGAGTGTAATCATTGTATTGAAGCAAAATACAATAAGATGAGTGCAAAACCAATGTTCTCCCATATAAACTATCACTCAATTAATAATAAGAGCTCTAATAAATATATATATATTTACAGAAGCAGAATACTACATGTTTCTCCAGTGGAGTGGCTGGTGGATTTGAGCTGCCAACTTATTCATTGGTTAGCAGCCCAATGTTAAACACTGTGCCACCAAGGCTACTAAAGAATTGTTGTTGCTTTTAAGTACCGTCGAGTCGGTTCGGACTCATAGAGACTCTGTATAGGGTTTCGAAGGAGCAGCTGGTGAATTTGAACTGCCTACCTTGTGGTTCAAACTGACCTTGCGGTCCAATGCTTATCCTATAGTGCCACACCAGGACTCATGATGAATTAGAAACCACATAATACAACATATGATGATCATTAGTTTGCATGGTGGCACTCAGTTTTCAGAGTGCTTTTGCTTTTTTACTGAGTATACACCTTCTGGAGTCCTGGTGTGACACTGTGAGCTAATGCACTGGACTACCAAGTCACTTGGAACCACAAAGTGGGCAGTTCAAGCTCACCAACTACTCCTTGGAAACCCTATACAGGGTCCCTAAGTGTTGGAATTCAACTCCATGGCACTTAACAACAACAACACATCTCCTGGGAGTCATGGTGTGGCGCTGTAGGATAAGCACTGAACTGCTAGCTACAAGATCTGCAGTGCAAACCCACCAGCTGCTCCTTAGAAGTCCTGTACAGAATTGCTATGAGTCAAAACTGACTCCGTAGCACTTAACAATACACATCATCCCATTTTTATCTTATAGTGGCCGTGTGAAAAAGGAGGGGAGATCGCATCATTCCTGTATTAAAGCTGAGGAAGCGGGGTTAGAAATGTAAGATGATTTTTCCAAAGTTCCTCCAGGAACTCATGGCAAAATCTGCTTCCAACTCAGTTTCCCAATCCCAAGGCTGGGTTTTTCTCCAGCTCCTTGAGTAGACAGGAGTAATGGAGTAATCTGGGCTTCTGGTTGAAACAATGATTGCTTTCTTTCTTAAACAGAGCTTTCAATTTAAGTTGACTTCTGGAGTGATGGAAAGGGAATTTAGTTCCAGTATTTACTCTTTAGTCACCAAAACACAAGAGTGTGCATATCTGACGTTACTCTGTGTGAATTAGCATTGAGTGTACATGTGGATTCCAGCTTCATCCCTTAGATAAATTAACAATTTAAATGCCTGTTTATTGACATTTTCACTTTTTCATTCCCTTACCCCTAACTTACTGAGTATGATTATGCTTACATCTCATTTGGACTTCAAAAACCTCTTTTTATCCAGTCATCTTGAGTGCCTTGATTCTTTCTTACTTCTGTCTTCAACAAATATTTATTGAGCTCACATTTATTTGCCAGACATATTTTAGGACTAGGAGAGGTAGTGGTGAATGAAGCAGTGTGATGTTGAGGAACACACATACAGGTAGTAAACAGCAACAGCAAATGACAGATGGGTATAGATCATAATTTCATGTGCTCTGAAGGAGAACTAAAACAGTGTAAAGGAAAAGGAAAAGAGTCAGGTGGGCAGGTGAGCAGGTGGATGGGGGTGGGATGCTACCATTTGAGAGAATGGTTAGGAAAGGGCTCTCTGATAAGATTTCATTTGTGATGAGACCGAACAAAGTTGGATGTTTGGGGAAGAGAGTTCAGGCTGAATGCAGAGACCCTGATGTGGGAGTCACTGCTGTGTCCAAGGAATGACAAGGAGATCAGTGAGACTGGAGTGGAAGTAGCTCAGGAGGCGACATTGGAGAGGAATGGGGTCTGGGTCAAGCCTGGCTCTCAAGTCATGTAAAAAATTTGGATTTTATCCCAAATGTGGTAAGAAGGAAGTCCATTGAAACTGTGGGCAGGTGACTTGTTCAGATTTGTGCCTTAAGGAAATCTTTCTGCATGCTCTGTGGAGAATTGATTGCCGGGAATAAGAGGGGGCTCAGGGAACTAAATGAAAGCTGCTACAATGGTCCAGGGAAAAGATGGTGGATCAGAAGGATGGGGGTGGAAGATGTGAGACACAGTTGGACCCTGAATGCATATTGAAGGTAGAGTGGGTAGAATTTGGATATAGAGGTTGAGAGGACAAGAGTAAGTCAATTGGCTTAAGCAGTTGAGGGAATGAAAGACCATTTACTGATTTGGGAGCATATCTCATGAAATGTAGTATGGGTTATTCTTTTTTATTTCTATTTTCACTGAAGACTTGATTTTGAGTAGACTAAAGCAAAGTTTTCATTTAAGTACACCAAAAAGGAGCTGTTTGAGTGTGGGTCATTCATGACGTCTGTTTGTTTTGAAGCCTTAGATGTGCAGTTAGTTCTGTGTACTTTGTCTTATTACTTCTAGATCATTCGCACAGCATATGTACTACATGATAGAGATAAAGATATTTCAGAAACAGAATTGTGATACGTTTCAATTTATAATTAGAAATATTTTGAATTTGCTGGTTAGAACCCAAACGTTTTGTGTCATTTTCTGTTGTTATAATTAAAAATTTTTAAATGATAAAATGACTTAATAGATATGGTTTATAAGAATAGTCACATTATACAGAGGTTGTTGTTGTTAAGTGCTGTCGAGTCAGTTCTGACCCATAGTGACCCTATATAGGGTTTCCATGGAGTAGCTGGTGAGCTTGAACCACCACCGACTTTGTGGCTCAAACAACATTAGCCCACAGTGCCACACCTGAAAAGTAAATATCCTTTCCCTTCCCTCCAGTCCTTCTCCTAAGAAATGAACACTGTAAACAACAATGTTCCTCTGTATCCTTAAAGAAACACTCTATGCATATTTGAGCATATGAATTGACTTATTTTTAAATCGTAGATTTAGCCCATGCAAAAGCACATGTTTGGCTTCTTACTTTGTGATTTGATAGCCCCAGATACATACTTAAGTGGACTTTAGTGCAGTTTTCCACTGAGGATTTCTCTCTCTCTTTCCAAACTAACCTGCACAGAGACACTATGTTAGTCATGTAAGTAACAGCTCTTCTCAAACTTCTGGAAGTTTCTCTCCATGTAGAAGTGGAAATCCAAACTAATTAAACTGATTTAAAACATAACAAAATGAATTGAGTGAAGATTTATGGAGCAGATGATTAGTTTTACATTCAGCAAATCTGATACTTTGCTTCATTATAGTGATTACAGTGTTAAGTTGATTTTTAAGAGCCAATGTAATCTGACACCCATCTCTTTTTCTAGTCTATTACAAATCCTCTGCTTGAACCAGGTATGTCTGTTTCTACTTACTGAATCTTGAATATTTCTCCCTGATTTGGAGTGATTTCCATCAGAACCTAGGTTCAAAGCTGTGAAATCTTTCTGGACTATCCCAGCCCACAGTTATCTTTTCCTTCTCCAAATTCATTCAAGGGTTACTTACATGTACCACTTATTTAAACACAATCACAGACTTCTTTTGTTATTTAACTTTTTGTGTGCACGTGTAGTACTTGCTCCATTACAGAAGTGGAGGACAAGAACTCATTTAGGAATTATAGCCGTGGGTTCTGCAAAAAGCCTTGTGTAACACTTTAGCACATAGAAGTTTAATTAGAAATATTTGGAATTCATACTTTAACAATCATCCTTTAATAGGGTGGTGGCTGATGAATGGTGATTATATTTATTAAAAAATATCAGGAGATGGCTTGCAGCAAAACTTTCAAACAGGTTACAAAGATGTCTATTCACAGAGAATATTAACTGGGCACAGCTCCTTTGAATAAGGAATTTTCTGAAGTACCTGGTTTCAGGTGCTCATCCCCTCTTCAGATGGAATTCCATCTAGATGTCAGAAATGATGTGTTTTCATTTGCCCTTAAATATTGAAGAATGATTATTTAATGGGCCTGGCAGCCATGTAATTAAAATATTTTCCCCTGACATTTAATGTCTCCAAAGAAAAGGGCAAACATTTATTAAAATCTTCACCTTTGGGGCCAATTTGAACTTGTTATTTGAGAACAGTGTCTTTGGGAGACAGTTTGTCATCAAGTTCTTGAATTTGTCTGTATATTAGTTTGTCTATTTTTAGATTATAGACTTTTAGAGGACAGGCAGGAGGTGTTTAATTTGCTTTGTAGAGCATGTAGCCCAAACTCTGATGTGGAGGGGTGTAAATATCATGTGATGATATATTTCAACCACAAATTCTCCTTGAACTGAATGGCAAGAGCCTGGGATGTTTCCATCTCCTTTTCTCTGGCTGTTTCTCTTTGCCCACAGCAAAGAATTCCCTCTCACTTTTTTTTTCCTTCAGCGTGTGTGTGTACATTGTGTATGTGACGGTGCCTTAATACTTATTATCCTTAATATATTTCTTGCAGACTTCCCTGTACTTTCTAAGGTTGCTTTGTTTTCAAAGCTTGACTTGATAGCCCCTCTCCCTCGCCAGCCCCTGGGGTATCATTGATTGCTCTCTCATATTTCTGCAGCTCCTTTCTCATTCCTTTATTACAGGATGACAGTCTTGATTGGTAATTGTCAACTTGCCCTCTTGCCACTAGACCAGCTTCTTGTGATTGGGAACTAAGTTCTACTCTTTTTGATATTCCAAATATCTAGAGCCATGCTTGTTGTTATATGCCGTGGAGTCGGTTCCAACTCATAGCGACCTTGCACAAGTTTTCCAAGGCTATAAATCTTTACGGGAGCAGAAAGCCTCATCTTTCTTCCACGGAACAGCTGGTAGTTTCAAACTGCTGACCATGAGGTTAGCAGCCCAATTCGTAACCACTAAAAGAGTGCTGCAGAACTATCTATTGATTACGTATTCAAGAATGGATGTTTGAAATAATATATAAATGAGAGTAAATATATACATATATTCATTGAATTAATTTAATGAATATATGTATGTATGTATGTATGTATGTTGTTGTTAAGTGCCGTTGAGTTAGTTCTGCCTCATAGAGACCCTGTAGTGGCAGGTGGGTTTGAACCGCCATATGTATATGTATGTACACCTATACACATACAACACGTGGCTTAAAAGAGTTAGTGGAAGAATGGAATGAAAAAATAATGAACTTTTTCCATGAACTTGTTGAAACCCTTATGTGTGTGTGTGTGTGTGCCTGTGTTGTTGAGTCGGTTCCAACTCACAGCAACTCTGTATAGGGTTTCAGAGGAGCAGCTGGTGTGTTTGAACTGCTGCCCTTGCGTTTAGTAGTCCAGTGCTTACTTATCCTACAGCGCCACACTAGGACTCCATGTGTCTACATATATGTATATTTAATTTTGTTTTGTTGTTGAGAATATACACAACATGCACAATTCAGTGACATTGATCACATTCTTCACGTTATACAGCCATTCTCAGTCTCCTTCCTGAGTAGTTTCTCCACCTTAACATAAACTCACTGCCCTCTGTTTTCTTTCTAATCTTCCAAGTTGCTGTTGTCAATTTGATACAGTTGATCCTTGAACAATGCAGGGGTCAGGGCCACTGACCTCTCTGCACAGTCAAAAATCCACGTATAACTTTTTATTTCCCCCATGTGTAACTTTTGACTCTCCCAAACTTAACTACTAATAGTCCACTGTTGGCCAGGAGCCTTATCGATCATCTAAACAGTTATTATCACAAATCGGAATGTTTTATGTATTATATACTGTATTCTTACAATAAAATAAGCTAGAGGAAATAAAATGTTATTAAGAGAATCAGTTATAATACTGTACTGTAGTTAGTGATGGTGGTGGTGGTGGGTATGTGCCATGGAGTTGGTGTGACTCATAGTGACCCTGTACAGGGTTTCTGAGGCTGTATATCTTTACGGGAGCAGAAAGCCTCATCTTTCTCCCACGGAACAGCTGGTAGTTTTGAACTGCTGATCTTAAGGTTCGCAGCCCGATTCGTAACCACTACACTCTGGTAGCCCAATTTGTAACTACCATGCTGCCAAAGCAATACTGTAAAACTTATGCCACGTTTATAAGATGAATGGTCTTCACATTGATAGACTGAGGAGAAGGAGGAAAGATTGATCTTGCTGTCTCAGGGGTAGTAGAAGTGGAAGGGGGTGGAGGAGATGGAAGAAGAAGCAGGAGAAGTAGGCACATTTTGTGTAACTTTATGTAAATACGTTCTAATTTCTGTAGGACTTTTTTGCTTTTTAATTTCTCCAAAAGTGTTTCTATACATTACCAATCCCGCTGTTTGCTTTATTTTCAGTGACTGCATCATAGAAGGGTCTTTGTCATAAAAGAAGTCGAAATCAGTCTTGAATAATCAGGACCCTTATGCCAGATTGTCTCATGTCATTAGTTTTTGGGCACTGCTCTTTCTATGCCTTCTTTCTCATTGTCTGGCACTGGGTCAGAAGCACTCACCTCCCTCAAGTCGTTTTCCATTAATTCCTCTGGTCGGTGTCTATTAGCTCTTGAATTTCTCCAAGGTTCATATCTCAAAACCATTCACTCCCACCCCTTTTTAAAAAATTTCCATATCCACAAACACTTTTATGATTTCCTTGCTTGGCTTTGTCATAAATCCTGTGAAGTCATGCACAACATTGGGACATACGTTTTTTTCCAGCAGGAATTTGTTTATTGTTTTGGACTTGATAGCGTTCACAGCTTTTTCTATAACAACAATGAGATCTTCAGTGGTGAAATCCTTCCAGACTTTGATGATGTTCTCCCTATCAGGGTTCTCTTCCATAGCATTGGCAGTCCTTTCCAAAGTGCTGTGTGTAATGAACCTTAAAAGTATTTATGAATAGAACCTCTGATCTTGAGACTGAATTAGAGATACTGTGTGGGGGGGCAATTAGGCCACTTTGAGAGTGTGGTGGCTCTAGATGATAAGCACTGGACTGCGAACCACAGAGTCGGAAGTTTGAGCCCACCAGTCACTCTGTAGCAGAAAAATGAGACTTTCTGCTCCCACAAATATATACAGCCTTGGAAACTCTATACAGGGTCTCTGTGAGTCAGAACTGACTTGGCAGCACTTAACAGTACAACAACAGACTATGTTGATATCTTTGGTGTTGAACTCGTGGGTTTCTGGGTGGCCAAAGAGGCATTGTCCAATATCAAAAGAACTTTAAAAGGGTTCTCGTTGTCTAGGCCTTCTTGTTATACAAGCGAAAGACTCTTAACTGTTGTTTACCTTTTTCAACTTTGAGGCTCGGGGTTGGCAGCTTTACAGAGGAAGCCCTGATCATAAACCCAACTACATATGCACAAAGCAGTAGAGTTAGCCTATACCTTCCTGTGCCTTAAACCCTGGTGCTTGCTTTTCCTCCTTACTAATAAATGTCCTTTGTGACATTTTCTTTTCTCCAAGTAGGGCACTTGATCTGCATTCAAAACTTGTCCAAGCAGTTATCCTTCCTCCTTAATGATTTTCTTAATGGTATCTGGTAATTTGTATGCTGCCTCTTGGTTTGCAGAAGCAGCTTCTCTTGTTACCTTTGACATTTTTAAAGCCAAATCTTTTATCTTGATAGTTTTAAAATTAAAACTCTTTAATCTAGAAACTCCACCATCCTTTGCGAGCAATAAATTCTACATCTTTAGATCCTTCACTTTCCTTTTGCTTTAAGTTGTCATGTAATGACATCACTTTTTCTCAAATCGTATTAGTGTCTATAAGTAGGCCTTTCTTAGAGAAATCTTGTACCCACATAAAGGCTGTATTTTCAATATGAGATAAAAAAGTATATTGCAAAACATGCTGGCATAACCCTCCTCTAAGACTGAAACTCAAAGGGTACACAAGAACAGGCATATAAGCTTGCTGGCTACCACATTGGTCCACAGGT
>NW_006408585.1:83843-85108 GCF_000296735.1 Chrysochloris asiatica
CTGAGAGCTGGTGGCCAGGAGGCAGACTTGCAGAATGTGCCCTTTGGCGGTGTAAATTATTATAAATACCTGGGTGTTTTTTTGTTTTTGTTTTTAAAGAGCTAAATGAACCAAGAGAAATACTGTTTACTGATGGTACATGGAGGGGATTATAATCATTGTAATGAAACAAAGTATATGATTAGTTGAATGTAAAAGTGGTGATGTGCCCTGTAAACTTTCACTCAGTTCACAATAAAAACTTAACAACAACCACAACAAAAACTATGTTGGTGTATTTGCAGTGATGGCTTCACAGATTTACTTTTCTTTCTTTTTTTTTACAATAATCCTTATCCTGGATTCATTTATCTTGAAATGGTGGGCAGTTTCAGTTGCAGACCTCAATCTTTCGTGCATATCAAGTAATTCAGCTTTTTCTTGTAATGCCGTGACTTTTCTCTGCTTCTTGGGAGCATGTCCAGCATCACTAGTGGCATTTGTATGGATCCCATGGTGTTATTTAAGGTTTATATAGTATTGCACTAAACACAATTCAGAATACATGAGGAGCACAAGACCACTTTTACTGTGATATATAATGTACTAAAGAGACAAGCTGCTCATTTGGAGATGATTAATGTCACATGGTGTCTTAAGTGGATACAACACTTGAACTCACCGTAGTAGCAGCAGGAGGTGGCTACAAAATCATTACAAGTAGTACAAAATATAATCCAGTTAATTTTATGCAGCTGTGATTTAATAGTGCATCTTTGCTTGTGTATATTTCTCTCGACCATTTACAGTGTATTAAGTGTTTCTATGCTTATGTTTTGAGCAATTTCAACTTTTTATAATATATGTGTGGATATTTTTTTGGTTAAGTACCATCAAGTCAGTTCCAACTCATAGCGACCCTGTATAGGGATTCTGAGGAGCAACTGGTGGGTTTGAACTGCTGACCTTGTGGTTCACAGTCTGCTGATCCTATAGTGCCACACACTAGTATGCATTCATGGATACCTAACTTTTTCTTAATTTGTTGATCTTTCTAGGCTAAACAAAGTATCTAAGTTGTTTTCAAATTGTTGCAAATCTCCAAGAAATTTTCCAATAGATTTATTGAAAAGAATTGCATATAAGTGGAACTTACGCAGTTCAAACTTCTGTTGTTCAAGGGTCGACTGTAGTTTTTTTCTTTCTTTAATCTAAGAGGCAATTTATTAACCCAGCATCATTTGTTCTAATGTTTCTTGTTGATAGATGCTACCCAAGGAGCAGCT
>NW_006408585.1:85518-109191 GCF_000296735.1 Chrysochloris asiatica
GACCTTTCAGCATGTTCTGACTTCCCTTCCCAGCCTCCTGTCTCTCCCTTTCCCCCACATTGGATGCTCATGGCTTTTGAAAGTTGAGGTGCAGCGTCGTGTTTTTATGGTTTTGCTTCTAGTCTTTTGTCTGCCTGGAATGTCTTTCTCCCTTCCCGCTACTGTGAACTCTCACACACAGGTGTATGTCCACTGATGTATGTACAGGCCCCACTCAACATATAACTTCCCTTCAAAGCTTTCCTGAAACTCTTTCCCCTTCTTCTAACCTATGAAGATACTCATGGTTTCCTCTGAGTTCCTAAGCTGTTGCTTTTCCCAATATAGACAAGCCTGTCTATATTGTATATGTACAGGCCCTACTCCCCTCAAGACTGTGAGGTCCTAGAAGAAGGGATGATGATGTCTGCTGTCCACATGACACTAATACCCAACTAAGGAATGGCTCATTTTGGTGCTCAGTAAATGGTGGGTAAATTGGGTGGTAGAGGGAGAACTCAAGAACACTGCAAATATCCAAAATTGTTTGACCTGTTGAAGATTATTAATTGTTTTTTGTAAATTGAAGATTATAAAGTGGGGTTAATGTGTGGTGCTGTAGGATCAGCACTGGACTGCGAACCACAAGGTCAGTGGTTCAAACCCACCAGCTGCTCCTTGGAAACCTATATAGTGTCGCTATGAGTTGGCACCGATTCAACAGCACTTAAGAACAACAACAACAACAAAAGTCACTATTGATAAGCTAGAAGTGTGTGTGTGTGTGTGTTGAAGAGGAATTTTTTTAAAAACATTTTATTGTGAACTGAGTAAAGGTTTACAGAGCAGATCAGTTTTTCATTCAACAGTTCACATACTTTATTTTATCAGTTGCAGTTTTCAATCCGCAATGAAACATCACATATCTCACTCCCTCAGGGCGTTTCCTATTTCCCTTCTTTCTTCTTTCCTAACCTTTCTGAGATTTGTCCTTGGGCACATGCTATACTTTGGATCTCACATGGTTGTTTATTCTAAGGTGTGCTTAGCCCCCCAGTAGTGTTCTCTTTAAAAGCCCACCTAGTGTTTGGCTACACATTGAGCTGTGGGGTGAGTTCAGTTCCAGATCTGTAGGGTAATTAAGGGGCATGGCCTTGGGGATTTCACAAGTTGAAGAGGGGTTCTTTAGACCTGAAGTGAGGCTACCTTCTTGTGCCATTTTTTCCCTGACTTTGTGGAAGGAAAAATAAGAACTGATTTTTACTTACATCATTGAAGTATGTCTACTGTAGAAAAATTTATTATTCATCCAGAATACAGGCACTCCCACCTCATTTTTCAGTGAATATTTGAAGCTGACCCTCAGAATGCAACTATGAAAGGCTCTTTGAATGGGTGGGTGTTTTAGACTGATACACACAAAGTTTGTTTTATAATGATATAAAGAGTTAAGAAAACTCATTCAGGGAAAAAAAAAAGATGAAAAAAACCAAAAACCTGGATAGAAGTCTTGATGTTCTAGACATATTTACCCTTCTTTGTTACTTATTTGTATCAGTTGTTAAGTGCCATCAGGTTGGTTCTGACTCATAGTGACCAGAGACAGGGTTTCCAAGGAGTGGCTGGTAGGTTTGAACAGTAGACCCTGTGGTTAGCAGTTTAATGCTTATTATACAGCATCATAGCAGGACATCTATTTTGACACCCTTAAAACATGTCAATGCAGAAGCTGCCTTGTAAAAATATTGTGGGATTTATTGGTTTATTTGGTCTGTCCTCATTTTGCCTTCCCCCAAATAAAAGTGAGTTTTACCATGGCTCACCAGATTACTGCTTGCTCAGGCCTTTTGAGTGTATTTTGCATTTTTCAACCAAACTCTGTCATGGACATACTCCCACTGCGATCCAAGTGCTCGATGTTTGCTTTGTTCTGGGCTCAGTGATTGATAGAAGCTCATGTGTAGCCTTCAGAGGCGGTGAGTAGAGATACTAGTCTCCTGCCATCAAGTTGATTTTGTCTCATAGCTAACCTATTGGACAGAGTAGAAGAGCCCCATAGGGTTTCCAAGGCTGTAATCTTTACAACTCTATGGCACTTAACAACAACAGCAGCAGTCTTTACCGACTCACAGTATGGCACTATAGGATAAGCATTGGACTGCAAATCACAAGATCAGCGGTTCAAACCCACCAGCCACTCCTTGGAAACCGCATACAGGGTCTCTATGAGTTGGAACCTACTTGTCGGCACTTAACAACAATCTTTATGGAAGCAGACAGTCTCATGTTTTTCCTGTGGAGTGGGTTCAAACCACCAACCTTTCAGTTAGGAGCTGATTCATTTAATGCTGCACCCTCCCCCGCCCACCAGTGGAGATGCCAAACCCAAACCGAAACCTACTGGCAAGAGTTGATTCTGACTTTTAGGCTTCCCAAGACTGTGAATCTTTTTCCTGTGGAGCTGCTGGTGGGTTTGAACTATTGACTCTCTTGTTACCAGTCCAGTGCTTATCCTGTAGAGCCACCAGAGTTCCTTAGTGGAGATGTTGTTGTTATGTGCCATTGTATAGGGTTTCTGAGGTTCGACTGGTGGGTTTGAACTGCCAACTTTGTGGTTAGTAGTCCAGTGCTTATCCTATAGAACTGCCAGGGCTTTTTAGTGGAGTAGTGGGCATTTATAAATATGCAAAGAAGGTCTGAGATGACTTGATGAACAGATGGACTTAAAAGGCCTTGGAAAAGGGAGGCCATGAGAAAAAGGGGCAGAGAACAAACATGGTGAGGGGGCCTACAGTGGAAGGACAAAGGAAGGGGCTCATAAAGACAAATAGAGGCCCCAGTGAAGTCTAGGGGTGTAATGAGGCCAGTGATAAGCAGCCAGAAGCCAGCAAACTTGATCCAGAGGTGACAGTGAGAGTGGGGTCGACTAATAGCTTTTAGATCTAGAATGAAGTGCTCGATTTCCATGCAGAAGACCTGGGTTCGACTTCTGGCCAATGAGCCTCTTGTAGCAGCCACGACCTATCTGTCAGTGGAGACTTGTGTGTTACTATGGTGCTGAACAAGTTGCAACAAAGCTTCTAGACCAAGACAGGGTAAACTGCTTCCCAAACCCAGCCATTAAAAATCCTATGGATCACAATGGTCTGCTTTGCGATTGATCAGGGATGGTACTGGATCATTCTATAATGCATAGGGTTGCCTTGAGTCAGGGGACAACTCCACAGCAGCCAACAACAACAGAAGCTCTAGAATGCCGTGGACCCCAATGCTCATCATCCTGTCTCAAGGATTACTAGACACGTAGCAAAGACTATCAGTGAAATGACTTCTGTTAGTGGCCTGGCTTCATGCTTTTTGAGTGAGCAATCCTTTTTTTTTTTTTTGGTTTTTCCAAGAATGGTTCATTTTTGGTATGTTAGCTAGGCTCTGGTCTTTGTTTTCCTCATTTAAAATCTAGGCTACTGCTTATGGGGTCCGTGGATCAGCCTTTGCCTTTCTCTGCAGGGTGGATATGTGAGTTATGTGTGTGCCTTCTGCAACTCCTGGAAAATGTTCCCAAACTTTCAACTTGAAGTATGAGCAGGAGAGTCCCTCCCAGTGTAAAAATTATGAGAATGGAGGTGTTCACAGGCGCAAGGAGTGATGTTTGGTGGTAGTGACAGTTTTGTTTTTTGTTTTTGACAGTAAGAGGTCAGTTTATGGATGAAGCACACAGACTGGGTTGAGGTTTCCAGGGATAGATTCACAGGAGTGGCTCCAGAAAGGGGGACAGGGAAACAGTGTCAATGGGTGGGTAAGGGGTCCTGAACATTAGCTCCAGCTGGGTCCTAGGAAGCTGGGGTCTGAGCAGCAGTGGCCTCAGTTCTTGGAGGCCCCCTTTCTTCACTCCCTGCTGTCTATTATTCAGTGGGCTGGGGCTTTGGTTGGTCGGTTGGTTATGTGCTGTGGAGTCGATTCTGACTCATACAGGGTTTCCAAGGCTATAAATCTTTACGGGAGCAGAAAGCCTCATCTTTCTCCCGCAGAACAGCTGGTAGTTTGCCATAGGGAGGTGGTATTTTGGGGGCCAGGAAATGGTTTGTCTGGATGGGCAGAGGAGTTGAGATTCTTGGAGGCTGTCTTGGGGAAGGCCCCATCTGGATGGTTGGGATTAGCGGCACTTGGGGGAGTCTGGTCGGGTACCAGTGGTGTGGGGTGAGGCCACTGCTCAGCAGGGCCCCTGTGTCTAGGGCAGGGCTCCCCCCCCCCCCACCACACCAACATGGTGCAATAAATTAAGTTTCAAGTAGTTAAGACTCTGCTCTGGGGTGGGAGTCAGTTTCCTCTGTACTTGTGAGGATGAGCCCGCGGTGTTTGCATTTCAAAGCTGTAAAGTGACTTTGCCCGGGAGACTGGAAAAATACTCCAGTGGCTGGTCCAGCTCGGCACTTGTCACTGTGGTCACAGAGTGAACTTGGTATGTAGTCGAGCCGGTAACTCAGTACAGTGCCCTCAATGTAGCAACTCAGTTGGCAGCCTCCGTGTAGCTGCTCTCATTGCTTCTGACCCAGAAAATGTGCTGAGAATGACTGCAGTGATACGCATCTTCAGGTGATGCTTTCAGTCCAGGTGGGGGAGGGATGCATAGTGGATCCCAGGGGTGTGCTGGGAGTGAGCTTTGTGTATGCTCTGACCCAGAGGAAGTCGCTTCATATTGCACCCCTGCTTCTACCAGCAAAGAGCACCTTCTGCTTGTTTTGTATAAGCCTTGTGCGTCTTCTGTAGAAGAGGCCCAGGATGAATTGGAGCTATGAAACTCTTGGCAGTCAGAATTCTTGGCAAATAGCAGTCTAGTGAGCAGCACATTTGGTTGGCAAATTATTTTTACAATCTTCACTTGGTTTCTTGGTCTGTAAAATGGTGGGAATGTTTTCTTATTGAAATATGAGGTGGGTCAAAATGAAAAATAGTATATGTGTTTTCCCTTTTAAAAAAATCTGTTGCTTAAAGCAACAAAGCTCCTCCAAGAACGACGGTATAAGGATAAAGTTTACTCAAAGCACCCTGCAGACGTCATCTAGGAGCTTACTGAAATCTTCCCCAAGAGTGTCTGGTGCAGGGAAGATCCTCTGAGGGGACGGGGCTAGCTTGACGTTCCAATACAAGTCAGTTGCAAGGTTACAAATGGAACCCAGGTCTCCTGACCCATGATCTAGTCTTTTTCATCTCTCTCTCTTTCTTTTCTACCTCCTCCTTCTTGTATAATGTTTTCTATTATTTGTATCTCAGAAGCTGTGTACAACTTTAAAAAAACAGCTTTTAAAAATCACAAAATTAGTATATGCCCACGGTAAAAATAAATAGCATAGAAGATTACGGATGATACTTTTAGACCCATTAACTGGTGGTAACCACTATTTACAATTTCTTGTATATACTTCTAGAGATTTCCTAGACAGACACAGAGATATATATTGTCATCAAGTCATAGCACTCTATAAAGAGTTTCTGAGGAGCAACTGGTGGGTTTGAACTGCCAGCCTTGTAGTTAGTAGTCCAGTGCTTATCCTACAGTGCCACACCAGGACTCCTGATGTTTGTATACTTGCTTATGTACTTTTATGTAAAACTACTTGCTGTCAAGTTGATTCTAATTCATGGCAACCCCATGTATGTTAGAGTAGAACTGTGCTCCACAGAGTTTTCAATTTTTCAGAACTAGATTGTTAGACCCTTCTTCCAAGGTACTTCTGGGTGGACTCGTACCTCTAACCTTTTGGCATGCTAACCATTTGCCATCTGAGGACTCCTTGTGCATGTATATACATATATGTGTATATGTTGTTGTTGTTAAGTGCCTGTGAGTTGGTTTTGACTCATAGTGACATAGTATAGGATTTCCAAGGAGCGGCTGGTGAGCTTGCACCGCCAACCTTGCAGTTCAAACTAACTTTGCATTGCAGTGCATTAACCCACAGAGCCACACCAGACTCCATATATATATGTGTGTGTCTGCGTATATATGTTGTGGTTGTTTCTTTTTTAGAACTGTAGTGTGACTTGCCCTTTTCACTTAATGGCAAAATACTTAGACATATTTGTATATTGGGAGAGGTGGTGGTGGTGGTGGTTATATGCCGTGGAGTCAGTTCTGACTCATAGTGACCCTGTACAGGGTTTCTGAGGCTATAAATCTTTACGGGAGCAGAAAGCCTCCCGTGGAACAGCTGATGGTTTCGAACTGCTGATCTTGTGGTTCACAGCCTGATTCATAATCACTATGCTACCAGAGCTCCTTATTGGGAGAAAGAGATGAAATTCTTTCCTTTTTAATAGCTGCATAGTATCACGTGGCCCTTCTTTTCCTCCATGATGGCTTTCAGAATTACAAGCAACACTGTGAAATTTGAGTCTTGAATTCATGATGCCAATGCAAGAATTTCTATTTTATGTGAGCATCCAGGAAAAGAAGTGACTTCTGTTAAGGCCGTATAGCCTAAATGGTTTGTGAGATCTGAGATTTTGTTTCTATTTACTGGTGTCACTTACTTATGGTCCTTGTCATATGCCACATGCCAAGTTGATTGATTGAGATATCTTTCTCATTTTACTGATGAGGAGGCTGAAGCTGTTCAAGCCTAGTTTGCTCATGGTTACACAATCAAGTGCCACTCTTCAAATTTGAAGCCAAATCTGCTTGATCTTAAAGCTTGTTCTCTTTCTCCCTATCTGACATCGAGGACACTAGGAAGAATGCTTATTATAAGTTCACAGCAAAGTGTACTCTATAGTTCTCAAACTTTGTTGGTTGAGACCTAACTAAGACTAAGAGTCTACCACCTACACACCAATGAAACAGAAGACCAAGTGGGCCCTGGAGCAGACACAGAAATGATGCCGGGACAAAAGTGGCTTCTCCTGTGCATTGTCTGTCATGTGCTAGGCTGTGTGGGAAATCCAGAAGTGATTGGCCAAGACGCAGTTATCTGCCCTGGAAAGGCTATGGTCTCACAAAGGGAACAGACACATGAGACCAACACACTGAGGTGGAGTGATGGTGAGTGACATTGTGTTGTTGTTGTTGTTGTGTGCCGTCGAGTCGGTTCCGACCCATAGCGACCCTGTACAGGGTTTCCGAGGGTGTAAATCCTTACGGGAGTAGAAAGCCTCATCTTTCTCCCGCGGAGCAGCTGCTAGTTTCGAACCGCTGACCTTTAGGTTCACAGCCCGATTCGAACCGCTGACCTTAAGGTTCGCAGCCCGATTCGTAACCACTACGCTACCAGAGCTCCTTGAGTGACATTGTAGAGCTACGAAATGTTCCAGGATCATGGGAAGAGGACCCAGGGAAGGTAACCTTTGCTGAGGACTTGCCATTGGAACTGACCCTTGAAGAAATACGTTTCCATTGGCTAAGTGGGGCAGGGCACATTCCAGACGCTTCAAGCAGGAGACATACAAATGAGAGCAGGTGGGACACAATGAGTTTGATGTGGCTCGGGCAGCAGATGAGACAATAGGGCAGTACAGTAAAGGGAGTCCCAAAGATAGTTTGGGCCTAGACTGTAGCAGACCTTGAATGCCATATCAAGAGCTTGTAGCTTATTGTACAGGTCCTAGGAGAACTATCAAAATGTTTGAACAGGAGAATGATATGCTATGAGCTGTGTTTTAGGACACCCTGCTGAAATATAGAGGGTCTAAACCAGGGGATTGGAGTCCTGGTATGGTGCTATGGGTTAATGCTCCAGACTGCAAAGCCACTTGAACTGCAAGGCTGGTGGTTCAAGCTCACCAGTCGTTCCTCAGAAACCCTATACAGGGTTGCTATGGGTCGGAATTGACTTGAGGGCACTTAACAACAGCAACAACAAACCAGAGCATTAAGAATAAAATGGAGGAGGTAAATCCAAAAGATTTTGAGAACTCAGAGAATCTGAACATTCTGCATAACGTAGAACCCATTATAAATCTTTGTATGCCCAACCACATAGAGGATCCAGTGTTCTGTATTAAATACAATGCTGGCAAAAGCATTTGGGAATTATTCTTAATTTTGATTTTATGCTTCTTTGGAATCAATTTTTCAAGTCTTAAAATATTTTTGTAAGTCTGTAAGAACAAATGAATAGTGTTCAGTGACATTGAAGTGAAGTAGGGGATGCTGCTACAGATGACATAAGAGTTTTCTAGCCTAGATGTTTGGGGGCTTGGTGTCACAAGTAACTTCCTGTGATTTAGGTCCTTAAGGAGCATCTCTGGAGGAGGTCCAAGTAGAGAATTCAGTGTTGACATTCACCATGTTAAGTGGGAAGTAGTAGCCACTATGGAGCTACTGTAGTAGTCTAGAGCCCAGGAGGGGTCGAGGCTAAAAGTATTGATCTGACAGTCCTCAGTCAGCACAGAAAGGAGAGAGGACCACATGGAGAAAGAGAACAAAGGTTTTCACTTTGGGTAATACCTACATTTAAAGGATGAGGAGAGAGAGAGGATCTAGGGACTGTGATTATGATGTAACAACATATTGAAGAGGAAGAGCCAGAAGACGGTAAAGCCATGGAAATTTAGTTTCAAGAAAAATGACTTATGGTGTCTAACAGCAGGAGAGGAAGCTCATTGGAAAGGGACAAGAAGAGACCATTAGCTTTGTAAGAGGCTCAAGTGTCCCTCAAGAGGCATGGAGGATCGAACTTGATTATCAGATTATAGAGTGAATCTGTGGTGAGGAGAAGGCAGTGAATGCAGAGTATTTTTCTGAGAATTTGATGAAAAAATAATTTGGTACAGGAAAGTTTTATGTGGCAGAAAACATGATTTTGAAGTTGACAGGGTAAGGATTTCCTGTCAACTTCAAAATCATGTTGAAAAGAAAGTCTGAATAATAAGGCAACTAGGGGTGGAGAAAGAAAACTGGAATGGATCAAGTAGCGGGATAGCCAATCTGCACATCAATCTAACTTAGTGCGCATGTGTTGAGCCCCTCCCATGTGCTAGGTACCATGGTAGGTGGCTCAGTGGTGTTTCCTTTTGTATAAGACTGGGAGTTGACTCTACCCTCTTCAAGGAAATAGACTTTTTGTTCACTGCTCATCCTCAAGTGCCTAGAGTAGTGTTTCTCACAGAGAATACCTCAGTACATATTTGTTGGATGGCTGACTGACTTACTGCACCTATTCTACAACTTACTGAGGTAGGCTTTGTTATGGTGCTTTTCGTTGACTTTGCGCTGGACTACAAAGTGTCCTTGAATCTGGAGGCCTCCGGTTCAAGTTCACCAGCTGCTCCTCAGAAACCCTATTACAGGGTCACTATGGGTCAGAACCCGAGTTGATGGCACTTAACAACAACAACAATGTAGAATATGGAGTCCTGGGATGGTGCTGCAGGATAATGCACTGGACCACAAGGTCAGTTTAAACTGCAAGGTGGGTGGTTCAAACCCACCAGCTGCTCTTGAAAACCCTAGACAGGTTCACTATGAGTTGGAACCAACTCGACGGCACTTAAGAACAACAAGAACATTGTAGGATATAGAAGCCCTGGTGGTGCAGTGGTTAATTGCTAGCTGCTAACTAAAAGGTCAGTGGCTTAAACCCACCAGCCACATTGCTCTGTGGGAGAAAGATGTGGCATTTGCTTCTGTAAAAATTACAGCCTTGGAAATCCTATGGGGCAGTTCTACTCTGCTCTACCAGGTTGCTGAGTTAGAATTTGTTTGGTGGCAACAGCTTTTTTTTTTTTTTTTAAATCAGGGGATATGTCCTATATGAAAAACAATACTTTTGCCCTATGTTTTTGCAATAAAGCACAAGTTCTGTGCATTCGTACTTTTGCACTTACTTGGGTGCTCCTACCTTTTTTCAGTGTCCAGCCTCTCTCAGGTTTCGTTTCTGCTGGAAATGTGGGCACATTTTTATTGGTCTCCTGTGCTTATCAGTGCTGGATTCTGGGGCACCTGGACGACCTGTAGAAGCAGGGAAAGAATATATGATGATCCTTCAGGAGAAACAAAGGGCTCATTCAATGAGTTGGTGAAAGATGAGGCTCCATGTTGATGGCGATAAGAGAGAAGAGAGGATCTCATTTCCTCAAAGCTCCCTGGGTGTGAATACACTTTCTTTGCTTGGTTCATGGCACTGGGGGTTTTCCTTCTTGCCCAACCATATTAATTAACAAGAGGGCTGTTTGCTAGGAAGTCCAGCTCCTGCCATCCCAAAGGCTATTTGGGGAAAAAGTAGAATTCCAAGGATAAGAGCCATATTTGCTGCCATTCTCTTAGATTCTTAAGGATGTAGTTTATTTAGTAGGAAATATCTGCCTGCAGGATAATCCACTGGACTGCAAGGTCAGTGTGAGCCACAAGGTCAGTAGTTCAAACCTACTAGCTGCTCCTCAGAAACCCTATACGGGGTCACTATGAGATGGAACTGACTTGATGGCACTTAATAACAAGAATATCTGGCTTCTTTAAATCTTAGAAAATTTTACTTTTTCTCCTTGATATGAGATGGGAAACTACATTTTATAAGACCAATGATTTTATGTAACTAATGAATTAATGAATGAAGCAGATAACAATTTCATTTTACTTTCTCTACAATCACCACTCATGGAAGCAGCAGTCAAGAAATCAAATGACATATTACATTAGGCAAATCACCTCTTTAAAGTGTTGAAGAGCAAAGATGTCAGTTTAAGGACTAAGGTTCACCTGAAACAAGCCATTGTATTTTCAGTAGCCTCATATGCATGTGAAAATTGGGCAATGAACAAGAAATACCATAGAAGAACTGATGCACTTGAATTATGGTGTTGGAGGAGAATATTAAAAGTACCATGGACTGCCAGAGAACTAACAAATCTGTCTTGGAAAAGACATACAACTAGAATGCTCCTTAGAGGCCAAGGTGGCAAGACTTCATCTCTCCTACTTAAGCCATATTATCAGGAGGAACCAGTTCCCGGAGAAGGACATCATGCTTAGTAAAGAGGAGGATCAGTGAAAAAGAGGAAGACCTCCAATGAGCTGGAATGGCACAGTAATAGCAGCATTGGGCTTAAGTATAACAGTGATTGTTAGGATGGTGCAGGATTGGGCAGTGTTTTGTTCTGTTGTGAATAGGGCCACTATAAGTTGGAGCCAACTCAATGGTACCTAGTGACAACAAATTATTACTATTTTTCTTCACCTCACATAGTAGATAAGCAAAAATGATAGTACCTATTGTCATTGGAGTCCTGGTGTGGCATTGTGGGCTAATGCGTCAGACTGCAAAGTCGTTTGAACTGCAAGGTCAGTGATTCAAGCTCACCAGCTGCTCCTTGGAAACCCTTTACAGGGTAGTTATGGGTCGGGATCGATTTAATGGCACTTAACAACAGCAGCATTGTCATTGTGGAGTCTTGATATGAGATGGTGGGCTAATGTGCTGGACAGCAAAGTTGGTTTGAACCATAAGGTTGATGGTCCAAGCTCACCAGCTGCTCCTTGGAAACTCTATTCAGGGTTGCTATGGATCAGACAGACTCAATGGCACTTAACAACAACAACATTGTCATCGTGTACTTCAGGCAGTATATAATTTAACATTTTGTATTATTTTGCTAATAAACACCTAAAAGTCATCTTTCTACATATATATACCTACTGATCTACTCCATTCTAAATAAGTCCATTGTATAGAAATGCCATACTTTATTTAATCAGTCTCTTAATGGTGCCTAATTGGGTTGTTTCCTTTTAAGAAACTACGTGGCACTAGTTTTAAACTAGGAGGTGTGGCCTGTTTGCGCTAACAGGCTAGTTGTGAGGCCAAGTTCTCCAATAGCCAAGCTTATTGAAGAAGTGGGATGCTGGTCTTCAGGATCCCTCCATTCTCTCCTGACTCACAGAATAGGGACAGACCTTCCCTACAACCTGGGGGAGTCAGCAGCTCTCCTCTCAGGCAGACCCAGGCACTAACCTTTTGTTATGCATCACACTTTTTTTTTAGTCATCATTTATTTTATTGTCATAAGAATTGAACAAACAAAGTGGACCTAGCCTATAGCAAGTTCAAGGTAGGCTAAATATGAGTGAGGACTAGCCAACTGGCAACTTTGTGACCACAGACTAGGCAGTAGAGGCAATGGGAATAAGCACTGTGTAGTATTTACTAGGTATCAGACGTTGTTCTCACTACTTCACACATTTTAGCCCATAGAGCTTTTTTTTTTTCCTCCAAGTTTTTATTGTGAATTGAGTGATAGTTTACATGGGAGAACATCGGCTTTTCACTCATCATTTAATTGCAATGATTACAGTCTCCTCCGTGCATCATCATTCAACAGTATTTGCTTCTATTCCCTCGTTTGTTTGTTTTTTTTTTTGAGTGGGGGGTGGTGGAGTGGGGAAGGGAATGTACACCAAAACAGGAATATATAATAATTTAAACAACCAAATTATACAAGCCTGCCTCCTAGCCACAAGCACACAGTCTTTCTCTTTCCATGAGTCTAGAGTCCTCAGCTGCTCTGTCTCCCATGTCCTCATCTCTGCCTCCATCTCGGGTGTCACTACTTCTCTGGATAAGATCACACATCCTGCTCATGCTCTTGTCCCTTAGTGATCCCACAGTCCTCTTTTTCTGGACTGTAAGTTGAACTACTCCCCCTGTTTTCACAAAACTTCTAACTTGACAATCACAATTAGTCATAATAACAATTACTATTGAATCATAAGAATCATATCCCCGTCTACTTTTACCAGATCTGTCTAGACAACATGAAAACTATGTAGTGGGGATTCTACCTTCCCCTGCACACTCTGAAACTAAACTCCCTCTTGAAAACTTATAAGCCAGTCACTTGCCATTTTGTTTTGCTTTTCCCCTTTGCTCTCTTCATTTTCCTTCCCTTCATTCCTTCCTCTTATCTGATGGGGTATTTAGTTGCATCTTTCCCCCTAGCTCTTCTCTCTCCTTCTATCACCTGTGGGAGTCCAGATTCTGCATGCCTTTCCCTCCTGGCTGCTCCTGACTTTACTCTTATTTTATCCCCTGCTCCTATTTCCAACTTTTCTGGGCAATATCCTTGTTAGTATCTGCTGGCTTCCCCTTTAGTCTCATCCGAAAAATATATTAAAATACTGCTGCCCAAGTCACTCACCCTACCCTGCTCTGCTAGCAGCCTCTTTGCCCAGCGTCACCTGGTGTTTATCCACATCATCTGTTTATTGTAGAGTCGGTAGTAAATTTCCATTCCTTGGGAGGGATCAAGTTCTCTAGTGCTGCTGTAATAGAAATACTGGTGCCTTTAACAAACAGAAATTTGTTTTCTCACAGCTTTGCTGTTGTTAAGAGTCGTGAGTCGGTTCTGACTCATAGCGACCCTGTACAGGGTTTCCAAGGAGCGGCTGGTGAGTTTGAAGTGCTACCTTGTGGATCAAACCTACCTTGCAGTAAATCTAAACTCAGGGGGCCAACTCAGGCTTACTCTCTCTGTTGGTTCTGAAGAAAAGTCCTTGTCTTTTTGCATTTCTGCTCCTGGTCGATCTTCACATGGCTTGGCATCTCTGTTTCACCATTTCTTGCTTGTCCTAATATGCTCTTTCTATATATTGTGAGAAAAACTAACCAAATCCACTGACATTGAGTTGACTCTAACTTAACAACAATGTTGTTCCTATAAATTGGTGTCTCCCTAGCAAATCTGTTAATTTTTAGTTGATCTCACTAGTGCTTTGTTGTTGTTGTTGTTGTTAAGTGCTGTCGAGTTGATTTCAACACATAGCCACCCTGTATAAGGGTTTCCATGGAGCAGCTGGTGAGTTTGAACCACTGACCTTTTGGTTAGCAGTTCATGCTTATACTACAACACCATACCAGAACTTCCATTATGTGCAAAAAAAAAAATCAATATATCCAAGGGAGTATTAGGACGTGGAGTCTTGGTATGGCTCTGTAGGATAAACACTGGACTGCTAAACACAAGGTTGGCAGTTCAACCCCACCAGTTGCTCCTTGGAAATGCTATACAGGGTCACTATGAGTCAGAACCTACTCAACAGCAGTTGGCAACAACAACAATACCTATTTCTGGCAATAATATTTAAAATAGTTGATAAATAAAAAACATAAATCAAATTCTTCAAACAGATAAACATGGACTTATCGAGTTAGGCTGATAACCTCAAGGTCAGCAGTTCGAAACTACCAGCCATTCTGTGAGAAAAAGATGAGTCTTTCTGCTCCCGTAAAGATTTAACGCGTTGGAACCCTATACAAGGGTCACTATGAGTCGGAACCGACTCGGTGGCAAACAACTACCACCACCACAACCATTGCCATTGAGTTGATTCTGGTTTATAGATACTGTGTAGGGCACAGCAGAACTGTGCCCTTGGGTTTCCAAAGCTGGAAACCTTTACAGGAGCACACTGCCTCATCTTTGTGTCCAGTGGCTGGTGGGTTCTAGTGGCCGACCTCTGGTTAGGAGCTGAGTGCTTACCCACTGGGCCACCAGTGCTTCTTAGAATTACCATGGTGTTGTTGTTAAGTGCCATCAACTTGTTTCCGACTCACAGTAACCCTGTATAGGGTTTCTGAGGAGCAACTGGTGGGTTTGAACCACCACATTTTGTGGTTCAAACTGACCTTGTGGTCAAGTGCCTATCCTACAGCACCACATCTGGACTGGAATTACCATGTGACCTAGCAATTCTACTCCTAGGTATAGACCAAAAACCTTGAAAGCAGGATGATGATACTTGTACACAAATGTTCGTTGCATTCTTAGTCACAATCATCTTAAGATGGAAACAACCCAAGTGTTTATCAACAGATGAATAGATGAACAAAATTTGGTATATACATAAAATGGAATATTCTTTAGCCACAAAAACTAATGAAGTTCTGATACATTCTACAACCCAGACAAACCTTGAAAACATGTTGAGTGAAATAAGTCAGCATTATTGTTGTTGTTGGTTGCCATTGAGTAGGTACTGACTCAGAGACCTTACACACAGCAGAACAAAACACTGCATAGAAGGGCAAATATGATATGATTTTAATTTATATGCAAAAATAGAGATGAAAAATTTTTAGAGGTTATTTTCTTGGGGCTGAGCAGGGGAGAAGTGGAGTTATTTAATAGGTACAGGGTTTCCGTTTAGAGTGATAAAAACAGTTTTGTAAATAGATAGTGGTGATGGGTACACATTGTTCAATGGAATTAATGTCATTGATTTGTACACTTACAAATGGTTAAAATGGAAAGACATATATTTTTTAATCATAATAACGAGAGGTTTCTAAATTTAGGACAAAAATGTAGCTATCTCCTTGAAGTTCCTTGTGCTAGAATCATTTTGCATTTCCTGGAGAGTAAATATCCTATTCAAGGAGTCCTAGTGAGGTAAGCGTTGGAGTGCTAACTGAAAGTTGGCAGTTCAAATTCACCAGCTACTTTCTGGGGAAAAGATGAGGCAGTCAGCTTCCGTAAAGATTTGCCACCTTGGAAACTCTCTGGGGCAGCTCTGCTATGTCCAGTGGGGTCACTGTGTGTCACCTCAACAGCTATGGGTCTGGAAATGTTCTAGTCTCAAATGCTTTCCCAAATCTGTTGGAGTTTTTGTCTTTTTTCTCTCTCCTCTCAGATCTAACACTTGAGTTGGGAGCTGCTTTCTGGTTATTGCCACAGATGGGCACCAAAGGGTTGCTAAGCAAAGACTTTCCTCATTCACTTGAGGGCTTGTCATAGTAGTTTTTCTGAGACCTTGACTATCAAATCTGGCTCCCTGGTTACTTGCAGAAGGCATTTTGGGGTTTCATTCTCAGTGTTCTGGACTTGCTTTGGAGTTCAGTCTTAATTTACTGACTTCTCTGCTGATACCTCAAGGGAATTATGAACAAATGATAAGGAAATTAAAACATAGACTCAACATTTTTTTGAATCCCCAAGGAAAACGAAACACTTCCCCCCGCAGGTACACAAAGGTGACGGCAGGGTCTCACAGCATATCACCAAAAACTATAGTCTGAAGTTTACCTCTTGTGTCAGCCATCCTTGTGGACTTCTGCAACAGCTGTCCCTCATGTGAGCAATGCGACACTGTAGGATAAACACGACTGCTAGCTGCAAGGCCAGCAGTTCAAACTCACTGGCCCCTCCTTGGAAACCCTATACAGGGTTGCTATGAATCAGAATTGACTTGATAGCACTTCACAACAACAACGCCAAACAGGAGACTCATCATTGGAGACCCCTGCCCTCTAGAGAGAGCCTATCTACCTTGAGGTGTTTTGAATTCCTATACAAATAGGCATTCCATAAACTCTGGAAATCTTGCATTGCCCAGACCGGAGGGTGCATTTTATCTAGGAGTTGTTAGTAAACTCATGGCACTCAATTTGTAAAAAATACTGAGTTCTCATCAAGAAATCAAATGACATATTGCAGTAGGCAAATCTGCTGCAAAAGATCTCTCTAAAGGAAAATTTGTCAATTTGAAGACCAAGGTGTGCCTGACCTGAGCCACCCATGGTAGTTTCAGTTGCATCATGTGCATATGAAAAGTTGGAGCGTGAATAAGGAAGACAGTAGAAGAATGGACACATTTGAATTATGTTATTGGTGAAGAATATTGAAAGTATCATGGACTGACAAAAAAACAGACAAATCTGTCTTGAAAGAAATGCAGTCAGACTGCTTTGGAAGCAAAGATTGCGAGACTTTGACTCATATACTTTGGACATGTTATCAAGGAGGACCAGCCCCTAGAAAAGAACAGTATATTTGACAAAGTAGGGGTCATCAAAAAGAGGAAGACTCTCAGTGAGATAGATTGCCGTGGTGTCTGCAACAATTGGCTTCAAACATGATAACAGTTGTGAGGATGACACAATTGTGCATAGGGTTGCTATTTATTGGAAACGATTCAATGGTACCTAACAACAACAACAATGACAATACTGCTCTGAGTATTGGGCTGCCAATGGCAAGGCTGGTGGTTCAAGCTCACCAACTGTTCTGTAGGAGAAAGATGAAACTGTCTGCTCCCATAAAGATTGACAGTTTCGGAAACCCTGAGGACTCTGCCTGATAGGGTTGCTCTGAGTTGAAATTGACTCAGTGACAGTGTGTTTGGGTCCATCCTGCTGAGGCAGATTGGGGAGTAGTGTCTCTTCCTTTCCAAGTCTTTTCCTTTTCCTCTTACTCATAAAGTAAGAGGAAAGACGTGCCTAGAGCACCCTAAAGTTCTCAGCAGGACTCAACTTTTCCTTCAAAATTCTGCACCTCCTGTTCCCTTGCTGAACCTGGCCAAGCCTCTGACTCAGAGCATCAGACTAAACTTACTTTGCTGATGGCTCAGACGCAGGTCAGCAATGCTGAGAAAGTTGGATGGTCTGATGCCAGATGGAAAGAACTTGGCGGTGGGCTCCTCCCTCCCTCCTGGCCGGATGTTCCCTCTCAGGTGACAGCTGTGAAGAGTTGTGTTGAGGGAGGTTCAGGAAGGGTTTGTGCCCAACCATGTAACATGAGTGTCAGGAAGCTACTCTTTCAGGAGCAGAGCGGCCTTGTAAGACAACAGTTGTCCTATCTGTTCCAGAAGGAAGATGCCTGGAGACTCAGTCTCCTGGGCTTTACTGTCTTTTGCCTTCTTAAGCTGAGTGGGAGCTACAAACCTCAGTACTAGTGTTTAACCTCTTTTCCTCCTTTCAGTCAGGCATTGGAGGATCTGAGACCAGCTGGGCTGTGTGTATCCTTGCCATCTGCCAGGCCTCCACTGGTCAGGCCAGAGCCTGGGCTGTGGCCAGGGCTTCCTCAGCTCTGTCCCAGCCCCATGAACCTCTCATTGGCACTGAGCAGGTGTCCTGCTCATGGCTTGGTGCCATGACACCAGCCTTCTGCTCCAGGCCTGCATGGCAGTGTTGCTGAGAGAAGACCGGAAGGGGTAGAGGGCTCCGGGGAGTTCCTATGGAGGCAGTCTCAGTGGTGAATGTGTGTAACCTGCCCTGCTGCTGTGCAGACACTCCCGCTACAGCCCCTGGTTTGATTCTTTATTGTATATTTGTTTTTCGTGGGATTCATGGTTGCATTGGCTGAGAAAGGAATTGTGTGGAAACAGCACAAAATCCAAGTGTGGAGGCTGTTTATCAAGAAGAATTCACATTTCTCTTTAGTTATTAGTGTTGTGTTAGGACACAAGGGGTACGAATGTGAGACATCATGTGATAGAAATACTTGATTTCATATAATTTTTTCTCTCTTTGGTCATCTCCTCAAACCATGAAGAATGGCTTGTTTGTAGAATGAATTGCCCTGTAATCATAGGCCAGGATCTAGATGTTGGTTCTCCGCTGTTGGCCCACAGAGTCATTCTTGCTAGGCTTTTTTCTTCTCACAGGCACCGTGTTGACCATCCGTTGTTCTCTCTCAGTTTTTGCTCTTTCCGAGCTATTACTGCTGCGTTTTTGTTGATGTAGTTGTTGCTTGCTTCTCACTCCTTAAAACCTTCTGCTGATTGGGAAGTTCTTTGCCTGGTTAGTGGAACATTGGGGCCACCCTTCTCTTCCAACTGGTTCCAGGAGTCTCTGCTGTCATTTGACCACAAAGTGGCTGCTATCTGGCCATGATTTAAGGGTAAAGGTCCCGAGGAAGATCTCATTCAGGTGCTGCTTCCTGGAAGTGGTGATGGAGTAGGCCCATCTGAGGAAGCATCAGCAGCCCTTGCCAGCCAGCCTCCCTGTGGACAGATAATTCATTTGTGGAAATGCTTCTGGGCTGAGGTAACTGTACTGTTTTGTTCATCAGGAAATCATACCAAGTTTCTTAGTTTTCCCTTTATGAAGGGCAAGGCATTGACCTGGAGCAGGGGTTGAGGCTTCCAGCATCTTAAAGGATGGAATATGATGTTATTTGAAGAACACTTTGGCTTTCTGGTTCCTGTCCAGGTAGTGTACACTCTAAAGACCAGCTGAGGCATAACTAACACAGGGAATACAGAGTTCAACCCTCCAGTGAAGGGAGAAAGAGCTATCTCTCCAGTTAAGATTCTAGGAAGCTATAGGAATGTTTTTGTTGATGAATAGAAAATTTTAGTAAGTTTCTATTGTATGTGAGATTCAAGGTCAGGGTACATGAGAAACACCCTCAAACTCTTCTGAATCTTCAAGCCTTCCCTCTTGCTGTTTTCCTCTAGCTTCTGGCTCTGCCATGCACACAATGGTGCGAAGGGCCTGGGTTGTGCTAAGCATAGTTTTTGTACGGTAGAACCCCTATGACATGGGATGAGGTAATTTTCTAGACCAAGGGTAAGCAAACTGTGGCCTGTAGACCAGTTCTAGAACTCAGATGCTTCTTTCTGTTGCTTAAGGTGAGCAAGGATTTGTTAACCACATAGGCATTCTTGTGGGCCTCCTAATTACAATTGCAGCAAGGTGAATTTTGGTTAATAAACAATAGATAATGCCCTAATTTACTTTGAGTGTGATTTCATACTAGGGATTTCCCTCATCTTGGTGACTACAGTGGGAACCCTTGACTTTGGATTTGGAGAAATCCTCTTAAATGAGGACTATTCCAGTTAGTAGACAAAAATGCAAAGCCCTGCTCTCTAATAGGAGACGCACAAATTTTGCTTGGTCTGGATTGGGACAAGTTCAAGTCTTGATAAAATGAAGCCAGAATTTCCAATTACACTTTTTTGTTTTAAATTGACCCTATTGTGTCGTTCCTCTCCCCCCCAGGATTAGATTAATTTAGATTGTGCCATGACACCCAGTTAGTACTTAAAGAGTAGATTTTCACCATTAGTATGGAGTCCTGATGTGGTGCTGTAGGATAAATACTGGACTGCTAACCAAAAGGTTGATGGTTCAAACCCACCAGTCGCTCAGCAGGAACCAGCCCACTTTTTGCCTAATCCCTCCCACCCCAATTTAGTGGATGAGGAAACTTTGGCTTGCCTAGTTTTTCTTTGTATGTAAGTTTTCAAGTCTGTGGTGCCTTTTTTGAAGTCTAGGGACATGTATGTTTTGAAGTCCAGCATTTTTCAGATTTGGAAATGTTATGTGGTTTTCAAGTCAGCATCTCATAATGAAGTGCATTAATATTTATACTGTAAAACTGTGAATATTACACTTGGAAGGGGGTAAATAAAAATTGTAAATTAGCCTTACCTTAGTCCAGGGCATTTGGTGTCACCAAATTAATTACACATTAATTCTGCTTTAAAGCTTTTTAATTTCAGAGTAGGATTGTCTACATCATCCGCCATGATGTTTCTTAAATTAGACTGGATGCTTCATGAGGATCAAGGATGTATCCCCAACAATAGCTAGCATGCTGTTGTTGTTAAGACGGTTCCAACTCACAGCAACCCTGTATAGCATTTCTGAGGAGTAACTGGTGTGTGTGAACTGCGCACCTTGTGATCAGCACCAGTGCTGATCCTACAATGCCACATCAGGAGTCCCACAGTGGTGAATGCACATTTAAAAACCCCAAACCAAATCCATTGCTGCAGAGTGGATTCCAACTCAGAGCAACCCTAGAGGACATAGTAGAACTGCCCCATAGAGGTTCCAAGGCTGTATGTCTTTATGGAAGCAGACGGCCACATCCTTTTCTCACTCAGTGGCTGGTAGATTTGAACCACCAACCTTTCAGTTAGCAGCCAAGAACTTTAACCACTGTGCCACCAGAGCTCATAGTGCATGCACATAGTGCTCATTAAGACCTTGAAGTGAGGACCTTCACTGGCACACAGTCAATCAGATGGCCACACCTCACCACAAGGCCAACTGGAAAATGTGCTTAGACTAAGTAGAATTGGATATTGTTGTTGTCAGGTGCCATCAAGTTGGTTATTTACTCATAGCAACCCTGTGCACAACAGAGTAACACAGCCCAGTCCTGCACCCTACTCACAATTGTTATTATGTTTGAGTCCAGTATTGCTACCACCGTGTCAGTCCATCTTCTCAGGGGTCTTCCTCTTTTTTGCTGACCCTCCACTTTACCAAGCATGATGTCCTTCCCCAGGGACTAGTCCCTCCTGACAACCCATCCAGAGTATGAGAGACAAAGTCTTGTCATCCTTGCTTCTAAGGAGCATTCTGGCTGTACTTCTTCCTAGACAGCTTTATTTGTCTGTCTGTCAGTCCATGATGCTTTCAATAGTCTTCACAAACACTGTAATTCAAATGCATTAGTCTTCCTTATTCATTGTCCAACTTTCACATGTATATGAGGCTATTGAAAGTACCATGGTTTAGGTAGGTACACCTCAGTCCTAAAAGGAACATCTTTACTCTTGAACACTTTAAAGAGGTCTTTTGCAGCAAGTTTGTCTAATGTAATACATCTTTTGACTTCTTGACTGCTTCTTCCATGAGGGTTAATTGTGGATCCAAGCAAAATGAAGTCTCTGACAACTTCAGTCTTCCTCCATCTATCATGATGCTATTAATTGGTCCAGTGGTGAGGATTCTCATTTTCTTTACATTGAGGTGCAATCAGTCCATACTGAAGGCTGTAGTCTTTGATCTTCATCAGTAAGTATTTCAAGTCCTCTTGGCTTCCAGCAAGCAAAGTGTCATCTGCATACCGCAGGTATGAGTCTTTCTCCGAGCCTGATGCCACGTTCTTCTTCATATAAATCAGTTTCTCAGATTATTTGCTTAGCATACAGATTGAATGAGTATGTTGCAAGGATACAGCCCTGACACACACCTGTCCTGATTTTAAACTTTCAGTATTTCCTTGTTCTTTTTGAACACCTACATATTGGTCATTCCTCATAAGAACAATTAAGTACAGGTTCCTCGTGAGCACAATTAAATGCTGTGGAATACCCTTCTTTTTTCCCCTCCCCACAGTGCTATCTGTAGTTTGTTGTTACCCACATTTTTAAATGCCTTTGCATAGTCAATAAAGCACAAATAAACATCTTTCTGGTATTTTCTGCTCTCAGCCCAGATCCATCTGAAGCCAGCAATGACATCCCTTGTTCTACATCCTCTTTTGAATCTAGCTTGGATTTTTGGCAGCTGTCAATGTACTGCTGCAAATGATTTTAAATTATCTTCATCAAAATTTTACTTGTATGTGGTATTAATGATACTATTTGATTTTTTCCACATTCCACTGGCTCTCCTTTCTTTGGAATAGATACAGATATGGATGTCTTCCAATCAGTTGCCCAGGTAGCTGCCTTTCAAATTTCTTGCCATAGAGGAGTGAAAGCCTCCAGCATTGCATCATTTAGTTGAAACATTTCAATTTGTATTCTTTCAATACATGGAGCCTTGTTTTTCACCAATGCAGCATGAACCTCTTCTCTTAATATCACCATATGGCACCACTTGGAATAATTGAGCAATGACCATTTAGGGGGGTGTCCAGCAGTTCTGTATATTCCTTCCATCTTCTTTAGATGTTTCTACATCATTCAATATTTTGTCCATTGTTGTTGTTGTTAGTGCTGTAGAGTCGGTCCCTACCCATAGCGACCCTGTATAGGGTTTCCGAGGAGCAGCTGGTGAGTTTGAACTGCCGACCTTGTGGTTCAAACCGAGCTTGCAGTCCAGCGCATTAACCCACAGTGCCACACCAGGACTCCTTTTTGTTCATAAACCCTTTAAAGTTGCAACCCGAGGCTTGAATATTTTGTTAGTTCTTTTAGCTTGAGAAATGCTGATCCATTTTTCCTCTTTTGTTTTTTGTATATTTAATTATAATACTTGACTTTGTTTTCTCGAGCTGCCTTTTGAAATTTTCAGTCCATTTTTTTTTTTTTTTTACAACCTCACTTCTTACATACGCTTTAGCTTCTTTATGCTCAGGAGCAATTTTCAGAGTCTCTTCTGGCACCCGTTTTGGTCTTTTCTTTCCTGTCTTTTTAATGGATGTTAGTCTTCATGGATGATGTTCCTGATGTTATCCTATAATTCTTCTGGTCTTTTGTCATTAGAAAATAAAGTAAAAGCAGTTGGACTGTGTGTGAGTTGACCAGTGAAAGGAAAATGGACTAGGTAACTTGAGGAGACTTCTTGCAGTTTTGTAAGTGAGTGATTAATATGTCAGTAACCGACTTACCAGTACTATTGATGACAGTTAGGTATCAGAGTCCTTGTGGGTTAATTGCTGGACTGTAAGGTTGGGTGAACCGCAAGGTCGATGGTTCAAACTCATCAGCCACTCCTTGGAAACTTTGTATATGGTCGCTATGAATCAGAACCACCTTAACAATACTTAACAACAACAACAACAATATATCAGAGAATACTTACTGTGCTTTAATCATAATTACTTATTTAGACCATGACCGTATTGCAAATGTTACCATCAAAAGGTGAGACAAGACTTAGCCTACCCAGAGCTGAGTTTAATTTGGAAGCTCCTAGTCTGAGAGAAGCCAAGGATATTTGGAGTGTATGTTCAAGACAGCAAAGAAAATAAATATGATTTTGAAAGAGGACTCATGATGAAAAGATTAAGAGGATTTGGATCATGGTAAGTACGAATGCCTTCTTCAAACTAGATTTGTACTGTTGAATTGAAGGTAGTATAGGAGTCATCATCTGATAAAATAATATGCTTTAATTAGCAGTCCTCACCACTGGACCAATAAACAGCATTCTTATCAATGGAGAAGAGATTGAAGTTGTCAAGGACTTCCATTCTTCTTGGATCAACTGTCAACACTCGTGGAAGCAGTGGTCAAGA
>NW_006408585.1:109631-125687 GCF_000296735.1 Chrysochloris asiatica
AGTGGTAGTGAGGTTGGCCCAGGATCGGACATTGTTTCGTTCTGCTGTGCATGGGGTCGCTATGAGTTGGTTCCAACTCGATGGCACCTGACAACGACAACAACAGCAATTAGCAGTTGGAGAATCAAAGCAAGACATAAAACTTATAAATTGGGAGTCTCTAGAAGAGATTGTCAAATAGACTCATGGCATTTGTGAATGGCCTTGGATGAGTGACCAGGATAAATATGAAGTCACAGAGGGATGAAAGCACTTGGAAAAGTCAAAGGACATGGAGGACATGGTGGTAGAAGTTGATGATGGGGAGACCTCCCTTTGTCTTACCTACAGGGAAGATTTGCAATGGGGCCATGTGGAGGACCCAGAGAAGGAAGACACATTTCTTTTCAAGAGCGAGAGTGACATGTCAGCAAAGAGTGAGATCCTTAACTGGCATGAACTCTGCATCAAGTTTTAAATTTTAAGCAAGTTTTAAGTTTGAAATCTGGCTGGAGAAGGAAGGTCAGCATTTCCCACCAGTTGGTTTGGTGTCTCATGGTGGTCAGTGCTGTAGTCTCAGACTCTCTTGAGTCCTGCTTGCTGTTTTGGCAGAGGAGTTTGGTTGCTCTTCCAACCCCTAGATTTCCACTTCTGAGTCCATGTTTTGATAGCAAGCCATTGTTGCTTGAAAGGAGCTTAACCATCCTGAGGAGGTACCCGAAGAATAGGCAATAGACTTTTCTCTACTCATCGAATCCTCTCCCAAATTCCCAGTGAACATGGAAACTGGAAAGCCCTCTCCTCAATGCTGTGATACAGTCCTCTTCATTATGACTCAATATTGTACTTGGAAGATGACTGTCTACAGATAAGTTCTGTTCCTTCTTATGTGGATGGAGTACTCATTCTCATGTGCCCAGGATCTTGGCCTTCTGTGTTTTTTAGGAGACACATCAATTTGGGTGCCCTTCACACACTTCAAATGTCCTTCACTTCTCTCAGACTAGGAGCTTCCAAATAAAACTCAGCCCTGGGTAGGCTAAGTCTTGTCTCACCTTTTTGATGGTAACATTTTCAATATGGTCATGGTCTAAATAAATAATAGATGTTTCCTGCATCATTCAATATCTTGTCTATTGTTGTTGTTAAGTGCCGTCAAGTTGGTTCTGACCCGTAATGACCCTGTATAGGATTTCCAAGGTCTGTTGGATTACTATTTCTTTGGGAAACTCCATTTTAATTTCTTGGGGTTCTGAGGACTGCATGCCTGTCCAAGAACTGGGCAGTCTTAAGACTACTAAGTTTATGAAAAACGGAGGCAATCACATCCTGAGGTAACACTATACGTAGGCAAGTGACTATGGGTCACTATGAGCTGACTCGATGGCACTTAACAACAAGAAGCGATATGAAGATGGTGGCTGTCTTAGACAAGGTTCTCTGGAGAAGCTGAACCAATGAAATGTATATACACAGAGAGAGATTTACTTTAAGGAATTGGTTCATGTGATTGTAGGGACCGGCAAGTCCAGAATTCGAATTTTGAGGTGGCAGGCTGGACACTCCTGCAGGCTTACATACTGAGATCCATTGGCCAGGTAACAGAAAAAATGCAAAATAGAGTGCTGCCAAAATACCTATTGATAACTCTGGTTGCAGATCACGCTCTAAGGAATCAACTTTTTCAACTGTTTGATCCATTACATTGCATTAAGTTACATTATTGTGGTTGCTGTTAGGTGCTGTCAAGTCAGCTCCTACTCATGCCCAACAGAACGAAATACTGCACCATCCTCACAGTCTTTGTTATGCCTGAGACCATCGCTGCTGCCACTGTGCCAATTCATCTTGTTGATCATTTTTCTAATGTTGAACCATCCTTGCATCCCTGATATGAATCCCACTAATCATGATGTATTATCTTTTTGATGTGTTGTTGCTGGATTCTGTTGACTAGGATTTTGTTGACAATTTTTGCATCTATGTTCATGAGGGATATTGGTCTGTAGTTTTCCTTCTTAGTGACGTCCTTCCCTGGCTTTCGTACAAGGGTTGTACTTGCTTCATAGAATGTGTCAGGGAGTTTTCCATCCTCTTCTATATTCTGCAATAATTTGAGTAGTCTTGGTGACAGCTCTTCCCTGAATGTTTGGTAGAATTCACCAGTGAAGCCATCTGGGCCTGGACTTTTTTTGGTTGGGAGCCTTTTGATGACCTGATCAATTTCTTCTTTTGTTATGGGTCTGTTCAGGTTTTCTACTTCACTGTGTATAAGTTTAGGTAGGTCATGTTTATCTAAAAATGCATCCATCTCTTCTAAGTTTTCAAATTTGTTGGAGTACAGCTCTTCATAGTATTCTGTTATTATCCTTTTGATTTCCTTTGGTTCCGTTGTGACAGCACCCATGTGATTTCTATTGCGTGTTATTTGTGTCTTCTCCCTCTTTTCTTTTGTTAGGTTTGCCAATGGTCTGTCGATTTTGTTAATTTTTTCATAGTACCAGCTTCTTGTCCTGTGGATTGTTTCTATAGTTTTTCTGTTTTCTATCTCATTTATTTCTGCTCTAATCTTTGTTACTTCTTTTCTTTTGGTGGCTGTGGGTTCCCTCTGTTGGTCTGTTTCTAGTTGTTGTAGATGTTGTGTTAATGTGTTAATTTTAGTTCTTTTTGGATGAGTGCGTTTATTGCAATAAATTGTCCTCTCAGCACTCTTTCGCCGTGTCCCACAGATTTTGGTATGTTGTGTTTTCATTCTCATTTATTTCCAGAAACTTTGCGAATTCACGTTTAATTTCTTCTACTACCCAGTCGCTTTTCAGCAGGGTGTTATTCAGTTTCCATGTATTTGACTTGATTTCCTTGGTCTTCCTATTGTTGATTTCTAATTTGATAGCCTTGTGATCTGAGAAGATGCTTTGTAGTATTTTGATATTTGTAAATTTATGTAGATTTGTTTTGTGGCCTAAAATATGGTCTATTCTGGAGAATGTTCCATGTGCACTTGAGAAGAATGTGTATTGTGTAGTTGTTGGGTTGAATGCTCTGTACACATCTATGAGGTCCATGTGCCAATTCATCTCATTGGAAGTCTTCCTCTTTTTCACTGGCCCTCCACTTTACCAGGCATGTTATCCTTCTCTGGGGACTGGTCCCTCTTGATAGTACGTCTGAAGTATGAGAGACAAAGTCTCACCATCCTGGCTTCTAAGGAGCATTCTGGCTGCACTTCTTCCAACACAAGATTACACTATGGAAGGTGATTATGTTCCATTCCATTTTACTGCATTCTGGAACAGCAACTAGACTCGTGTTTGGCCAGACCACTGTGAATCATAGCCAAGCTGACACATAAAATTAGCCATCACACTGGGGTTACAAGTGGGTGACTGACCACTGATAGGCTGCAGATCACCTGGATGATGACATCTGTACTGCCAGCAAGTAGTTCCCCTTCCACACACAGTGCCTTCTGATCTGAGGCAGTGGCAGGAGCCCCTCGTATCCCTTTAGTCCTTACCAGCAAAACCCTAACTAGATTTGAATTTGTTTGGTGAGTTGACGCCTTTCTGCTACCAGCATCCAAGAATGATCAGTGAGACTAAGGCCATTTCTGTCATAACTTTAGCCCGATTTAAATAAGCCATGTGTATATATAATTTATAAGGGGCTCTGATAGCATAGTGGTTATGAATTGGGCTGCAAACCTCAAGGTCAGCAGTTCGAAACTACCAGCTGTTCCACGGGAGAAAGATGAGGCTTTCTGCTCCCGTAAAGATTTATAGCCTCAGAAACCCTGTACAGGGTTGCTATGCGTCGGAACTGACTCCATGGAATGTAACAACAACAACATATATAATTCATGCCAAACCAAAAAAACACACCTTGAGTTGATTCCAACCCTGTAAGATGGAATAGAATTGCCTCCTAGGGTTTCCAAAGTTATCAATCTTTAAGGAGCAGGCTGCTACCTCTTTCTCCTGCAGAGCAGCTGGTGGATTTGAACCACTGACTTTGGTTAGTAGTCAAGTACTTAACCACTGCTCCACCAGGGCTCCTCGGTGGTTCATGCAGTATCTAAATACACTTAGTTTTATCATCTTCCCATCATTGTCTTCTTGGAATGAGATCATAAGTACCTTCAAGGCTGGGGATACTGCCTTCCTTTTCCCACAGTATGCTGCCACAGCCCTGCAGGTGTTCAATCAATGTTAATTGAATTAATCAGCTGTCACAACATGAGTGCACATTCCTAGCCGCCTTGTGCTTTCCTCCAGCTATAAATGCTAATAACCTGTGAATCTAGCTGTCTCTGCAAAGAACATGGGTCCCTTCTCTTTACTTGTACTGACTTTCTGCAGCTGAACATGGCCCCTTTAACCAAGCATACTCTGCAGAGTGTGAGACCCGTTTAGTCCTTGTACACACAGCACATATGACACATGCACCCAGCTTTGAGGGTCTTTATAAATCACTCTCCCCTCCCGTTGCCCTCTGGTGTTTCCAGACACTCAAAGAGTTTAAGAAGAATGAGGTCCACTCCCCACTCCATTTCTTGGGCAGAGTTTTTGATCACTGAGCAGCTTTTGTTGTGTTGTTGAGATCAGGCTACTCTGTGTAGGGCGAAGGGAATTCCAGTCATCCTGATGCATTCTAATTAAGTTACTTACCACAAGTCAGGAGTACCAGTTCTCTGCTTTCACTCTGATCACAGGGGTTGATACAGGAACGTGGGTCTAGAGTTTCCCTGGGTCCTTTAGCCTGTGGTTACAATGGTGTGTTACAGTGGTGGTTTTCAGTCCTTTAAGGACCATGAACCCAGTGCAATGGTTTTTTGAATGTCATTGTCTTGCCTACTTTAAACATAATTGTAGAGTGTGCTTTATTAAAATCAATATTGGTCTAAAGTGCCTGACCACAAAAGATATTTAATAAATAGCACATACATTAAAAACCAAAATGGTCAATTTATAGGTCAGGAATAATTTTGAACTCACAATGAATAGAATCTGGTTGTATAGCATTGTGAGTGTAGTTCATGTCACTGAATTCCTAGTGTTACCAAATAGGACATTTTAGCCATTCTTAGATGATCCACTATGTCACAGAAAATATTAGGACATGAATTACAGAAAATGTTATGCCATGTGTGAGTATGTGTGTATGTTTGTATTGTGGTAATATATATCTATATATATTGATATGAGGAGTCCTGGTGTGGCACTGTAGGTCCCTGGTTCAAGCTCACCAGCTACTCCTCGGAAACCCTACAAGGGTCTCTATGGGTTGGAACTGACTCAATAGCACTTAACAACAACAACAAAAGTATAGTGCTATATGGAGTCCTAGTGTGGTGCTGTAGGATAAGCATTGTATTGATAAGCACAAAGTGGGTAGTTCAAACCCACTAACTGCTTCTTGGAAACCCTGTACAGGGTCACTGTGAGTTAGAACTGACTCCATGGCGCTTAACAACAACATATAGATATACTCATGGAGTCCTGGTGTGGTGCTGTAGGATAAGCACTGGACTGTTGACCTCAAGGACAGTGGTTCAAACCTACCAACGACTCTTTGGAAACCCTATACAGGTGTGTCAGAAATGACTCGATGGCACTTAACAACACACACACACTACCACAATAAACAAACGAATACAGTAGATGAGCCTGTTGCAGAATTGATCATTTCACAGTGTTGGAACACACATATGAACTCTGATCCCTAAAACATAATTTTATATTGTCAAAGGCTGTTAAATCTTTAAGTTGGATACTTTTGCTGCCTTCTGATACTAGTGTTGCCAAAGAGCTATGTTGTTGTTGTTAAGTGCCCAGATTCCAACTCATATCTTCCCTGTATAGGGTTTCTGAGGAGTGGCTGGTGAATTTGAACTACCGATCTTGTGATTCAAAGCAATCTTGCAGTCCAGTGCTTATCCTACAGTGCCATACCAGGACTTCCAAAGAGCTGTAGGACAACCTTTTTCTTTTTGTCTCAAGAATCTCACAGTTTGTAAGCCTTGAATTTTTTTGAGTGCAGCACAGTGCCTTATACATAGTGAATCATGCTCAGAGCATATGCGTGGAATGAATGAATGATCATTCATGGATGTAGTTGTATTCTCATTTTCTAGTTGATAGGATTGTGGGGCCCCTGGGGGGTTGGTAAAGAGATTGGCAGCATCTTTAGTCAAGGGACTAAGACTTCAGTGTTTCAATAGGTTACACAGTCATGTGTGCTGTGCGGTTGGTGTATGATCTGTAGTCATGAGCTATATATGTGTGTGTGTTTGTAATATATGCATCAATTATTGGCATATGCAGAGTTATCGACTTTTTGGCGGGCTAAAGAGCTGCTTCTGTTCAAAGGCAGAACTTACGCAGTAGGTATTTTCTGATAAGACTGTCCACATGCAGTGGGTGTAGCCAAGTGTGGTGGGCACAAAGAGATAAGTGACAGGAGCGGGACAGTTCTGCCCTGCCCAGATAGTCGGGTGGGGGTAGGAGGAGTTTTGTTACATACAGGCAGTTCCAACCTGACTTAGCTATGGGTTACGATGGCGTTTTCATTTTCCAGTGTTTGGCTTGTTTTCTATGACTCTCTTCTTTAGCAAAGGGAATATTATTGTACTCGTATGTATTGAAAGCAATAGCTCAAGGACTCGGGCTTTCTTGTCTTATTTCTGTTTGCGTCTGTGACATATGTGACCATGAAATGCTCAAATCTTTAGTTACGCAACTTCCTCTTTATCTCCAAAATAACAGGCTCTGGTCTCAAAGGGAATAGGAGCCAAATAGCTTTCTAAGCACCAAAGTCTTAGATCAGGTGGGAGCCCTGGAATGTGCTTTAAATATATTTTAGAAATGTTTGGATATTTTTGGTAGAAATGGGTGATGGTGGTGGGAGAATAGTAAACCTGACTTTTACGAATAGATGTTATGAGAATGTCTATCATCTTCATCACTTTTCTTTTCAGTTAAAACACTGTTACATGTTAATCTCAGTTACCAGACTGTTAACAAAGTTGAAATTCATCAAGATAGTTCATCTCTGAAGGGTTTCACTTCAGCCTCTGCTTCTCACCTGTAATGAGACTTGTCTGGGAAAAGTTCCTTCACTTCTGTGTCAGTTTCTTCATGTATAAAGTGGAGAAAGTGAAAACCAGTCAGAAGTGTATTGATAATGAAATTAGCTATACATTAGACACTTGGTATTTTTGTTGTTGCTAAGTGCCATTGAGTCGGTTCCGACTCATAGTGACCTTGCATAGGGTTTCCGAGAAGCAAACCGGGTTGGTGAGCTTGAACTGCTGACCTTGTAGTTCAAACTGACCTTGCAGTCCAGCACATTATCTCATAGCGCCACACCAGGCCTCCACAGTGCCTCATATGTTCTAAGTGTTAGAAATGAATCCCCGGTGTCGCAGAAAAGACACTCGGTGAGACTAAATTACCTTGGCAAAGCAAAATTTACTACTGCAAGATGGTGCGTGCGCATAGCTGTACCTACAGAAACAGGCCAGCGAGCACACCTAGTGGGCGGTCCACTCGGGTTTTTAATCCTTGACACGAGTCTCAAGGCTGTGTCTCACCCTATTGGCTAGGGTTTTGACCGCACAATCTTTTCCCTAACCCGGTTGGCTAGTTCAGATTTTTAAGGTGCGCATTCCTACTTTAGGAGAAAAGAAAAAGAGTGATCATAAATTCTTTACTCCAGGAAGTAGTTAAAAGAAAAAGAGAGCAATCATAAATTCTTTACTCACTTCAGGAAGTAACCAAAGGAAAAGAGAGCGATCAGGAAATAAAAAAAGAAAGGTTACCCGTATTATAATTATAGTTATTATTATAATAAGGATTATAATATATATATATTCCCCCTCCCCAATAAGTACTTGCTAATATGATTGTAATTGTTTTTGTTGGTGATACTGTTTTCATATATATAGTTGGAGGGATGTGGCCCTGCTGGGCTCTGGGACCCGATCCCTTCATATCTGAGGTCAGGTTGCTTGAAATGCAGGAAGAGGCTTGAATGGGAACAAACAAGTTGCCATTGAGTGGATTCCAACTCCAGGCTGCCCCCTGAATGCCTGAATACAGCTGTGCTCCATGGGGTTTTCTATGGCTGACATGGTGAAAGGTGATTGCTAAGTCTTTCTTCTAAGGCACTTCTGGGTGACTTGAACTTTCAACCTTTGGTTGGCATCACCTATTGGCAATACCCAGGGAATCCTGGAGTGGTAATAAAGAAACACAGAAAGCTCCACTGTCACTGAGTCAGTTCTGACTCCTAATCACCCTAGAGGGCAGAGTAGAACTGCCTGATGGAGTTTTCAGTACTGTATGTCTTTCTCTCACAGAGTAGCTAGTGGGTTTGAACCACTGACCTTTTGGTTAGCAGGTGAGTGCTTTAACCACTGCATCACCAGTGCTCCTTGAATGGGATAACCAAAAAACCCACTGCTGTTGCATTGATTCCGACTCACAGTGAGCCGGTAGGTACCGAGTAGAACTGCCCCATTGGGTTTCCAAGTCTGTAAATCTTTACGGAAACAGACTACCACATGTTTGTCTCATGGAGTGCAGGTGGGTTTGAACTGCCAGCCTTGCAGTTAGCAGCTAAGTGTTTTAGCAGGGACTCACCAGGGCTCCTTTTGAATGCAAATAGCTACAGACAGTTCACCACTGAGGACTTCGACTCACCGGTAACCAAGGGTAACCATAAAAATACTGAAAGGGTGGGTTTTTACATTGTGATACCTACTAAACAGTACTTGGAGAATGTGTAACATATTAACCATGACCATCCTTAGTTCCATTTTGAGAGAGATTATAACGTAGTGGTTACGACTCGAACTGTGAACCTTAAGGTCAACAGTTTGAAACTACAAGCTGTTCCGCAGGAGAAAGATGAAGCTTTCTGCTCCCGGTAAACATTTACAGCCTTGGAAACCCTGTACAGGGTCTCTATGAGTCGGAACCGACTCCACGGCACATAACCACCACCACCATGCTTCTATTGGGGAGTGCAGTGGTTCTGTAGGGTAAGCACTGAACTGTGAACCTCAAGGTCGGTGGTTTGAGTTCACCGGCCACTTTGTGGGAGAAAGATGAGACTTTCTGTTTCCACAAAGATTTACAGCCTTGGAAACCCTATACAGGGTCGCTGAGTCGAAACTGGCTCGGTGGTACTTAACAACAATAATATGCTACTGTTATTGGATTTTCTACAAGCCTGGTGTGCATCACTTTGGTCATTACAAACAATCTAATAAAACCCATCAGTAAAATCCAACAGATGTGTGTGTGATGCTGAAGCAAATTGTGGTACTCATTTGAAGCTGCTACTCCACATCTGTAAGGTGGAGATGATAATTGTACTTTACAGCTTCATAAAACTGGTAGGATGGGGTCTGTCATGCAGGGAAAACAATCAATAAATGAGATCTAGTGTTAATTTTTAAAAAAATAAATTTTAGTGTGTTTTTTTGCCATTTCATATATTTTTAGAATAAACTCACCAATTTAGCTAAAAATACAACAATCCTTCTGGATTTCGATTGGGCTTGTATTGAATCTATAGATAACTTGGAAGATCATAGCAATATCTCCTGATCCATGAATCCATAGTCTCCCATATAGTTAAGGCTTTCTTTTTGCTCTCATCTGTGTTTTATAGCTTTTAGCATGCAAATCTTGTCTATACTTGGTTAGATTTCTGCCTAAATATTTTACTTTTTGAGCTATTACAATTTACTTTAAAATTTTAAATTTCTAATTGTTCCATGTTAGTATGTAGAAATATGGCTGATTTTTTATTATCTTTTATGACCTTGCTAAACGGGCTTATTTGTTTAAATTGACTTTTTGTAGATTTCATTGGGATTTTAAACATAGACAATGATGTTCACTGCAAATACAGGTTGTTTTACTTTTTCTTTTCTAAAACAAGCAAAACATATTGATTGGAAGGAAATCCATCAAAGTTATAACGGTCCTGTCTATTTTCAAACACGGTTCTAGTCTGAGGATGGGAGGTTGCTGCTGGTGGCAGCTGCCTAGGGGGATCTACCCAGGAGAATGGGCAAATTGTAATTGAGCATGGAGTGGCTGGGAGTCCTGGAGTGGCACCATAGGATAAGCACTCAAGGTCGGTTTGAACAGCAAGATTGGCAGTTCAAACACACCAGCTGCTCTGACTCAATGGCTTTTACAACAACATGGAGTTGGAGTCAAGATACAGGAGATAGTAAGAGCAGAGGTTAATGTTGATATTCTCCAAGCCTACCTACTGATGCTGGAGGAGTAAGTTGCTGAGGTGAAGCAGGTAGCATCCCCACTTTGTGCAAATCCACTGGGCTCTCAGAGTTCGCTTTCTCAGACTGAATTGATAGAGCAAGCCTAAAAGCTATACTAACCCCAGCAAAATGTCACTCACTGCCTTATTGTCTAGTATCAGCAGTTCAGGGTTGTGATGGGAATGTGACCAAGTGGAAGTGAGAATGTAGGAAGTTTACTGCTTTGTTGGAAAGCATTCAAACATTGCTTCCTTCCCTTCCCCCGCCCCAGCCAGTTGATTGAGAGGAATAAACACCACCTTTCTCTCTTGTTGGAGGGGAGGAGAGGTGGTAATGTGACAGCATGGAGACTTCATGTCCACCTCCCAAGCATCTCGTCTGTAGACATGCCACAGGCATTGTGGTAGACTTGGTTCTTCTTCATGGCTGCTCCTGGCACTGTAAAAGCCTCAAGAAGAACAAAAGATTTCATATTTTAATCTGAGTGCTGTCATAACAACATGTTGTTGTTGTTGTTAAGTGCTGTTGTGTCGATTCTGACCCATAGTGACCCCGTATAGGGTTTCTGAGGAACAGCCAGTGAGCTTGAACCACGGACTTTGCAGTTTTAATGACTTCGCAGTTTGACGCATTAGCCCACAGCGCCACACCAGGACTCCTAACAACATGTAGAGGATGTATATATGGACTCAAAAAGGGCAAGGTGGCCAGTACCTCTGTAAGTTTCATGTAAGCATTGGATAACATGTCTGATGATAAAAATCTCTTACTTCTATATTGCTGTTAAGTGCCGTCGAGTGGGTTCCAATACACAGTGAAACTGTATAGAATTTTTGAGGAGTGGCTAGTGGTTTGAACCACCAACTGTGTGATTACTTGTCCAGAGCTTATTCTACAGTGCAGGAGCTCTGGTAGCATAGTGGTTACGAATCGGGCTGCGAACCTTAAGGTCAGCGGTTCGAAACTACCAGCTGCTCCGCGGGAGAAAGATGAGGCTTTCTACTCCCGTAAAGATTTACACCCTCGGAAACCCTGTACAGGGTCACTATGGGTCGGAACCGACTCGATGGCACTTAACAACAACAACACCAGGACTACTATATATCTCCAGTTTTATGTGCTACAGGGAGGGGGAAATAATTGCTGTTACGTTCCCCCCTCCCACCCACACCCTTTTTTCTTTTTTTTCAAGTTCTCTTTACATATATCAAATAAGCTTATTTCTAATTAGGTGAAAATTTGCTCTGTTTGGAGGTCAGGTATCTTTAGAAACTGAAAAGACTCTTTCAAAGGCAGAATATGTTTTTTGAGATGGAGAGTTGTTTTATAGTGATAAAACTACCATTGTTTTATAATTGGAGAACTGAGGCACAAAGAGGGGCTAACAGCTCATTCTTCTGAGGTATCAGAAGAAATAACTGACTCTGAGCAGTGACCAAGCCCACCCATATTCAGGGCCTACGTTCCACACCAGGTGTCTGTTAGAACCTTAAATGCATGATCTCATTTGATCCAAATGAAAAAGGTTTAAAGAAGCAATGTAAATGACTTGAAGCCACACAGTGTTTAAGTCTGGAGTCATTCCAACATCAGATACACCTAACCACTATGTTGTTCTGCCTTGTTCGCTTCCTCAAATCAAAATCCCAGACAGTCTGCTGTCTGGCACTAAGTCCCCTGCTTGCTGCCCTCTGGTCCTTTCTGGAAAGTGGCTGGCGCAAGCCTTACTGAATGTAGGAGCATACCTCCCATAGACCAAGGAACACTGAGGCATGGCAAGCCTTTTGGAGTTGCTTGCAGACTGTTTTAGCAATAACCATTCAGTCCTCTGCAACTTTCAAATGACCTCCCTTGGTTTATGTGTCCACTGCACTGACCAGACACGCGTGCGCCTACCTGAGTATGCCAGGCATGTGGCCCTTGCACCATCGTTATTTGGAGTCTGGCCTCTTTGAGAGAGGAATGTGGTAGCCACGTGCTGTCTGGAGAAGCTTCTTGGTAGCCCAGTCACAGTGCTAAGAACTAGGGGTACCTTTGTCCCATGTGCTTTCAGATGATAGCATTTGCCGCGCTCTTTAAACAGATGTCGGGAAAGTGTTATCAAACTGTGACACATTGGAAACCTTCCTGCAAGAAGTCCTCTTCTAGCACCACACGCTAGGGCTTTCCTTTTCTGCTCGTAGGTAGTAGGTACACAGGAAACTCAAAACCAAAGCAATTACTGACTCATTGATTCCACCTCATGGCCACCCAGTGTGTGTCAGTAGAACTGTGCTCCTTAGAGCTTTCAGTGACTGACTTTTCAGAAGGGGATCTCCAGACCTTTCCTCCAAGGCACCTTGGGGTAGATAAAAGTCGAGAGGTGAGACTTAAGAGGGGAGTTAGACATTTCCCTTCTGATTCTATCACTTGTTTGTCCTAAAAAAGTTATCCCACTTTCCTTTCATATCTTCTCTATGTCTGTGTCCATTTGGAAAAGTGCTTCCCTGTCCTTGGAGGAAGTATGGGTCTGATACAGACCAGGGACCTGGTGTGTTGGTGTTGTCAAGACTCTGAAGGGCCTCTCGGGTCTTAGCATCTTTGCACAGCATCTTTCTTTCCTGTTGCCTTTCTTGGTGTTATTGTTTCTGGTATGGATCTGGATTTGGAGGAACTTTTCTCAGATGATATAGAAAGTGTTTATAAGCACCCTGCTCCTTTGATCTCCACATTCCTTCCTGCTGGGGTACTATGGACAGGCAGACTTAAGCACAGGGGTTCTGAGCTAAATTGCCTGGCTTTCAATTCTGACTGTTACTTACTGGCTGAGGGGCTGGGTCAAGTCACTGAGCTCGCTAAGCCTCAGTTTCCACACCTATGAAATGGGGATGAACAAAACTTAAAATCATAAAACTAAAAAAAAACAACAAAAAAACCTACCAAGCTTGCTGGTCTGATGGAGAAACCCAAGACTATGCTCCTTGGTCAACCTTCAGCCTAGAACTGAACTCACCACCGTGGCTCAGTAGGCCCACTGGGGGAACTACAACACTGGTGAGGCACACACACCACAGAATGGTCAACCATTTGAGATCGAAGGGCAGCATTTACCCAAGGATAAAGTTAAGGAGGGTTGGGAGAGAAAGTCGACTAGAAACGGGAAGCACAGGGATAAATGGTAACACACTGAGCGGATTGCAGCCGGTGAGATGAAACGAAGTGTGTGTGATTTGTTGACACTGACTGCCTACTCTGTAAACCTTCACCCAACTCACAATAAAAAGTTAAAAACAAACAAAATCAGGGATATTAAATAGCTGCCTCATAGGTTTGTTACGTGGATCCAATGGTATTTTTAAGTCCAGTGTCTGAGCAAGGTATACTCTCAATAAATGTTTGATGGCAGTAGCTTAATAGCTGAAGAAATTCACTGCCTGATATCTAGGTGAGAACGCAAGAGTGCAGAAAGGAGAAAGTAGTTTCTCCAGGGTGCCAGTGAAGAATGTTTAAATTACTTTCCTCACTCTCAAGTCTTGGAAGACACGGATCATGTCCGTATGCACTTTGTGTTCCTTTTTGCCCCTCAAGCAATGATTTGTACATGCATAGTATACATTCAGGAAATACTTGCTTAATTAGATTAGTGTTTATAACAGTACTGGCTCATAACAACCCAATGCCACGGAGTCCATTCTGATTCATAATGACCCTGCAGAACACAGCAAAACTGCTCTATATGGTTTCCAAGGTTGTATAATCTTTACTGAAGCAGACTGCTATGTCTTCCTCCTGTGAAGTGGATCAGCTGGTGGGTTCAAACTGTCAGCCTTTCAGTTAGCAGCTGAACACTTAACCCCTGCACCACCAGGGCTCCTTTCCTCATAGTACTTTCTCTCTTAACTTTTTGTTGTGAATTGGGTAAAGGTTTATGAGCAAATCAGTTTTCCATTCAACAATTCCTGCACATTTTGTTTCATTTTATAGATTGCAATCCCCACAATTTACTTTTCCGAGTGACAAGGATGAAGACAGCAGCAAAATGTAGAAACCATATGCCTCTCCCTGGTAACATGGTTTCTTCCTTAGAAAAACGCTGCTCTGTGATCTCTCATTGTTTTAGCCCAGTGTTCAGCACAATGACAGGCTCCAAAGCAAGCATGTTCAGTAAGTTTGTGTGGAATGAACTCCCAAATGCCTGAAGGAATGATGAAGTCAAAACTTTGTGGCCCAGCTCACCTGAGCAAGGTGTGTGGTAGATATTCTTCTTCCCATCACAGGAAGCTTCTTGGAATGGCCTTGGAGTTACTTTTGGGACTTCTCCCCTATCAGAGGGTGCAACTTCCTTTATTTGTTCTATGAGGTCTGAGGTTGCATCTTAAAAGATTTCAAGGTTATGTATGTTGTTGTTAGGTAGGTGCCACTGAGTCAGTTCCAATTCATAGTGACCCTCTGCACAACAGAATGAAACACTGCCTGTTTGAGCCCATTGTTGCTGCCACTGAGTCAGTCCATCTTGATGGGGGTCTTCCTCTTTTTCACTGACCTTCTGCTTTACCAAGCACCATGTCCCTCTCCAGGGACCAGTCCTTCCTGGCAAGTTGTCCAAAGATTGAAAGAAGAAATTTTGCTAACCTGGGCTCTAGGGAGCATTCTGGCTGTACTTTTTCCAACACAGATTTGTTTGTTCTTCTGGTAGTCCATGGTACTTTCAATATTCTTCACAAACAACATCATTCAAATGCTTCAATTTTTATATGGTTTTCCTTATTCATTGTTAAACTTTCACATGCAAATGAAAAGATTGAAAATTCCATGGCTTGGGTTAGATAAATCTTAGTTCTTAAAGTGACATCTTAAAAAAAAAAAAAGTGACATCTTGCCTCTTAAACAGTGTACAGAGGTGTTTGCAGCAGATTTACTCAATGCAATATGTTGTTTGGTTTCTTGACTGCTGATTCCATGAGCATTGATTCTGGATCCAAGCAAAATGAAGTCTTTGACAACTTCAACCTTTTCTCTGTTTATCATGATGTCATTTATTGATCCAGCTGTGAGAATTTTAATTTTCTTTACACTGAGTTGTAATCTATACTGAAGACTGTAGTCTTTGATCTCCATAAGCAAGTGCTTTGACTCCTCTGGTTTTTGGCCAATGCCTTCTATGTACTTGAACTTCTTCCTTCAGTACTATCCGTTCTTGATTATATTCTACCTCTACCTCTTGAAATGGTTGAACATCAACCATTTATTTTTGGTACAGTAATTCTGTGTATTCCTTCCATCTTTTTTTGACGCTTTCTGCATTACTTAATATTTTGCCCATAGAATCCTTCAGTATTACAACTTGAGGCTTGATTTTTTTTTCTCTTCAATTCTCTCAGCTTGAAAAATTCTGACTGTGTCTTCCCTTTGGGTTTTCTGACTCCAGGTCTTTGCACATTTCATCATAATATGTTGCTTTGTCTTCTCCAGCTGCCCTTTGAAATGATCTGTTTATACTTCATCATTTCTTGCAGTCACTTTAGCTTCTCTTATGTCAAGAGCAAGTTTCAAAGACCAGCTTGAGAACATAAAGCCAAATATCACAGCAGAATGTGCAAAGATCTGGAACCTGAAAACCATAAAGGAAGAACATGCTCAGCATTTCTCAAGCTGGAGGAAATGAAGAAAAAATTCAAGCCTCAACTTGCATTATTGAAAGATATTCTGGGCAAATTATTGAATGATGCAGAAAGCATCAAGAGAAGATGGAAGGAATACACAGAGTCATTGTACCAAAAGGAACTGGTTAATGTTCAACC
>NW_006408585.1:127132-129593 GCF_000296735.1 Chrysochloris asiatica
TTCTGCTGTGCATAAGGTCGCTACAAGTTGGTACCAACAACAAATTCTTGACAACAATTACCTGTTTTTTTCTAGAATGTCATATGACTATAACAATACAGTATATAGCCTTTTGAGTCTACCTTCTTTCACTTAGCAGAATACATTTGAGATTCATCCATGTTGTGTATCAATTCTTTACTTTTTATTTCTGAGTAGATTCCACTTATGGATGCACCATAGTTGGTTTATCCATTCACAGGTTAATAGACAATAGATAGTTTCAGATTTTTTGGTGATTATGGATAAAGTTGCTATAAGACTTTACATAAAAGTTTTTATGTGAACGTAAGTTTTCATTTACCTTGGGTAAATACCTGTGAGTAGGACTGCTGTATCATATGGTAAATAATTAATTTTAGAAGAAACTGCCAGTCTGTTTTCCAAAGTGGCTCTTCCATTGTGCATTTCAGCAGCGATATATATGTATGTTCGTTGCTGTGTATGCTGAGCAGCACTTGTCATTGTCAGAGTTTCATTTCGTTTTGTTTTTTTAAAAGCTTTTTGTTGTGAATTAGATAAAAGTTTATAGAACAAATCAGTTCCCCATTCAGCAATTAATGCATATTTTGTTTCATGTCATTAAAGTCAATCCCCACAATGTAACACCTCCTATCCCACTTCCTCCCCATATTTCCCAATCCTCCTTCTTTCCCATCCCTTGTAAACTTTGTCCTTAGGTAAGTGCTGTTATCAGTTTTTTTCTTTTGTGGTTCTGTTCTTTTATGGATTGTACTACTGGTGTCATATCTAAAATAGTTTGCTTAAGTCCAGGTCACAATGATTTTCTTCTAGAAATTTTATAGTTTTAAGTTTTATATTTAAATATGGTCTGTTTTGAATTAACTTCTGTAAATGGTGTGAAATACAGGTCAAGGTTCTTTTTTTTTTTTTTTTTGAGTATGGATGGCCAGTTGTTCAAACAGCATCTAATGAAAAAGTCATTGATGTTGCAAAATTCTGTCTTGCAGTCTCCAGAATCATTCCTTTCACCACGGCCATATTTCATATTTTCCAAATACTGATCCTTCCTCTTTGTTTCCAATTTTCTTATTACAATCACCAATAATTATCAATGCATCTTTATTGCATGTTTAATCTATTTCAGACTGCAGAAGTTTGTAGAATTCTGCAATGTCAACATCACTGACCTTAATGGTTGGTTCATAAACCTGAATAATAGAGGAACTAACCAGTCAGTATTCCTTACAGGCATATGGATATTACTTTATCACAGATAGCATTGTATTCAAGATTGTTGTTGTTAAGTGCCAGGAAGTTGCTTCCGACGCTGTACAGTGTTTCCGAGACTTTAAATTCTTCACGGGAGCAGAAACCTTCATCTTTTTCCCGCAGAGTGGCTAGTGGGCTCGAACCATGGTCCTTGTGGTTTGCAATCCATTGCTTATCACAGATCTTGAAATTCTTTTTTTGATGATGAATGTGACACCATTCATCTTGAATTAGTCATTCCCGACAGTAAACCACATGATTGTCTGATTCAAAATAGCCAATACTAGTACATTTCAGCTCACTAAATGTACTAATGTATTTCATTTAACTTTTGACAACTGCCAATTTTCCTAGATTCATACTTTGCACATTCTGATTATTCTTGGATGTTTGCAACTGTTTCTCCTCATTTTGAGTTGTGCCCCAGCAGCAAATGAAGGTCCCGAAACTTTCCTCCATCCATTTCAGTATGGTCAGCTCTGTTTTGAGGCAGCAACTCTTCACCAGTCGTACTTTGAGTTCCTTCCAACCTGAGGGACTCACCTCTGGCACTAGATCAGGCAGTGTTCTGCTGCTCTTAATTTGGTTTTCAGTGGCTAACCCTTCAGAAACGGTTTGCCTTTCCGTCTTCCTGGTGTGTCTTAGTCTGGAAGCGTCACTGAAATCTGCCCATCTTGGGTGATCCTGTTGGTGTTTGTAATACTGTATAGCTTCCAGCATCCCCAACAGATGAGTGGTGGATTCTGTAGGTTGTAGGAAATTGAGGGGGCAAAAATAAGAGGATTGAGGGGAAGGTCTTTATGGCTAAGGTCATGCAGTATGGATATACTACTCCTTTAATCCCATGTTTAGGCCACACCTAACCACAAGGGCAACTAGAAAATACAGTCAAGCTGTGTGCGCAGAAACCTGGGTATTGGTAGGTACTGGTAGTCATAGTAGTACAGTGTTTCCCTCATTCTACAGATAGAGAAACTGAGGTACAGAGTGGTTAAGGGACTTACCGAAGGACACACAGCTGCTAAGTATTGTTATTGTTGTTAAGTGCCATTGAGTCGGTTTCAACTCATAGCGACCCTGTATAGGGTTTCCAAGGAGCGTCTGGTCAGTTTAAAACACCGACCTTGTGGTGCAAACTGACTTTGTGGTCCAGTGCTTTATCATACCCACAGTGCCACACCAGGACAGC
>NW_006408585.1:130663-155613 GCF_000296735.1 Chrysochloris asiatica
CAAGGAGCAGCTAGTGAGCCTGAACTACCGACCTTGCAGTTCAAGCAACTTGGCAGTCTGACACATTAGCCCACAGCACCACACGAGGACTCCAGTAATAATAATAATAATAGTATCTGACAGTTGTGTGTGTGTCTTAAATGAGGTAATGTACAGAACCGTCTATGTAAGTTCCAGGTTCCCTTTCTAGCCCTGGGCTCCACTAACCAGAAAACCATAGAGTCGGTTCTGACTCACAGCAATCTTGTATAGAGTTTCTGAGCCTGTAAATCTTAACAAGAGCAGAAAGCCTTAGCGGTCTCCTAAGGAGCAACTGGTGGGTTTGAACTGCGAACCTTGTGCTTAGCAGTCTAGTGCTTATCCTACAGTGCCACCACAGCCCTATAAATAGCCAATTGTCTTTCCTAGTGTTTATAGGCAACAGAATGATTGTATAAGCCAATGTCTGGGGCTCCCCATCAGGCAAATCTAGGGAATGGGAACTGAATAGACTGCAGTGTCTGAGATGTTGCACAGTTAGGATTAACCAGGCTGTACCCGTTCGAGCCACTGTCCCCTGAACAGCCACAGCTCTTCTGAAACAGCTCTTTCCCAGAGACTGGCACTGCCTTTTACATACCACTTCTCATATGTCTCCAGAGATGGCCCCACTAAGTCAGGCTTGGTACCCTGGCCAGGGATGGGAAAATCCTCTAACCAGTACTTGTTCCCTCAGGATCCCTTGGGGGCCCAAGCAACTTTTAAAAGCCTAACTTTAATTGGTTTCAAAGCTATAACATGGATGAATTACTAAATTGGCACCCATATTTTATATATAATGTATAAGTTCAGCTTTTTAAATTGCTCTTATCGTTTGTGTGCTAGAGATGTGTGAATAGAAATCATTTTGTGAGTATCACTTCTGTGTCACAAGAAAACACCATGAAAGACTTCTCAGCTGAGTGGGGTAAGGCTTCCCTGTCTAGGAGAGTTCCGTGTGAGGAAATTGAGGCAGGCGCTGAGTCAGAGCTTTCCTGAGAGGTTTCAAGATTTATAAAGATGTGCAAGAACTTGGACCCTGTTGCTACACCCATCCCTTCTCACACCATAGCCCAACAAAAGAGCAAGAGATGACAGGAATCTGTGGTTGAGACAGCAGGAGCAAAAAGGACCAAGTCAGGGCATTGGCCCCCAGCCTTAGTCCATGGCGTTAATGCTCCATGCTATGTTGCCAACCCCTTCACCATCTTGACCTCCAGAGTGTGTGCATCTTCTGCAGGAACCACTCCTGGGTTTTTAAGGAGCAGCACTCTGAATTTCCCAGAGTATATGCCTCATTCATATATTCAATGAAAAATTTAACTCTGTTTAGCATTGGTGGTGGTGGTGGTTAAGTGCAGTGGAGTTGGTTCTAACTCATAACGATCCTGCATAAGGTTTCTGAGGTTGTAAATCTTTACGGGAGCAGAAAACCTCATCTTTCTTCTGCAGAACAGCTGGTAGTTTCGAACTGCTGACCTTGAGGTTAGCAGCCCAACTCATGACCACAATTTAGCATTAAGCTGAGTGATTTGGATAAAAAAGGATGAATAATGATGTCCCTGATCTCAAGTAGCTTACTGTCTATTGGGACAGATAGAAAAATAGATTATTATTGCATAGTAATAATAATTATATATGTATATTATTGGAGTCCTGGTATGGTGCTATAGGATAAGCACTGTACTACTAATGGCAAGGTTGGTGGTTCAAACCCACCAACCACTCCTCAAAAACCCTATACAGGGTCACCGTGAATCAGAACCAACTCAATGTCACACATAACATGTATGTCATCTATACAATAATTGCAGATTATTATTTGATGAAGATGCACTGAGTTTTATGGAAACACTTAGGAATCCTACACCTGGGATGGGGCTAAAGGTGGGGATATGTCTTAAAAGAGGGGAAGGCTGAGTTCTGAATTGTCCAGAAAAAGAGCAAGGGTTTCCTGGACTGAGATAAGAGAGTATGCCAAGACGAGGGGAGGTGTGTCCTGGAAGACTGGAAGTGATTTCAGGAAATTTAGGGATGGCCAGCAGAGTTTAATGTTGTTAAGATATCAAGATAGAGCTTGAAACGTTTCTATTGTTTTAAACAACAAAGGAATGTGTCAATGACCTTTCGTGAGAATAGTTTCATAAAGTGATGTGAGAAGCCAGATTTCAGTGAATTGGATATGAAGATGAGGAAGCTAATGTGAATGTAGATAAATAGACGGTATATATTTTTGCTTTTGATGCAGAGCTGAGGTCATCATTGTTGTTGTTATGTGCTGTTGAGTTGGTTCCGACTCATAACGACCTTGTATGGTGTTTCCAAGGAGTAACTGATGGGTTTGAACCACTGACCTCATGGTTGGCAGTCCAGTGCTGATCCTACAGCGCTACATAAGAAGGACATTATACTAATCAGGTATTCATCATTACCCATTGGTTGGTTGATTGATTTCCTTTTTTATTCCCATTTCCCTTTTCTATTCCCATCTCTACACCTTGTTAAGGAGCTCTGGTACTGTCGTGGTTACGAGTTGGGCTGCTAACCTCAAGGTCAGCAGTTCAAAACTATCAGCTATTTCATGGAAGAAAGATGAGGTTTTCTGTTCCTATAAAGATTTACAGCCTTGGAAACCCTATGCAGGGTCACTATGAGTTGGAATTGACTCTACAGCACATAACCACCACCACACCTTGTTAAGTGCCTTCGAGTCAATTCTGACTCATAGTGACCCTGTATAGGGTTTCCAAGGAACAGCTGCTGAGCTTGAACTACTGATCTTGCGGTTCAAACCAACCTTGCAGTCTAGAGCATTAACTCTCAATGCCACCTAGAAGTAGTCATTTTTATGTATTTAAGTTTTCCTTTCATTTGTAATGTGTATCATTTTGTATGTATGTATTTTTAAATTACGTAAATGGTGTGATGGATTTCATTCTGTTTCTTATTTTATCTAGCACTATGTTTTTAAGATCCTCCAATGCTGCCACATCTCTTCCACATCTATCACATTTAACCTGCCCATCTAGCCCTCAAAGTTAGACACACAGGTTCTCTCTGGCTCTCCACTACCACAAGTGATCAACTTCTTTATAGACATATGTCAGAGTTTCTTCGGAGCAGAGTGTCAGGTACTTGGTTGTCCTGAGTCCAGGTAGACTGTCCTCCAGACTGTCCAATTCATGCTCCTGCCAGCGATACCAGAGGATTCTATCTGTCTTCATCTACATCTGACAATTTCCACATTGTAATTTTTGCTTGTGATTATCCGTGTTTTAATCTGCACTTCTCAGCTACCTACTTAACTTAGCTAACCTTAAACTGTAAACTGCCTGCTCGTATCCTTGGCAATTTTGTCAAAAAATGTATCTCTGAAAGATGTGAGAGAGAACATAGCAATGAAGAATTTTACTTTATTTAATCTGGGGAAGACTTGAACATGTAAAGATGAGAATAGGATGGTGGCGACGTCCAAGTTTATCTTTCTCCCAGGATTTGAGGGATGGGCAGAAGGAAGAACTGTGGGGATTTGACTTCATTTGGTAATGGCAGTGAGACTTGGGGAATGAAGTGGGGCTGGGATGGGGGTGGGTCAGTGCATTGAACAATCACTGGCCTTTTCTGAGCCTCCTTTAACTCCTTGTTCCACTGGGCATATAGAGGTAGTGTTCATGGGCGGGTAAGAGGGAAATGGTGACCTCACTCAGATTCTAAGAAAACACTATATGTTGTGTTTCTGAATGTTTGAAAATTGTATTTGCTTTGAATTGTGGGAGGAGAGGAGAGATATCTAAATTCCAGAGTATGAGATGTAGTTCAAATAAAGTTGTAGAGGTATATGACACAGCAGTGGAGATAGGAAAGGAGACATGTGGGCCCTTCTGGTTAAAGCACAGAGTTAACATAAGAGAGAATATGAATTCAGCTCCAAATTGAATAGGACTTTGGATTTCAGAATGGGCACTAGAGAGAGTCATTGACAGCTTCCAGAGTAGAGGTGTGCCGTTATGGAGCAGTGTAGGATGGATTGAAGATATTGAGCATTAATGGAGACGGACCATTACTCAAGTCCCTGTGGGAAAGCATTAAGGGCCTTGAAGTGAAGTGGAAGCTTTAGAATAGGAAGGATTGGAGAATGAAAGAGACATTGCAGAGGCATAATTGATGGGTCTTGGTGATGAATGCATGTTGAATAAGTGCTCAGTGCATGGTAGTGGAATCACTGAATGAGTAAATGCATGAGTTAAAATGGTGGATTGTTGTTGTAAGGAGCCATCGAGTTGCTTCTGAGTTATAGCAACCATATGTACAACAGATGGAAACACTACCCCTTCCTGCATTATCCTCACAACTGTTGCTATGCGTGAGCCCACTGTTACAGCCACTGTTTCAGTTCATCTCATTGAGGGTCTTCCCCTTTTTGCTAACCCTGTACTTTACCAAGCATGGTGTCATTTTTCAAGGACGTTTCCTGATAACATGACCCAAGTATGTCTCAAGTACTACATGATGGGATAGAGGGATTTAAAGAGGCTCAGAGTTTGAGCTTAGCTTTCTAGAAGGATGGTGAAATTTATCAAGCACCTACTATATTCCAAAGGAACTCTGATAGCTTAGCGTTTACGAGTCTGGTTGCTAATCTCAAGGCCAGCAGTTTGAAACTACCAGCTATTGCATGCATAGGAGAAAGATGAGAGTTTTTGTTCCCATAAAGATTTACATTCTCAGGAACCCTATACAATGAATTAGGTAGCGTTGGTGCCTGCATGGAGCCTGTAGTTTAGGTTGTTGTCGTTGTTAAGTGCCATTGAGTCGGTTCCAACTCATAGCAACCCTGTATAGAGTTTCTGAGGAACAACTGGTGAGTTTGAACCACCAGCCTTGAGGTTCAAACCAACCTTGAGGTCGAGTGCTGCTTATCCTAAGGCGCCACACCTGGACTGCGTATTTAGGTTGGGAAAGGTTTATAAAAATAAAAAATAAAACTCAAGTTCACCCTTTTTGGCAAGGATATCATAGACGAAGCTTCGTCTTTTGTATTGCATCAAATTCGGAGTCACGTCATGTCTGATTGTCCTGTTCTTAGTGTTACTAAGATTCCGCACTGAATTCAGATTCTGAGAACTTGATCCCTCCATTATAAATTTCCCCATCAGCTTATTTGACAATCTTTTTATCTGAACAATTATTTCATTAGAAATATCACTTTGGTAATTATTTCAGCCTCTGCTGAATAAATCTTGGTGTGGCGCTATAGGATAAGCACTGGACTGCTAACCACAAGGTTGTTGGTTCAAACCCCACAGTTGCTCCTCGGAAGCCCTGTACTGGTGATGGCCTCCTCTGGATCACATGTATACGGAGATGGCACAGTCCTTGTGGTAGACAAGATGGATAGGGAAGTTACACCCACCAGAGAAGACCCATGTACACTTTTATAAGGGTCTGGTTCATTAAGAGAAGGATATCTTATGGGGGTTGGGATGGTTAAGTGAAATGTGGAACAAGGAATGGGAGCTTTGATAGGGGAGATAGACAAGGAACCACCAGGGTTGCTGAGTCCGAACCAACTTGATGACTCTTAACAACAACAACATGTTTGACCACCTCCAGTGCTAAGTCTGTCAACCTCCCTGGGCAGTTTTGATCAGAGAAGAAAAACTTCACTTTGGGTGTTCTCGAAAAGTCCTAGTGGAAGAAGAGAAAGTGGGTATTCTTTTTCACTCAGTAATCATAAAATGTGACTTCTGAATGAGTAGGCCTATGACTGTTTCAAAGAGGTAGGACTGGATGTTGTTGTTGTTGTTGTTAAGTGCCATTGAGTCGATTCTGACCCGTAGCAACCCTGTATAGGGTTTCCAAGGAGCAGCTGGTGAGCTTGAACCACCGACCTTGCAGTTCAAATGACTTTGCAGTCTGACGCATTAACCCACAGCACCACACAGGACTCCAGGACTGGATAACAGTAACTTTTTGTAAATGTAGCTGTTGAGCCCAAGAATCCCAGTAGAGGATTATCTTTGAAAAGCATATATATTAAGAGTATCATCCCTCTTCTCTTCTCTTCTCCAGTCATTCCTTGTGACTGTTTGTCTCTGTGCAACACGTGCGGTGCTGATAAATGTGTCGTGCTGATAGATGTGTTGTTAAGATTGAGGGCTGATGGACCAATCCCTGTATCAGAGCAGAGTAGCACCTGTTCCCTAACCAAGTCCCTGTGTGAGCTGCTAGGGCTGTGAACCTGCCCTGCCCGCCCATCCCGTCCCTGTCCCTGCCCCCAACTCCAGCAGCTGCAGCATAACTGGAGCTAGTTCTTAGCAGGACATTTTTCCATAAGAGTGGACAAGTTGTGACATGTGCTCTGAAGTCTCTGCCTCTGCCTGATGGGATAAACTGAAGCAGGAGAGTCAGGGCAAGGTCTCACCAAATGGCAATGAACTGGCCTGACTAGGACACTGTGAATACATGGGGCTGTATGGGGATGCAAGCATAGATAGGACTTTGGAGACTTGAAGAACCCCAAACCACACCCTGATAGTGGTTTAGCAGCCAGGCCAGGTTGGAATGGGAGCTGCCAAATTTGGAAAGGCCGGCTGTGCTGTGGGAGGGGGCAGTAGTCTAGTTCACACACTGCTGATGATGTCTACCTTCTGAAAGGGTCACTAATAGGTGGCATGCTTAACCAGACCTCCCCGTTACATCGTGGTCCTAGCCATATTGAGTCTGGGCTGTACTGTCTAGGCAGATGGAGGTGCTAGACTCGAGTTTAGGGGTGAGAAGATGAGGAGGGGAGGAGATAGATTTAATCTATGCTGGACATCTTTTTAGTTCTCACTGTGTTTTAGTGAATGTGCTTGCATGTGCATGTGTGCATCGTATATATGTATTTATTTACTTGACTACTCTAATGACTCTGTGAACATGCAGTGAGGTTATGCTCAGAAGGAGTGAAGTGATGCTCTCTTTTTAGTAAATGTATTGATAGAAAAGTTACCAGGAAACTTCAGAATCTCCTGATATAGGCAACCAGACTCCCAAACTATGTTAAAAGCAGGTGTGCAGTAGTATAAGGAAACAGGACACCCCAGAAAGCAGGTGAGGGTTCAGAGCTTACTGCCAGAAAGAAAGCAAAAATTGAGTGATCCCAAGTTGTCTCTTTAAGAGAGATGGTGCCCAGTCTACTGTAACAGCCTACATTTGTGGTTTGGCTAAAGCAAATGATGGCATTGCTATCTATTTTCCCCTGTTGCCCACCCCTGAAGTGGATCTCACATTTGTGTGGCTCCAGAAAAGAGAGGGGCTGCTGTTTGCTTTGTTAGATGGATGTGTGGGGCAGGAGGAAAGAAGAGAAGCGTGGTCTTCTATTTGGGCTGCTCCTCCTCGTCCACCATGAATCCGAGGGGAGGAAATGTGTGGAGAGAGCTGATGAGTCCTAGGTAGGGCTCCGGCTGCAGCCTACAGCCTACAGCACGGAGAGGAGCTGGTGCCACTTCCTGGGTTCCTAACTGGGGTTAACTGGGCACAACACATGAACTAGAGATTCCGAGACCCAACATCTGATCTCAGAAACAGATGGGTTCTTGGGCACACTGTGAAGGGAGGAGCTGTGGGTTGTGTCAGTGATACCGTGAAATCCATTTACCAGGCAGGTATCTCTTCTAAGAGAAAGCAGTAGGTGGGATCAGGTGGCCTATTCGGTACTGGACGGTAGGGCAGGTCTCTTAGGGACCCATCCTACTCAAAATGTAACCTGGGGTTAGGGCGTAACAGCAGTGAGGAAGTGGGAGAACCTGGTACTGGTGATGGTCTCCTCTGGACCATGTGTTTGGAGACAATCTGCCGGTAGACAAGATGGATAGGGAGGTTACATTCACAAGGGAAGACCTATCTAATAAGGTTCTGGTGGATTAAGAGAAGGACTCTTGAGGGGTGAGGAGGGATGGTTGAGCGAAATGTGGAACAGGGGATGAGAGCTTTGATGTGGAAGATAGACAGGGGACTGCTTTTTTCTGGAGATAGGTTTGCTGGTAGGGGAAGTGGAGTGGCAGCTTAGGGTTTAATTGTAAATTGTTCTTGCTGTCCTCCATGATCCATGGAGGGTCATCTATGGATGAATATGTGACCAGACCATCTTGTCTCCCAACTTTCCTCCAAGTATCAACATAGCTATCATTTCCATGATTCCCTAACTTGGTTAGGTGTCCCCATCATGAGTTTCAACATATTTATTCATTTTAGTCATGGTCGTTCCTCTAGGAGTGGGTTAATGCGCTGGACTGCAGAGTTGGTTTGAACTCACTGGTCGCTCCTTGAGAACCCTGTACAGGGTCACTATGGGTTAGAACTGACTCGATGGCACTTAAAAACAACAAAGTTCCTTTATGGAGTCTCTGTTGCTAGTCTGCCCAGAGGCACCTTGGACGAAAGATCTGACAATTTGCTTCTAAAAAATCCAACACTGAAAACCCCTGGGAACACAGGTCTGCTCTGAGACATAATAGAGTCCTCATGAGTTGGAATCAACTCAACAGCAATTGCTTGACTGATGTAGTTTCCTTAAAGCCAGACCTAGGGGACCATAATGACAGCAATGAAAATAGAAGTGGGTGGCACTCAGAAAGAACTGGATTGAGTTTGGTGTCAATCGTATAGATATATTTAAATCATTTGTAGCATTCCTGCCATCTTGTTTTCTTCTCTTCTGCCTTTTTCATCTGATTCTCCAAAAGCTGTTTACTGCTGAGCACAGCTGGCCCATTCCCCTTGCCCCCTTTGATGGAGTGCCATTTGGGTGAGGTGCTGGGTGGACCTGGCTGGGAAGGCAGCATGCAGTGGGCCTCACCCTAGTCTCTGAATCTTGTTTCCTTGGTGTTTGTTTTCAGGGACCAGACCCTTGTGAAAAGACTCAAGTTGTGCATTTAACCACACAGAGATACATTGTTACATCTCTGAGCCGTGGTGGCAGGAGGGATGGCATTTTTAAGCACAATGAATTGCTGTCAAGCCGCTGTGTATCTGCACTCGGGGCCATCAATCTTGTCTTGCATGCTAGGCCTGCTGGTCTGCCTGCTCAGGCTCTTCTTTCTGGGGCAGACTTATTTACGGAGCTACGGCAAAAGTAATCTCACTCCCCCAGCCCTGTGCCCTGGGCCTCCCTTGGTCACTCTTAAAAATAGCTCAGGACATGGAGGGAGAGCCAGGGTCCAGTTACCACCCTCGCTGGATCTGATCTTGCCTCACTATCTGTGGCTGGCAGCTCGACCCTCCTCAGGGGCTGCTGGAGAATGTTGGCCACTGGGAGGTGTTCAGAGCTCTGAGCATGGGGTGGTTTTCCTTCAGGAAGGAGGGGAAAGAAAGGCATGCGAGGTGGAAGGTGCTTCCAATTATTTTTGCCAGGCCAGTTAAGTAAGAAGTCTCAGTCCTGGAAATAAGGGTGCCTGTTTGTGGAAGAGGACAGACTGTCCAAAAGGAGAAGGGTGTCTCGGGGACAGGCCTGGCATTATAGGACACGCCATGTTCAGGGTGACAGCTGGTTTCCCCACTTACCATATCTTTCTTCCCAAGTGACAAACACCTTTGTAAAGCCCCAGCAGCTGGGCATTGCTCTCTTTTCCCAGGTGTCATGTTCTCCCCCCACCTGCTTCCCTAAAATCTGTCCAGTCAAGGGGGTGAAGTTGGGTGACACTTGGCCTTTGGTCCCAGTTGCAGCAGTAATTCCCTAGATGACCTTGGGGAGGCCTTATCCTGTACTGGACTCCAGTTATTTTCCCTTGTGTAATTAGGGAGGATAATTCTGGCTTCTTCTTCCCTCAGAGGGATGTGGTGGGATTGATTAATCAGATGGAGGCAAAATAGTCTAAAGTGATTCTCCATCTGAAAAAAGACTATAATTGCACTTGAATTGGTACTCGGATGCATGTGTGCACGTGTAGGGGGTTGCATGTGTAGATGGGTGGGTTGGAGTATGTTCCTGTGTGTAGATGTGAGTGAATGCACGTGTGTGGGTGCGGGGAGCGGATACACTGTATATGTTGGAAGCATGAGCATGCATGTGGTGTGTTCGTGTGTGTGTTAGATGCAGTGCTTATCCTATAGCCCTGGTGGCATCACAGGATACATACTGGACTGCTAACCGCAAGTTCGGCAGTTCAAACCCACCAGCTGCCTGCTATGAAGCTTTCTGCTCCTGAAAATATTTATATTTATAGCCTCAACAACCCTCTACAGGGTGGCTGTGAGTCAGAATGGACGTAAGGACAGTGGGGTTTTGGGGGGTGTGAGAGGCACATGTGTGGTCTGTGTGTTTGTATGTATTGGAAGTATGTGCATATGTGTGAGAGAATAGTATGAGTGGACACACACATGTGGATGAGAAGGTTTCTCTCACAGCTCATGGCTTATGAGACGCTTGGCATGTGCAGGCTTAACCATCCCCACACCCCACTCTCGTACTCTTCTTATGATAAGAAGGCTCCGTGCTCCCAGACTTGATTCTGGGATCCTTTAAACTCGCTGGGGAGATGTTTGAGTGGCAGGTTCGGATGAGGAAATGAAGGCTGAAGGAAAGCTAATCATTTTCCAAAGGGCCAAGGCATTCAAGGCCTCTCTAGACCTCTCTCTCATGTTTCTCTTCTAACCCCACCCCATCCTCCAGTTACCGTGTATGAGTGTTTTTCAAAGTTCTTCAATTTTACAATGTTCTTGCTCACCTGCAGAATTTTGCCCCTCTTCTTTATTCGTATTTTCCTTGCTTGGATTCTTTTTCCTTTCTGTCTGTCTCTTTGTGGGATGCCTTCAATCTGCTTTCAGGTACCAGCTTAAATGCCCCTTTGCCTGACACCCCAGTGCCCACCATGAGTTGCCCACATTCCTTACCTTGTTCTTTCCCAGGGGTGAGATACGTCACACCTTATTGTACTTGCTTGTTTAAGGGTTTCTCCTGCCAGAGTATAAGCTTCATGAGGTTGGGGCCCTTCCTCTCTTACTCATAACTGCTAGTACAGTGCTTACCACCTAATTGGGACTGTCTACAAATTTGAAGTAAACATGAATGAATGAACGAGCAAAAATGATAAGCATGTGGCCAATGCTCCTGATGCATATGCTGACTGCAGAGGTACCCGCTGTACGTCTCATTGTCTACGGAATTCTGTCACCCTCAGTATCATCATGCTTGCTTGGGACAACAGGCTTCTCTGGGCTTCTTGGTCTGTCATGGGATTCAACAGGAGACCTAGTCTGAGAACCTGGCCATACTTCAGAGAAAGCAAACACAAGAGCTCAGCTTTCTGAATATTTACTGCTGGTAAGGAATTTACTCAGCACTCTTGGGCAGCCTCTGTGAGGAGTGAACTTCCCCAGGGTGCTGCTCCTAGAGCTGGTAGCATTCATTCATTCCTCCCTGCTGATTCCTGTTGGAGTTGTACTCACCCAACTCGCAGCTTCCTTCTCCTGACCCCAGTCTCCCCTCTCTAGCTTAGATCCTGAGACCCGTCTGCTGGGCGGGGGCTACTCTTCTCAGCATCCCCTCCCCCTCCTCAGCCTCTAGCTCCTGTGCTGGTGGCTTGGGGTTTGGAGGAAGCAGCTCCCTCCGACTGAAGTCTCCACCTGCTGGTCGTCCTGACCCTTGCTTCCTGCAGCTCTCCGTCTGCCGTTACTGTTGCTGCTGCTCCCGCTGCTGCCGCCGCTGCTGCAACATTTTATAACACATGTCCCAGAGACCCTGGGTGGGAAGCATGTCCAGGCAGGTGACATGGTGTGCTGCTTCCAGAAAGATCTACTTCTGTCGAAAGCTCCGAATAAGTTTCCCCTAAGGAAGTCCAAGAGGGTAAGGAGCTAAGCCTCTGACTGTGTTGCTCTCCCTCCAGGGACCCTTCCATGAAGACTGAGGCAGGCAGAGCTGCTGAGAGCCTGCTGACATGACATCAGCCACGGAGTTTGAAACCGGGGGCAACCAGCCTCCGTACAGCCGGATCAATGCCCGCTGGGATGCCCCAGATGATGAGCTGGACAATGACAACAGCTCAGCCAGGCTCTTTGAGAGGTCCCGGATCAAGGCCTTAGCAGGTACCGTTCGGAGCCATGAACATGGCATGGGGGTTAGGGGAGCCATCCTTGTAATTCTGAAGTCCATTCCCCTCCTACCTATGGTGATTCCTGTGTGTGCAGGGCTGTGATGCAGATGTGTTTGTATGGCTTGGAGAGGCTGGCCCATTGGGAGTGCAGGCTCAGACTGTTTTGGATCTTCCCAGGAAACTGAGAGTCAAGATTGGACTGGAATTGGTGCCAGGTAGCCCCTGTGCTCTGCCCTTGTCCTAAATGATCTGTGACCAAAGTCAGAAGTAAGAGCAAGTCTGGCTGGAGGAGTCCCTGACGGGGCTGTTCAGCGTGGCAGAGGTCCATGGGACCTCATCATGCAGTCTGTTTCCTTCCAGTTCCTGAATGGAGGAATCGTCATCCTCCCTGAGATCCCAAGAGAACAGAGTGATTTGGGATGAAATTAAGAGTAGATAACACGTAGATAACATCCTCCTTACATTGCCTCAGAAAATCCAGGATTTTCTGGATGAAACTTCCCATCCTTGACCTGGCATGAAATTTTTACTTAGTAGGTTCATAGTGGATTTCAGAGTACCCTCTCTCTCTATCCCTCTCAGTCTCTCTGTGAGTGTGTGTGTGCATGTGTATGTGTGTGTGTGTTAGTGTGAGACCCAGAGAAAGATCTTCAATCTCTAGTAGAGATGGCTTTTCCTCCCCCTGCTGGCTGAATTCTGACTTGGATTGTTGACATTTTTTCCCTAGCCCCTGTGATCATTGCCTCCCTGAGCCTGGCCTGAAGTGCTATAGTCTGCCGCTAACCTTGTCCTTGTCTGAGAAGGGAAGTTTTGAGTTGTACGGGGTTGTGTGTGTGTATGCCAGTGTGTGTAGCAGGGGTGGGATGTGGTGATGGTGGTGGGGTCTTCACCTGATCCATCGGTCATTGGTCCAAATCAGACTTGTTTCTCCCTCACTGATAGTTACCGTCTTCTACCCCATAAGGAAGGTGCCACCTTTCCTTTAAGAACTTTCTGGAGCGACTCTCCTACTGCCCCATCCCTCTTGGGAAGGCCATGGTAGTTCTCTTTCACCTTTCCTCCAACCTTCCCTCCCTCCACTCTCTTCCCAGGCCATTGATCCCCTCATCATCCCCATGATTAGGTCTCTCATCCCCTCTGGGGCCATATTGACCTTTTACCTGCAAATGTCTGGACTTCACATGGGTCTTAGCACTGACACTTCATGCCGTTATAGCTCACTAACTCCCTGTCTTTTTCCTTCACCTCCTCCTAAGCACTCCTTGCCCCTCAAACTCCTTCCTCATTTTCCTTGGGGACAGATCATAGCACTAATCCTTTGCTTTTGATTGTATATATAATTTATCCTCTTTAAAATTTATCAAACCTTTGGTTTTACCAGTCCATCTGTACCCTCTTTATATGTTTGTGCTGGCTGAATTTGGTTGTAATGACTCTGGTGCTACAAATGAAGGGAGGAAGAGAGAAACCATGTTTTGTAAGTTTTCTTGAAGGAAAATGGGAGGCAGGTTTTTGTTTTTTCGTTGTTTTTTTTTTTTTCAAGAAACCAAAGTATATTTAATTTTAACAATTACTTTTTATGCTCCTACTATGCCTAAAGCTAAGCATGATAGTGGAGAGGGAAACTTGGAGCAATCAACCTGGGGTCCATCTCTAAGGAGTTTATAACTTATTAGGGGAAATGAGCTAGTTCACAATTAATTGGTATGGATAGAATTAGAGAAGAACGGTGGGAGAGGCATAAATTAGTAGCCAGTGAGAGAGTAAAGGAGAAGATGCAGGAAGAATTAGGGAATAGTTTATGGAGGAGGTGGACCTGGAGCTCCATATTGAAACATGCCTGTGATTCTGACAAGTAGATGACCTAAAGGTTTCTCTGATTGGTTTGGACAATAGTAGCCAGATCTGAAGAACACCCTGGAAGACTGGTTGTTGTTGTTACCAAGTGCTGCCAAGTCAGTTCTGACTCATAGCAACCCTGTATAGATAGGGTTTCAACCTCCAACCTTGCAGTTCAAACCAACCTACAGCACCACAGACTGTTGTTGTTGTTGTTGTTGTTAAGTGCCATTGAGTCGGGTCTGACCCATAGCGACCCTGTACAGGGTTTCCGAGGGTGTAAATCTTTACGGGAGGTAGGTAAAAGATGGCAGGCACAAGAGGGCAACTGCCTGGGAAACCTAATGGTCAGAATGAGGTGGATCAGGAAAGGGCCTTTGCTAGCCTTGGCATTGCCTTTGTTGTTGTTAGCTAGTTACAGTCATGATGACCCCATGCACAATGAAAGGAAACCCTGCTCAATCCTGTACCATCCCCATGATCAATTGGGGATCTGACTAGATCTGTAAGGTTTCCTTTTTGTTTAATCATTTGTTTAATATATTTCTGTTGTTGAGAATATACACAGGCGAACATATACCAATCCAACAATTTCTACATGTACACTTATATGATGTTGATTACATTATTCAAGTTGGGCATCCATTTGTACCTTCTTTTTATGAATTGTTCATCCCCAATTAACAGAAGCTCACAGGGCCCTAACTTTCCTATATGCTTTGTTTGAGTTGCTTTGTCAGTCTGTTCCCACCTAGAGAGTTCTTTACTGATGAAGACCAAAGAGCATAGTCTTTGGTATGGATTACATGTCAATATAAAGAAAACAAAAATCCTCACCACTGGACCAATAAACAACATTCTTATCAATGGAGAAAAGATTGAAGTTGTCAAGGACTTAATTCTTTTTGGATCAATTATCAACACTCACTGAACCAGCAGTCAAGAAATCAAATGACGTATTGTATTTGGCAAATGTGCTGCACAAGACCTTTTGAAAGTGTTGAAGAGCAAAGATGTCAGCTTGAGGACCCAAGCCATGGTATTTTCAATAACCTCATATTCATGCAAAAGGAGGACAGTGAATAAGGAAGACTGTAGAAGAACTGATGCATTTGCGTTATGTTGTTGGAGGAGAATATTGAAAGTGCCATGGACTGCCAAAAGAACCAATAGATCCATTTTGGAAGAAGTGCAGCCAGAGTGCTCCTTGGAGGCCAAGATGGCCAAACTTCATCTCTCATACTTCAGACATATTGTCAGGAGGGACCAGTCGGCAAGGACATCATGTTTGGTAAGGTGGAGGGTCAGAGATAAAAAGGAAGTCCCCCAATGAGATGGATTGGCCAAGTGGCAGCATCGATGGACTCAAGCATGGCAACATTAGTGAGGTTGGCCCAGGATCAGGCAGTGTTGATTCTGCTGTGCATAGGTTCGCTATGAGTCGGTGCCGACTTGATGGCACCTAACAACAAACAATAAGAGAGTTCTTTAAGAGAACACAACAGTCAAGGCAGACATTTTTTAATAGTTAAGCTAAACTATTGTTTGCTTTTAAGAATATTTGGATATTTTAGGTTTAATGTTTAAAGATAATCTCAAGGCAGTAGTTTGTGGTGTTCATCCAGCCTTAGTGGCTCCAGAAAGTTTAGATTCCATGAGAATTTGAAATTATAGTCTACATTTTCTCTTTTAACAAGAGTTCTATAGAATCTTTGATCGAAGTGAAGCCTTCATGAGGCAAGTAGCCATGTAACCATAGGGTTTTCATTGGCTTATTTTGAGATGTAGGGCTCCAGGTCTTCCTTTCTTCCTAGTCTGACTTAGTCTGGAAGCTCCACTGGAACTCCTTCAGCATTATAGCAACATGCAGGTCTATGCTGATGGATGAAGGTACGTTTTGCTGTATTTCTTACCTAGAGTATGCATCTTGTTGTTGTTGTCAAGTGTTGTTGAATTGGTTTTGACTCATAGTGACCCTGTATAGGATTTCTGAGGAGCGGCTGGTAAGCTTGAACTGCTGACCACTGACCTTGCAGTTCAAACTGACCTTGCAGTCTAGTGCATTAACCCACAGTGCCACACCAGGACTCTCCAAGAGAGAATGCATCTTATCTATCCCCAAATCTGAATGCCCCCTCCACACCTCACCTGGCAAAGAGCAAGCCACTGAATGTTACTGAGTTACATGCTTGGGTCTTACTGATTCAGAACTTCTGGGCTAATAAATAAACATGTAAGTTTAGGGTCTACTCAACACTTTTAAAGGGAGTTTACTGCTCTTCCTTTCCAGAGTGTCCAATCTGTATAACCTGTGGAAGAGAATAAAGCTTTAAAAAAGTCCAAAGTAGCGTGTTAGACTATTAGGTTGGTGAAGCAAGGGAGGAGAGCATACTGTCTTCCCCAATTTTTAACCTCTTGATGTTTTGCTCTTCTGTATTGTCTTTGGGGCTGCCAAACCAGTCTTTGCAGGACTTTAGATATTCATGCCCTAGGGAGCAGAGGTGACCTTTGGTCACCATAATTTCACTCCCACATCCCTAAGAGTCTTAGACCAAGGAAGGCATTCAGCTGTGCTTCTTATATGATGATGGTGGTCTGCTTTATAGATACATGTAGCAAGGTTGGCGCAATTGGGCTGACATTTTCTTTCTGAAATGTGTGGTCTTAGGGCAAGGAAGAAAATACCACAAGACCTGGATTCGAGCCCTGGTTTCAATTTTAGCACTGCTGCTTTAGAGGACCCTTGACTTGCTTTCTTCTCTTATAAAATGGGAGCAATAGTTCTTTCCAAAGGTGGTTGTGAAGATCAAATAAGGATATGGCAGTGTTTTATTAACAACAGAATGTTGATGCATGTTAGTTATTATTACTAAGAAAATTGTCCTATAGGTTCTTTGGGTCCTCTCTCCAGCTTTAGACATTCAGGATGGTAAAGTAAGGTCAATCACTGTCCGGGTTACCTTGGTCTATTTCAGGACTTGTTTCTTTCTTCTTATCTCCCACGCCCCTTTTCCTTGGAAGACCCTGTTTGGAAAGAAAAGCCAGGAACCAGCGAAATTAATCAAATACTCATGCTTGGTCCTCTTGACCTCTTCTCGCCATAATTAGTGCCTTTGTCTCTCTCTGTAAGGTTTCACAGTTCAAATCCCAGCTGTGTTCCTGCCATCTGTCTGGGTGATCTAGGAGAGCCCCCAAAACCCAAAGTATCCCGGGGTCTCATCACATGCTCTTCCAGGGTCAGTATCTCTTCCAGGTTCTTGCCTCTCCTCCTAGTAACACACAGTTAGAAGGCCTACATTTGATGTTGTTCTTGTTAGCTGTGATTGAGTCAGTTCTTACTCATGGCAAACCCATGCATGATGAGATCAGACTGTTGTGATCTATAGGTTTTCACTGACTGAGTTTTATGGAAATAGGAGGTATGTTGGCTGGGAATCAAACCTGAGTTTCTTGCAAGAGAAACTAAATCACTACTTTATTTGGTTGACTGGATCTGATCTTTTCTACCTCTCCATCAATTTGCTCTGAACTTCAAAGGATGTAACCCTCTTCTACCTTTTATACCATTCCCAGCTCCTCTTCCCTGAACCCAGGTAAATAAATCAGCTGGTTGTTCTGCCTAGAAACGAGCACATTGGTGTACAAATACAGGCCTCTCTCTAGAATGACTGACCTTTTATTTGAAGCTACAAATCAGCCTTATTAAAGGGGATGGGGTAGGGGAGAGTTAAGAAAATGCTACAGAAGTTTCCTGTAAGGGGGTGGGGGCAGTATCAAGGGGAAGGCCAGGGGCCCAGCAGGAATATTTACCTCATAGATCCATGGGCAGATTTTAGCTCCTTAATATTAGCTCCTAAACTGAGGTTAAGTTCAGATAGTCCTGAAGTTTCTTCCTAAACATAGAGCCAGTTGTCACCATGATAACTAACTCTGGCACCTTTTGACTTCTGGAACCTGCTTAGAGGGATTAGAGGAAGGAGAATAATGGAAAGGCAGAAGTTTCTCTCCCTAAACACTGGACTGTTGACCACAAGGTCAGCTATTGAAACCCACCAGCACTCCTCAGAAACCCTCTACAGGGTTGCTATGAGTCAGAACTGGTTCGACTTAACAAGAAGTGGTTCCAGCCTTTTCACGTCTCCATAGGAAATTTCCCAGTGTCTCCCAGTGCCAGACGCATCGTCACTCACGCTCCATGCCCTCTTTTTCCCTTTTCTTGCTAGAACCCTTCCAGGTAAACATTTGTGGCCATCTAGATGGGATGGAGTACAGCACACTTTAGAGGATCTACCAGCCAGATTGTCCACCCTCTGCTCCATCCCCTCATCCCAGAGACCTCCCTGCCCGTGCTCCATTCCTCTGCCTTTGGATATACACCCCAACAATGACCCAGGGTTGAGGATGCTGCCTCTGGGCAGATGTGGCCCAGCTGGAAGAGGAAAGAATGGTACAGAAAGATGCTCCTGAAAAGAACCTCTGTGTATTAACCACCCTCTCACATCCTCTCTCCCATCCCCTTCAGTTTCTCTCGTCTCCTGGCCTGCGGTAAGAATGCACACAGCTTGTGCCCAGCATCCCTTGTGCCGCCTACTGGGTGATTTACAGCTCCTGGCGTACGGAAGCATCTTGAAGGTTGCAGTGCAGAGAGTCATCCTTAGCCTCCTGAGAGGGGCCTGTGAGGAAGAGGAGACTGGCTTTCTCAGCCTCTCTCTTGTTCTTTGGCCTGTCGAGCAATGATTAAGAGACAGGTTAAACAAAAAAACCCTCCTTTTAAACCAAAGTCCCTGAAATTGTGCTGCCCACTCTGGTTTCACCTTTCAGTTGGAGCCCAAGTGATGTTTCAGACTTTCCTTTTTTGCGTTGTCTTTTTGTAGTCCTCTTCCTAGAAGTGTGACGAGGCTGAGAGGTGGGGTTGGTTGAGGACAAGTCAAAGAATTCAACAGGGCAGTCGTTGCTTGGAAAACTATATCCCTGTCTTTCTCGGAAGCACATAATCACTGCCACTGTAAACGATGAATTTCTCCCTGAACCAACGGCAGATATTCATCAGAGCCTTATGACAGTGGACCTCAGTCCCCGTTCCCTGCCCATCCTCCCTGCTCCCCAGAAACTCCCCAGGGAGGGTGGGTGTAACATGGCCTCCTCTAGACTTTGCTCGTCTCCTAAAGGGGCAATTGACCTCTACCTCTGTACCTGTCCCCCTGTACCAAGTGATACTGATCCCAGGTGCCCCAGATACCTGAGAAGGGCTTTGCATCCAGAAGCAGGATTTTACCAACAGAAGTTGTGGGGGGCAGGCAGCAACTTTTGGGCAGTCTATTGTTCCACAGATTCAAAGGCAGATGCTGGAGACCAGGGTGTCAGTGTTAATGTTTGGATCACCTCTCTCCTGCTACCTCTGAGAACAAAGGAATTACTGATACATACAAGATGGTATCATTAATGCAAAGTTCTCCCTTGCATCCCTAGATTGCAAAATAGGCAGTGGAGTTTTACTTTTTGTTGTTGTTAAGTGCCATCAAGTGGGTTCCAACTCATGGCAACTCTGTATAGGATTTCTGAGGAGCAGCTGGTGAGTTTGAACCACTGACCTGCTGTTAGCATCCAGTGTTATCCTATAGTGTCATATCTGGAGTTTTTCCTAGAGATTAGATACTGGGGAAATATACTCTTCGTGGAAATGCTTATAATCATTTTAATGCACAGTCAGAGGAAAAGATAGTTGGATCAGCAGCTTTCTCTTGGAAGTCAGCCATTGTGAGATGCCTGCCCCCTCCTCCCCCCTCGCCCCACCCCCCTCCAGCAGGCCACCACACAGACACACCTGCTAGTTATTTCAGTTATTTGTGCAGCTAAATCTGCCCTCAGGAGAGGCCAACCTGCCACCTGTACTGTGTGCCCCAGGGCAGGTTACCTCTGCCCAGGACATTCTTCCATTATCCCCTCTCCCCTGTTGATAAAAGCGCCTCTTCCGCTTTGACAACTCTTTACGGAACCACAGCTCTTCTTCTACGGATGACTGCTATCTCTCCCTGTGAAGATGCCTTATCAAATATTAATACACGGAGGTTAATAATAAGACTGTTCCCTCACCATGTGGTGCAGGCTGAGAGAGCCACGTTAATAGCCTCTTCCATCTTTGGGACACTCCCTGGGGCTGCCAGCTCCACTCTCAAGGGCAAGCTAACACCAGGATTTAGCCAGCCTTATGGCTCCAGGGCACAGCCAGCACTGCCTCTGCCGGCTCCCCACTCCTAGGCACCTGCGCGCTGCCTGACTGAAGAGGTACCAAGGGGGCTGTTTTCAGACCATCTGTAGTAATGGTTCATCTTCCTTTTTTATCACATCATAGAGAGAGAAGGTTGGGAGCAGCTGAGTTGCTGGGAGCATTTTCTCCTTCAAGCCCTTCAGCCTCTGTAGACTCTGGAAAGTTGATGCAATAGAGAACCTCACATTAGTGAGAGAGAGAGCAGTCAATCAAGTAATCACACATGGGTCTCTATGTGCATAAGCACAGATATGCCTAGGTACGAGTTATGACAAATGTTATGAAGAAGATTTGCTGGAAACTTTGGGTTTATCATATAACCTATAGTCTGTAATGCCTACTCAGCTAGAAACAACAAAAACACATGTCAAGTCAATTCCCACTTGTGGTGATCCTATAGGACATGGTGGAACTTCTGCATGAGGTCTGTCCATGGCTGTAAATCGTTATGGGAGCACACAGCACATCTTTCTCCTGTGGAGCAGCTGATGCAGTAGAACTGTCAACTTTGTGGTTAACAGACTGACAGTTAACCCACTGCGCCACCAGAGCCCCTCAGCTAGGATAAATGGGGCTTATTGGAGCCAGAGTATGGGGACAAGGGTGGAGAGAGAAAGAAAGGCCAACAGGAGCTTAGTAGGCCATGGGTATTGGTCAGGTTCTAATCAGAAAGTAGGGGGATACTCAGAAGGGCTGGCTGAGGGGGTGGAGGAGCTGTTACTAGGGAGGGCTGTTGGGGTCCTAAGATAGGAGCTTTGGAGGAGGGCCGGGGGGCTGGGGCTAAGCTACTTCCAATTCACTAAAGTGAATCGGAACTGACTTGACAGCACTTAACAACAACATAGGGAGAGCAGGTGGTGGGAAGACAAAGTCCAAGAAAGAGACGATGACAGTCTGACCCAGCTTGGTGACCAGTGATGAGGAGAAATGCATTCTGTTCCCCTGATGGAGGTTTTTTGTTTTGTTTTGTTTTCCTGCTACTAGGAGGGCTTTCCATAGGCAAGTGACTTTCCACTCTGGGCCTCGGTTTCCTCACCTGTGAAGTAGATGAGGCCAAGACTCTTGCAACTCTGAGGCTAAGAAGACCCCACTGCTCATTGTTGTTGTTGTTATTAGGTGCCGTGCGTTCTTGTTGTTGCGACTGGACACAATGAATATAGTAACACTGACAGTGGACCACTTGGCCCTAAACAGCACAGCTTTGGTTCCTGGCTTGAGAGAAGGAAATGGATGCATTATAGCAAATCCATGGGTTCTCCAAGAATTCCCTTTGCTGAGGCTGAGGGTGAGCCCTGGATCACCTTGCCTTCTGTGGCCTCCCGCTCTCAGTGGGTGTCATCTCTCTGTTTGATCGTAAGGCTTGGTGGTTGTGCAGCTGCTCCTGTGAAGTAGGCGGGGAGTAGCTATTACCACCCCCCTTTAGAGTTGAGGATGGTCATACAGTCAGATAATCCTGGGCCAGGACTAGAGTCACTAGATTTCAAAATCATCATTATGTTGTTTGGCTACTGCACTTCACTTAGTACTATATATAGTGATATACAGTGAATATCTGTTCATGTCAGTAAACTTGCAAATTAATTATTGTGATGACTATATAAATATACACTAATTGGTTGTGATGCTGGACTGCAAGGTCAATGTGACTTGCAAGGTGGTAGTTCAAATATACAGGGTCACTATGAGTCAGAACCGACTCAGTGGACTTAACAACAACAGCAGTTTAGTTAGCCAGCTACCTAGTATTTTCTCTGATCACTTCTAAAGTTAGTCTTCGCCTCTTATGTGCATTATTCTCACATTTGCATTTGCAAATACACAGTAAGCATTTTAAGGGTCTGTCTTAGAATCAACCCTCACTAGATTATAAATCCTTAGGGATGGGGACTGACGTCACTATGCCAGTGTGATGAAAGTTGATTCAGTGAAAGAAACTAGTTAGAACAGGAAGAGTACAACTTGGGGAGCCACCACCATTGTTAGCAGTCCAGTGCCTATCCTACAGTGCCACCAGGGTTTGTAAATATCCTCATGAAGATACTAAGCTTATTAAATAATCTATTGTTGAATACTAGATTGCTGCCTATCCTAGAAAGCAGTTTTGTATTTTTGGGTTTTTTTAAGAGCATATTTTTAACAGAAAAAGAAGAAAGAGGCATTAAGCACGCCAGGAAGTTTTATAGGAAGACGTGACAAGAAAATAGATGGTGCCAAAGAGAAGCGATTGCTCCTTTATTGTTTGGCTGAAGAGCTCATGGAAACCAGCTCCTGTGTTTTTTTATGTTTTATTGTGAATTATGTGATAGTTTAAGGAGCTCTGGTAGCGTAGTGGTTACGAATCGGGCTGCGAACCTTAAGGTAAGCGGTTCGAAACTACCAGCCGCTCTGCGGGAGAAAGATGAGGCTTTCTACTCCCGTAAGGATTTACACCCTCGGAAACCCTGTACAGGGTCGCTATGGGTCGGAACCAACTCGACGGCACTTAACAACAACAACAATGTGATAGTTTACATGGGAGAACATTAATTTTACATTCATCCTATCGTATATCGTTTTATTGCCATGGTTACAATCCCCTCCATGCATCATCAACCAACTAAAGGGTATACCCTGCAAGCTTGCCCCCGCCCCCCCACCGGTCATCAGTACACAGCCCCTCCCTCTCTGTATCTAAAGTCCCCAGCTGCGCCATTGCTCCACGTCATCGTCTCTGCCTCCATCTCAGGCATCACTGCTTCTCTGGGTAGGGTCCTGCTCTCCTCTCTTCTCCCTTGATGGTCCCAGGGACCTCCGCTCCTAGACTGAAAAGTTAATCACTCCCCTCCTTTTGCTACAAAACGTCTACCTTAACATTTCCAACCCTCACAATCAGTCCTGATAACAATTATTCACTATTGTATCACAAGAGACCAATCTGCATTTCATTTCATCAGCCCCGCCTAGGCAGATTGGATACTACTTAGTGGAGATTCTACCTTCCTTCACACCCTCTGGATCTAGGTTCTCTCTTGAAAGCTTGTAAGCCGGTTACTTCTTGCCTTTGTAGGCCCTCCTCCCGCCCCCCCCATTTTGTATAGTCAATGTCCAAGTTGCCCATCCCTGTCTACCCTGTGTGGCAGCTCATATTTTTAAAAACAACCCTTCTGAGGACTTCTGATGACAAATTTCCTGGATGTCCATGGCATTGGCAGGGAATGCAGGTACCAGAGTGGATGGGGCTAGAGGTCCTGTGCAGTTTGCCAAGAAGGAAGGAGAAAAGCTGAAGGGAGTACCCAAAGGAAGATTGGAGAAGGTGTGACACAAATCAGAAGAAGAAATGAAAAGCCTTGATACTGAAGGGAGACATTGAGGCTTTAAACCCCACCCGCCACCCCCCACCCCTGTAGGAAGGCTACAGACCATATGATTTCCTTTATATTAAATGTCCAGAATCGGCGAATCTATTGATGCTGAAACAGGTTAATGGTTGCTTAGAGCTTTAAGTGTTCAGAAGCAAAGATGTCACTTTGAGGACTAAGGTTTTCTCTCTGTGTCAGCTCTGGAGGAAGATCCTTGTGTCTTCTGAGTTTCTGCTCCTTGAACAGTCTTCGTTTGGCTTGGCATCTCTCTTCCCCCACCTTTGCTTGCTAGCTTGATTGTTTAATCTCTCTTATAGCTCAAAGAGACCTGCGCTAATCTGCCTCACTAGCCAACAAAGACAACCCATTCTCAAAAAAACAAACATGGATATTAGGGTTTACAGCACACATTTTGTGGGTGGGGCACAATTTAATCAGTTAACACATAAAGACATGCTTTCTAGAGGGTAAACAAAAAGGAGTAAGACCCTCAATGAGATGGACTGACACATTGGTTGTAACAATGGACTCACCACACATAGCAGTGATTGTGAGGATGTTGCAGCACCAGGAAGCCTTTCATTCTCTTGTTCTCTGAGTCTCCACCAACTCAGAGGCACTTAAAAACAACAACAGAGCTGGGAGGTACCGGTGGGAGGTGAGAGTATAGAAAAACAAGGACTACAGGGCACTGGGGGCTTCTCATTGTAGTGTTTGGTAAGATGGAGGGTCAGAGAAAAAGAGAAAGACCCCCAACGAGATGGATTGGCCAGGTGGCAGCATCGATGTGTGGCAACAGTAATGAAGTTGGCCCAGGATCGGACATTGTTTCGTTCTGCTGTGCATAAGGTCGCTATGAGTTGGTGCCGACTCGATGGCACCTAACAACAACATTGTAGTGATGAAAATGTTCTGAAATTGACTGTGTGATTGCACATGTCTGTGGCTATACTAAGAAGCTTTGAATTGTACATTTAATGGGTGAATTGAGTAGTATGTGGATTATAGCTTAATAACGAAGATTTAAAGAAGATTTGAAAGGAAAAAAACCTTTGAAATCTTTCCTTTTAAAGACATCAGAGATAGGACTGAACCAATGAACTAATGCACTGGTGACTGGGATGTGCTTCTAACCTCAAAAACTTTCACCCTTTCCCCTCCACCTTGCTTGTGGGATCAGATGGTTAAAGATGCTTCTGAATTTTGCCTGGTGAAAAATCCTTGAGGATAGGAAACACTATTGGAACTGGAATCCTGGAAAGAAAGGGAAGGAGACACAGTTTAATATTTTTTTAAAAAAAGATAAAAATGTATTTCTTTCTGTATTGAATAAGTAATAAATATACCTAGGAGTAAAACTCTAACAGAAGACTCATTAACAACCTGGGATATGCAGATGATACAACCTTGCTT
>NW_006408585.1:156398-182116 GCF_000296735.1 Chrysochloris asiatica
AAGTTTACCCATTTGTTGTTATTTAATGCTGTCCAGTCAGTTTTGACTCATAGTGACCCTGTATACGGTTTCCAAGGAGTGACTGTTGGATTTTGAGTTACATAGCTTAAATGTGTTTGAAATAATATTAAATCTATGTATTAATTTAGAGAAAATTGACATGTGTTTGTTTTCCTATCTAAGAACTTGGTATGCCTCTCCATTTGTTCAAATCTTTAGTATACCTCAGGAGCCATTTAAGGTTTTCTTCTAGAGTTTGCACATTTCTTTTGAAATATAATCTCAGCTATTTTATCTGTCTTACAAATTAATATTTCCAGAAATGACCCTGCCACACATTAGTGGTTCCTTTTGGCTCTCAAATAAAATCTGAATTTCTTCGCTCATCATTTGAGGCTTTCTACAGCCTGTTTAAAATCTCTTTTCTACGTGCTTTCTTTTCTTTTTCTTTTTAAAAATGTTTTATTGTGAATTATGTGATAGTTTACATGGGAGAACATTAGTTTTACATTCATCCTATTGTATATCATTTCATTGCCATGAATCATCAACCAACCAAAGGGTATATCCTACAAGTCTGCCCCCTCCCCACCCCCTCTGCCACCCTCAGGTCTTCAGCACACAGCCCCTCTCCCTCTCTGGGTTTAAAGTCCCCAGCTGCTCCATCTCTCCACGTCATCATCTCTACCTCCATCTCAGGCATCACTGCTTCTCTGAGTAGAGTCCCACTCTCTGCTCTTCTCCCTTGATGGTCCTAGGGACCACCGCTCCTAGACTGCAAAGTTAATCACTCCCCTCCTTGCTATAAAACATCTACCTTTACATTTCGAACCCTCACAATCAGGCCTGATAACAATTATTCACTACTGTATCACAAGAGACCTATCCGCATTTCCTTTCAGTAACCCTGTATAGGGTTACTATGTGTCAGAAGCAACTCTATGGCACTTAACAGCCCTGCCTAGGCAGATTGACTACTACTCAGTGCATATTTTACCTTCCTCCACACCCTCTGGATCTAGGTTCCCTCTTGAAAACTTGTAAGCCAGTCACTTCTTGCCTTTGTAGCCCCCCCCATTTTGGTCCACGTGTTTTCTTTTAACCTGTAACTATCTTGTGGCCCTTGAACAAGCTTTCTCCTTTAATGCCTCTCTACTTAGTTAGGCTTGGAGTCCCAGTATGGCGCTGTGGGTTAATGTGTTAGACTGCAAAGTCGGTTAAACTGCAAGGTCAGTGGTTCAAGCTCACCAGCTCCTCCTCAGAAACCCTATACAGGGTCGCTATGGGTCGGCACCACCTCGACGGCACTTAACAACAACAACCTAGTTAGGCTTAGTTGGTCTCCTAGGCTGGAATGTTCACTGCCACCCCCCACTTCCTTCTCTACCTGTCTACGTACTTTCTTCACGATGTCCCACTTGACTACTCTAATTAGAAATTACCTCTCTCCTCTTTAACCCCTTGTATAGTTATTGTGTTGTTGTTGTTAAGTGCTGTGGAGTCTGTTCCGACCCATAGTGACCCTGTACAGGGTTTCCGAGGATGTAAATTTTTACAGGAGCAGAAAGCCTTATCTTTCTCCTGCGGAGCCACTTGTAGTATCGAACTGCTAACCTTGAGGTTAGCAGCCCAGCTTGTAACCACTATGCTACCAGAGTTCCTTGATAGTTATTGTAGGAACCATTTATCCGGTAACTAATCCAATAATACCTTATGACAGCTTTTGCTTTATTAAAATGAGCTGCCCTTTATCTCTTGTGTGGTTGCAGAATTAACTATGTATTTGTGCCTTGTCTCCTGTTGTGATTTCCTTGTGTTTCCATAACACAAATACCACAAGTGAGTGGCTTCAAAGAATAGGTGCTTATGTTTCACAGTTCAAGAAACTATAAATCTGACATCTGGGTGTGGCTCTGAGGGAAGATAAGGCTCAGTAACCCTGTGAGGTCCTTGGCATTTCTTAGTTTCCTTGGCATTGGTTTTCCCCCCTGTGTATGTGTCTCTGTGTCTGTTCTGTCATTTTTAGAGCTCAGTAGTGATTAGATTTAGGATCCACTCTATGACCTCATTAATGTAACAAAAGAAAACTTCTGTTTTCAAACAGGGCTATAGTTACAGATACAGGTGTTGGGATTTCACAGCATATATTTCTGAGGAACACAATTTGATCCATAACATCTCCTCAACTGGATTTTGAGGCTCCTGGGGATGGAGGGAAACCTGCCTTGTGTGCTCCATGGTATCTGGGGATGGGATCTGCAGATGGTAATGGTAGTAATAATAGTGGTCATAATGCTAGTAATAGTTAACAGTTATGGCCAGCTTTCTGTGTGCCAGCTATGGCTTTTAGGACTTTCCACTCACTTATTAGCAGATAAATATTTGAGGAAAATTTTGGTGGTATGGGTTTCTTTGACCTCAGACTTTTGAAGGGAGTCCTGGTGCCGTGCTATAGGATCAGCACTAGACTACTAACTGCAAGGTCTGAGATTCAAATCCACCAGCTGCTCCTCGGAAACTCTGTACAGGGTTACTGTGTGTCAGAAGTGACTCTACGGCACTTAACAACACCGGTAAAAGAAAGACCAACCCAAGTCATGATCCACAGACAGTAATTCTCACTTTCTGATCTAAGATGAAGATGCGTTTTCTGGGGAAAGCGAAGGGCTGCAGCCTGGAAGGGAAGGGAGAAGAAGAATGGAGAGCCATGGGTTTGCTAGCAGAGCACAAGTGTCTTCTAGGCTCTCCAGGGCCTTTGAGCCAGGCCATGATGTTGTAACCCCTACAAGGCTGTTCCTGTTGAGTCAGCCCCTCCCACCATGGAAAGAAACACTGCTGGGTCCTGTCCCCTCGCCTTGATCAGTTGGAACTCGAACCATTGTGATTCCCAAGATTTTCATTGGCTGATTTTGGAAAGTAGATTATGAGACCTTTCTTTCTAGTCCATCCTAGTCTGGAAGCTTACACAAGCCTCTACTGATAGACAGGTGGTGTCTGTGCCTGGGCGCATTGGCCGGGACCTGAACCCCAGGCTCCCTCATGGAAGGTGAGAGTTCTGTCACCGAACCACAACTGTCTCTCACATTGGAAGGATTGAAGCCTGTTGTCAAGGAGTCACTTCCAACTAATAGCGACCCTATGGGCAGAAAGCCTCATCTTTCTCCCACAGAACAGCTGGTAGTTTTGAACTGCTGACCTTGTGGTTCGCAACCCGATTTGTAACCACTATGCTACCAGAGCTCCATAGCACGGATTAGAACTACCAAATACTGTTTCCAAGGCTGTGATCTTTATGGAAGTAGTCTGCCACATCTGTCTCCTGTGGAGCTCCTGGTGGGTTTGAACCACTGACCTTGAAGTTAGCAGCCCAACACTTAACCCGCTGCACCACTAAGGCTCCTTCTGGCATGGTTGTTGTTGTGGGTGTGCTGTGGAGTTGGTTCTGATTCATAGCAACCCTGTATAGGGTTTCCAAGGCTGTAAATTTTTATAGGAGCAGAAAGCCTCATCTTTCTCCTGAGGAACGGCTGGTAGTTTCCAACTGGCAGGGCCTCTGAGGTCTCTTTCCCACATCAATGGGCCAGATCCTCTGGGGGCAGTGGGACTAGTGTGCAGGTGTGTCTCCTGCCTAACCCCACCACCAAGATTCTAGGTTCAGCTTGAGGCCAGATGAGGCCTGGCCATGCTGGGAGGGAATGTGGTGAGTGATTCTTGTGGAGAAGCGAGCAAGAGCGAATTAACTAATGGAGATTAATTCCCACCCCTGGGCCTTTTCTGTCCTCAAGATCAGCATTAGCCTCTTGGAGTCCTCCCTTTGTCTCAGGGTGCTGGGGATTCTGGGCAATTCCACTTTAGTCTCAAATCAGAGGCGGCCAGGAGGCTGCCTCATGTCTGTCTCTAAGCTAGTGGCTCTAACATTTTGAGGCCTGGGCAGTGGGGGTGTGTGGTGTCTAAGGGTGGCTTCAGATACTTCTGCACCAATATATGTGCCAGTGAAGAGTGCAGTCGCTTATGACTAAATTCTGGATTCCCCGCTAGAGCTTTAGAAGCTCTTTCCTACCCTTTAAGGAACTCTGTTGGCACTGTGGGTTAAGCTTTGGGTTGCTGACTGCAAGGTCATTGGTTCAAGCTCGCCAGTCATTCCACGGGAGAAAGATAAGGCTATGTGCTCCCGCAAAGATTTACGATGTCAGAAGTCCTAAAGAGTAGTTCATCTGTGTCCCATATTGGGCGGCTATGGTGAATTGATTCAATGGCTGTGGGTGTGTATTTGCCAAGCACAAATACACAGGTCTGATTCCATGTAATGGAGTGTTGGGGTTCTTAAAAACAGGGAAAAGGAGAAAGAAAGGACCTTGGTTTTTTGAGATGCTTGCCTCTAAAGGACTAAACTTTTCAGCCCCTTGGTCAAAGAATCCGCAGCTGATTAGAGGGTAAACTGCTTAAAGGAAGAACTGGGTTTTAGGGAAAGTGCTGTAGCACTGTTACCAGCCCCAAGGAATCTAAAACCCCAGAAAACACAACTGCTTTCTGACCAGTGGATCAGCAATTTGAAACATTGTCCTGAGTCCCAGAATGAATACCATTTTAATTTGATCTTTATTTTAATGAGTTGTATTGTCACTCGTAGTATTTTTCCTCGTGCTATGTATCGCTCAAGCACCCATCATATTTACTATAAAAGTGTGTATGCCTCAAGCATTGTCATTAGGTGCAGCCAAGTTGATTTCAACTCATAGCAACCCCGTGTCACAGAGTAGAACTGCACCGTAGGGTTTTCTAGGCTGGAATTTTACCAAATCAGGGAGCTCCTGGATGAGTTCAGTCTGTCAACTTTTCAGTCAGCAGCCATTGTATCACCAGGGCCTGTTTTTGCCAAAAGTATAGGTATTGTCTTTCTTGTCCTTGTATTCCCCACCACCACCCAGCATGGTGTCTCCGGAAGATACACATTAGACTGCAAAGCTTTCCACCCCCTCAAAGGTTTACAGCCTCAGAAACCCTATGCAGGGTTGCTGTGAATTGGAACTGACTGAAATGTACTTAATGAATAACAACAACTCAAAGCCTGGCACCTAACAGTCATGCAGTAAACATTTGTTGAATGAATGAACAAATGAATAAAAGGGCTGAGTTCTTAACACTAAAATAGCCATAAAGTAGGAAGGAATTTGATGATCCGAGCCTCAGGAACTGCCAAGATTGTACCCTTGGGGCAGAGCTGGCTAAACGCCTCTTTTTGTTGTTAAATCAGAGTTAATTTAGAAAATCAGCCTTGCCCAGGTTTGAGCTCAGCTGAGTACACATTCGGCCACTCTTCCTTTCTTGGCTGGCCACTTTAAGTCTGTCCTGACTCTGATCTGTCTGTCACCCCACCACCACTACACGCATGCCTCCCCACTCCCAGGGAGTCCTGAAATCTTTGCAGCCACTCCTTTCTCTCTTTCGCTTTCTCCCCATCCCCACTCTTTCCCTTTCCTCTGTACTGTTCCCATCTTCTATCTTCTTTCCTGCACTTTGTAAGCTTCTCCAGCCCAAAACTTGGATGGACCACCAACATTTATTTGTACAGGGCACTCCACTTGAACCAGTGAAACAAGGGTCCAGATGGCCTGGGTTGGAGTTCTGACCTGAAACTAATTCAGGGTGGGGGTGTCGTATCAGTTTCCCAAGTCTGAAAATTGAGATGTCCTGCCTGCCATTCTGGGAGTAAGAATGGACTTTTTTTTTTTTTTTAACTATTTAAGCTAAACTTGAATAAAAAGAAAAGCACCTTTTTATTGTGGTTTGGGTGAAAGTTAACAGAGCAAATGAGTTTTCCATACACATTTTGTTTCATGACATTGGTTTCAATGCCCACAAGATAATAGCGCTGTTCCCGCTTCTTCTCTGGGTTCCCTGGTTTTGTTTATTCTTCTTTTCTACCCCTTCTACCTTCTGAGCTTTGATTTGGGGCCTGTGCTTGCTTTAGGGTCTGGTACAGTTGATTGGTCTAAAAAGTATGTTACTCCTTGTTGTCATTGGTCACTTTATAGGCTTACCTATTGTTTGATTGAAAGTTGATCCCCGGAGGTGGGTTTAGTTTCCGAATTGCACGGGTTTCACCAGTCTCTGTCAGCTTTTTTATTATGATTTTGAGTTTTGTTCTACTGTTGTTTTTTCTTCCACTCTGTCCACGGCCTTCTATTGTAATTCTATTCAAGTCAGTAGTGGTAGTTGGGCACCATCTGGTTCTTCTGGTGTCAGAGTAGTGAAGGTTGTGTCTCATATGGTCCATTAGTCCTGTGGACTAATTTTTTCCCCTTGAGTCTTTGATTTTTTTTCACTCTTCTGTTTTCCGTTAAGCTAAATTATTGTTTGGTTTTGTTGTTGTTTAGTGCCTTTCAGTCAGCCCCAACTCATAGCAACCCTGTATAGGGTTTCTGTGGAGCGTCTGGTGGGTTTGAACCACCGACCTTCTGGTTCAAACCAACCTTCTGGTCGAACACTTACCCTGCAGCACGCCACCAGGTTTTAGCCATAGGATTTTCAGTAGTTGAGCTTTCTAAAGTAAATCACTAGGCTTTTCATCTGAGGTACCTCTGGGTGGACTTGAAACTCCATTCTTTTGATTGGCAGCTGAACACATGAACTGTTTACACCACCCAGAGACTTTGCCTCATAATGTTTTTGTTAAGTGCCATCGAGTCAATTCCAACTCATAGCGACCCTGTTTAGGGTTTCTGAGTCAAAGAGCAGCTGGTAGGTTTGAACAGCCGACCTTGTGATTTTGCAATCCAGTGCTTATTGTACGGTGCTATGCCAAGGAGTCCTTACCTCATAATAAGAGTTGAATAGATGTTTGTATAATCAGCTGAAACACAGCTTTGGAATACCTTGTGTCAAGTTCCAGGCTCTGGGATAGAGGTGAATAAGACAGACAGGCTTCCCTGGGCTCATGAAGCCTATAATCTTGTAGAAGAGACTAACCTTCAACTAATACAAGTGTGAACAGAGGTATATTGGAGGCAAGCAGATGTGGGTCAGGGCACATAACGGGTGACCTAACCTAGGAGTCCTGGTGTGGTGCTGCGGGTTAATGTGCTGGATAGCAATGTCAGTTTGAACTGCAAGGTTGATGGTTCAAGCTTACCAGCTGCTCCTCAAAAAGCCTATGCAGGGTCGCTATGAGTCGGAACCAACTCAACACGATTTAACAACAACAAGAATCTAGTGGAGAGGGTCAGGAAAAGCTTTCACAAGAAACACTGTTTGCACTGTCTCCTGAAGGATGAATAGGAGTTAGATGAAGGCAGAAGGGCAGGGGTGAAGGAGCCAAGAGAGAACATTGTTAAATGAATGGATAGATGGATGAATGGGTTAACGTGGCATGGAAGTCTGAGCTCAACAGTACAGAACATTCTGACTGGTACAGAAAAGCAGATGGCTGAATCAGGGGTGTCTTGATAAGGTTTCTAGGATTGGTATAGGTAGTGGTGGTTGTAGGCATCTCTTCATTGTCCTAGTCTGATGGCATGTGGACCTGAATTTCCAATAAGCTGATCTTTGATCACCAATGCTTCCAGGAAGGGGGTAGAATGGATACATCAACCTCCCCAGCCAGGGATGGGGAGACCCTAGGATTGAGGTAAAACCCTTATGCACCATTTTAGATTGACCTTGCCAATCCTAGACACCTCACCCAGATCTTTCTTTCCACCCAGATGAGCGGGAAGTTGTTCAGAAGAAGACCTTCACAAAATGGGTGAACTCGCATCTGGCCAGGGTGTCCTGCCGCATCACTGACCTCTACAAGGACCTTCGGGATGGTCGCATGCTGATTAAGTTGCTGGAGGTGCTCTCTGGAGAGATGCTGGTAAAACACCCCCCTCCCCCCATTCCTCAGTCTCTTTCCTTGTGCCCTATGGCTGGTGTGGTTGAATCCTCTCTAGGAAAGACATGGTCTGGGGATATCTTGAGTTCCCATGGTCTTCCAAGGATTCTCCCTGCTCCTTTAGGAGATTCTGACTCCAAGAGGTGAGTATGTGTGATGTCAAATGTCCATGCAGCCAGTTGAGTTCCCTGAGCTTCCTGCCTCCTTCTGGCCATCTCCATCACTATGTACTTCTCCCAGAAGCCATGCAGAGTTCCTGCCTTTCTCACATGTGGTCTGGGCATCTGGAGTTGACCTTCAGTGACCCAACCCACCCTTGGCCTCCTCATACAGGCTAAGATATATGGATTTATGGATTTCCTGTTACACAGATGGAAATATTTTTATCCGTCTTGGAATCAAGAGGAAAAATATGGAAGATATTTTGCTGTGTGTTTTATAACTCTTGCAAGTGGAAATGTATTTTAAGCCTTGTCAGTTTTTACCCATCGGACAGTTGTGTTGTCCTTAAAGGAGAACTAGATCAAGTTTATGTTTTGTTCAGTTACTTCCTTTGTGACCTTGGGCTTTTCGGGTAGGACAACTTTGTCTCTCTTTTCCCTGTGTGTAAAATGGGGGAGACACCTGTACCTGAGAAAGCACTCTGAGGTACCATAAAAAGTGTCATGTTCTTCTGTTACCTTTAGCTCTAGGCTGGAGTTCTGCCTCTTACCATACGCTAAAATCTCACTATCAAGTTACTATTGGGAACCCTTCAGCTTATACAATTATTCATCAATGAGGGTCTCCTAGGATTTAGCTGGTGGCATTCAGAAATGGGGAGAAGGTGGTTGAGAGGATTGACCCAGTTATCAGTCACTGAGCTGAAAGCCACTCTTATCACCAGTCCTGCTATGTCGCTATAGGATAAGCACTCAACCTCAAGTTCGGTTTGAACCTCAAGGTCGGTGATTCAAACTCACCAGCCACTTCTCAGAAACCCTACATGGAATTGCTATGAATCAGAACCAGCTTGATGGCACTTAACAGCAAGAACTTCACCAACCAGCAGTAAATAATTCTTAGAACTGTGCCTGGCACATAGTAAGCGTTCAGTTAGCCGTCTACTGTGTTGCTATTTCTGAATGCTATTCATCAGCCCATCAGAAGACCCAGATACAGCCTGTTAGCCGAGTTCTGGGTAATCTAGGAGGCAAACCTCTGAACTTTACTGAAAGGAAGGATTGAGCATGTTGAAGACGTGGCTGTAGAAACAGGAGTTTGACCAGCAGGGTGGTGGATGGGGGCTGATGACAGAAATTGTTCTCCATGAGGTAAGTTCCCTCCATGCCCACGAGCCACTGCTGTCCCCCAGCCCAAGCCCACGAAGGGGAAAATGCGCATCCACTGCCTGGAGAACGTGGACAAGGCCCTGCAGTTTCTCAAGGAGCAACGTGTGCACCTAGAGAACATGGGATCCCATGATATTGTTGATGGCAACCACCGCCTGGTCCTGGGTCTCATCTGGACCATCATCCTTCGCTTCCAGGTGGGTTCTCTGTGGCAGAGAAAGCGGAGGGGGCCTCTCTGGACTAGGCAGGGCTTGGGAATCTTATAAAATCACGAGTTAAGTGTGAGTTCTTGTGGACATTCTGGCAGGATAGAAACGTGTCTTGGCATAATGCTTAGAGAGAGGAAGGAGTAACCATCTTCTGCATTACACAGAGTCATGGAGTCAGCCAGCAAGGTAGTCTTCTAAGAAAGAAAGCAGAAATTAGTAGCTGGGTTGAGATCTGGCGGGAAGATCTTTAGCTTCTTGTCACTGAACTGTGAACCACAAGGTCGGCAGTCCAAACCCACCAGCTGCTCCTCGGAAGCCCTATACAGGGTCCCTATGAGTTGGAACCGACTCGATGGCACTTAACAATAACAACTACGTGTGTAATTTTTTGTGTTTTCTCAAATACCTAATCATGCACAAGAAATTGCAAAAATATTACAGAAGATCTGATTTTACATTTTTCAATAAACATTTTTTTCTTTTCTTGCCCTGAAATTCAAGTTCTATGTTATTTACAAAGAAATTTAGAAAAGGTGATGGAAGGAAAACAAGCCTTTTACCTGCTGGTTTTCCCCCTAGCATGGCAGTCCAAGGTTAATTAATCATGTAAGGGCAGAAAGAGCCTAGTTTGAGAAAGTAAGAGTAGGAAGGAGATAGTATACAACTTGCAGACTGAAGACTGTAAGCAGCTCACTCTCTATGGGTGTGTGAGATTAAATATTAATAACAGTGGAATTGGGAAGAGTGAAAAGTCTGGAGGAGCAAGTAATCAAAATACAATACCTTCCAACATTCACATTGTTCCACAGCCTTTCAGGGCATTGTACATCCAGAGGAGGAATCTGGGTGTCATGTGGTGGGTGTATTTGCAGCATCCTGTGAGAGTTATCAAATGAGAGCTGTCTTACCGGACGCGAGGAAGCCAGCCCTGTGTTATTCCGACTGACTAAGACAGGGCAATGGGACCCAAGCCTCAGAGTGTGGTTGCTGCAGGGCTGGTGATACCAGTGGATGACTACAGAGGGAGAAACAGGAGCAGGCCCCCTGGGAAAGGCAAGGAGGCACAGATCCACATGCAAATCGTGTTCTCTCTCCTTCCTGCCATCCTCAGATCCAGGACATTGTAGTGCAAACTCAGGAAGGCCAGGAGACACGCTCAGCCAAGGATGCGTTGCTGTTATGGTGCCAGATGAAGACGGCAGGGTATGGCCTGGGAAGCAGCCACTATGACATTCCCCACCACCTCCTAATGATCCCCAAGCACTGACACCTCAAGGGACACTAGACATCACCACCCAGAACCTAGTAGTCTGATTCTTTGAGGTCTGGAACGCAGGATTTTTCCAAAGTAGTCTGGGATCAGATCATGGGGTTTACTGGGGGAATATATGACTCTTTGGGCCTCTTGAGGCCTTGTGGGGCCCTTTGCTGGAATTACTTGTGTCCTTTGTGTTGAAGTAGGTTAGTAAGGGCCAGAGTTCATTCCTTTCCCGGTGTAATGGCCCTTTTTGTGGGACTCCAAAAAGACCTATTTCTTGGGTCTTATTTGGACTTACTGTTTCTCTTGGATGCAGCTACCCCCATGTCAATGTCACCAACTTCACCTCCAGCTGGAAGGATGGTCTGGCCTTCAATGCCCTGATTCATAAGCACCGGTAAGAGGGAGGAGAGGCTGTGGGAACTGACTGAGACACAGTCACTTGGGGTATTTGAACTCGCTGCACTTTTTAGAGAGGTTACGGTACCTCTGTCACTTCTTCCTCTTTCACCCTTAGCATCTCCTCACACCCTGTTTTCTTAAAGCTCTGTCATGCCTGCTGCCCGTTTCCTCGAATGCTGGTGCTCTGGGCTGCTCCCTCGCCTCAGTTCTGCCTTCTCTTCCTACTCCTGCTGAGCCATCTCCCTGCATGCCAGGGCTGCCCTGGTGACCGGGGGATGCTGTGACCACTCCCCTTTAACAGTCAGCCTTCACCCCCAGACCTGACCTGATGGACTTTGACAAGCTGAAGGACTCCAATGCCCGACACAACCTGGAGCATGCTTTTGACGTCGCTGAGCGTCAGCTGGGCATCATCCCTCTCCTTGACCCTGAAGGTGAGCTGACACCCACCTGGCCAGGCCCTTCTCTTCAGCGAAGGGAGAAGGTACCTCTGTGCTGGATGGAGGGCACCTGGAAGCTGGTCGGGGTTAGTCCAGGTGCCCGGTGAACTGTGGATATAATGTGGGAGTTGTAGGAAGGCCAGAGCTCTGCTCCAGGCCCCTGTTCCCTCCAAGTTGGTTCTTGACACCTCACCTGGCCCATTTGGAGGGCCATCATGGCATCAGGATCCTGCTTCTTCCTTCTTTCATTTTGTCTTTAAAATTGCAGATCTATTACTTTTCCATTCATGCCCTTCAGTTGTCACTTGCTTTTTGTGGTTGAACTTGGCGCTGGAGGAGCAGGGAGGAATAAATCCACTGAGCTTGACTTTTATTTTACTTTGACTGGCTTCCAGTTTGGTCTGAGAGTATACCCTTCCTCCTCTCAGATGTCTTCACAGAAAACCCTGACGAGAAATCCATCATCACGTACGTGGTAGCATTTTACCACTACTTCTCCAAAATGAAGGTCCTGGCAGTGGAGGGCAAGCGTGTGGGCAAGGTAACCGGAGTACCCCTCGTTTCCACTGATCACACCATGCTTGGGTGAGATGCTCCCTCTCCATCGTGAGAGCCTTGTGTCTGGGCCATGGCTGCGGTGGGCCAGCAGGGGAGTAAGCTCATCACTAACTCCCACTGAAGCCACCCACTGTTACGTCAGCTGCTTCAAAGCGGATGATGGCCTGTCCTGAAGGATGCTCTGGTCAGCAGCTCTGAGCCCCTATGTTAAACCTGGAGTCCCACATCTCAGGAACATTCCCGTGTGCACAGATACACAGTGTAGTTTTACTGGTATATTGTGGCTCCAGATCTTTTAGGCTCCTGTGGTATACCAGGAACCCAATGCACTGGACAGACCCTCAAACCGGATTATTTCCCCTTTCTGGGCTGTTAGCTCCTCAAGGGTGGGGGCTGTTTCTCATTCATCTTTGTGTACTTAGTGTTTAGTAAAGACAGTGCCTAACAGCTGTTGTTGCTGTTAAGTACCAAAGAGTTCCAAAAAGTCATGGCGACCCTGTATAGGGTTTCCAAGGAGCCTGGTGGGTTAGAACTGCTGCATTTGTGATTAGCAGGCCAATGTTTATCCTGCAGTACCACACCAGGACTCCAAGATAGTGCCTGAATTCAGGCCCTGAATTCCTAATATTTAAAAATGAACAAACCTCTGGCCACTCTAGTGACTGGTATCCACAATGAACTTGCCACTTCTTTATAAGGTTAGGGTTCACTGGGCCATCCCCCCTACTGAAGAGGACTCTGCCCACTTCTAGTCCACTCTTTCCCCTTTAGCAACAGTCAGGGGACAAACCCACCCTAAAACACTCCGGTCCTTGGAAGGTGTGAGCCCCATTTCAGGGGCACCTCGCTGAGGTCTCCCTTGGTGGCATTGCCCTTCTGACGAGAATGGTACTTTGTTAGGTGATCGACCATGCCATTGAGACCGAGAAGATGATTGAGAAGTACAGTGGGCTGGCCTCGGACCTGCTCACCTGGATCGAGCAGACCATCACTGTCCTCAACAGCCGCAAGTTTGCCAACTCCCTGACCGGTGTCCAGCAGCAGCTACAGGCTTTCAGCACGTACCGCACTGTGGAGAAGCCACCCAAGTAAGGGCTCTTGGCGAGGGAGCCTGGTACTCGGGGTGGTCATTTGTGAGTGAGAAATAACAGCCCTCTGAAGTGTATGCTAGAGACTCAAGAGTTTCACATCTGCTACCTGCTTCAGCCCCATGTTGCCATCTTGCTCCCAAACAACCCATAAACCTTTGAATCAATTCTGCCTTTGAATCGATTCTGACTCATAGTCACCCTATAGAACAGGGTAGAACTGCCCCCAAAAGAACTGCTGTAACTTTTATGGAAGCAGACGACCATATCTTTCCCCTTTTGAGGAGTTGGTGGGTTCAAACTGTTGACCTTTTGTTTAGCAGCTGAGCGCTGAACCAGGGTTTCTTTCCCCAACAACAGCTTACAGAACAAGCAGACGTTTCTCAGTAACTCCTGACTCATAACTAAAGAAAGTAAAGGGTGACTTTCCCAGGTCTCTTGAGGGTGAGCAGGAGTGGCATCTCACGCTTCAGACTCTCCAACAAACGTGTTCTGGAAAGCTCCTCTGTCTGTGTGCACTGAGCTACGGTTTGTTTTCTGGCAACAGCCTCTGTAATCTCAGCCCCAGAGCTGTTTGTGTGGGGCCTTACTCATCATCAAATACATCTTTCTTATCCTCGCCCATTTGTCACTGGTCATTCACAGAACCACACATCCCTGTGTGCACAAACATGCACACACAGATACACACACATGCACCTGGTCAGAGGCGCACATACAAACACACACACGCGCACAAATGCAGGGAGCATCCCAGGTCTCCTCCCATTAGCCTGTACAGCTCTTCTGAAGCAACTTTGAGACCATTGTTGGTGTCTTGTTTCCCCCGTCTCCTGTCTCTCCATTCATGGCTATCAAACAGGGAAAGGTGAGACATGTAGTCTAGAATGTACCTTAAACAAGTATCTAGTTTCTGTCTTGACACTAACCCACTTTTCAGGCCCTAAATTCAATACAGATTACGTCTTTTGTGAGTCCACCTGGTACTTCCCCCCCCCCCCCCGGGCGTGTTATCTTTTGGCTGTGCAGGCAGTGCTAGAGGGTACATCTCTCTTGAAGTGCTTGTGAGCCCTGAGGTCAGTTAGATTGGACTCCATGTGGGGATCTTACTTACAGTTTATCCCTGACTGCCACATTGAGGATGTAGATGTGACTATATACTCAGGTATGTGTAGAAATGTGACAGTACCCAGTGACCTGGAGCTTGCTTCCAGACATCTGTCCTATTGCCAGTTCTTGTCTACTGCACCTAAATCCTTCCTGGTAATCAGCCTTTTCTCGTCTTTCTGAAGCAGCTGGCCTTTAGGACTTGCTAGATCTGGCTCATTAGAACTCAGGTGAAAGTTGCTTTCAGTGCAGTATGTTCTTCCATGGGTATTGTCACTACTAAAAAGGTTTCTATTGACTCAGTCAATCAAGAACAGACTAAGAGCTAGTCAGAAGCCTTAATCATTTGCAGAGCAGGGAAGCATTTCTTTGTATCGATTGGCAAAACTTGATATTTATAGGAGTTACCAGAATATCCCAGTCAGTTGTTTCCCTGTGGAACCAAGTGCTGTAGTAGGCATTGTGTTTTCCACTATCTGTATTATACAGACCCTAACCCTATTAGATCTCAGTTGGTAAGTATTATAGATGTTTCCATGGGTAAATAGACCTATACAGCCTCTCTGCTTTTCCTTTGTTTTAAGGGAAATATGTTTGATCATCCAAGCTCCAAGGTGCCAGGGGTCCATGTTGATTTCTGGGGGTTATGGGGATCTGGACATTCATCTCCTTATCTCTGCGTTCCTAATAGGTTTCAGGAGAAGGGAAATCTGGAAGTCCTACTTTTTACTATCCAGTCCCGGATGAGAGCCAACAATCAGAAAGTGTACACGCCACATGATGGGAAACTGGTGTCTGACATCAACCGGGTATAGTGACACTTTCCATTCGCTTTGCCAGTGGGTGATAGAGTCCCTGACAAGAGCACAAGGAAATGCTCACTGGGTAAACCAAGCCACATTCTCTGGTGTTGTTAGTTACACATACTGGCTATTGTGGGCAGTTATCTGAACCTAGTCTTACAGGTCAAACTCTGCCTTCCACCCACCAGTTTAGCCTACTGTACAGACACACAGAGTCGATTGTTTGGGAAACAGTTCCATAACTTCTGTTCTGTAGGGCCTTAAGTTTGCCCTTGAATCTAAAATATTAACTGCTTATAACAATAGGGACATGCTTATGACATTGATGTCTCAGAAGAGTTTGAAGACTTAACACCATCCAGAAATTCTAATAGAATGGAAGGTAGCCATTTGGTCATTAAGAATTTATTGAGCACCACAGAGGTGAATAACACTGTATCAGGCCAAAATTCTAAGAGCAGGTTTAAGTGGGGTCTGGAAGGCCCCAGTGCTTCTAGGATCTTGGGTTGGCTCAGACGTGGAGACCAAAAGGCTATCACAGAACTTTAAATCTACTACCACCTGATCAAGAGCCTCGGGCTCTGCCTAGATTACAGAAATCACTGTATCAACCTAAAGAGAAACCCAAGTGTTTTTCTTGTGCCTGAAGATGTCTAGAGCCAATTTCTTTCTCTGTCCCTTGTACAGGCCTGGGAAAGCCTAGAGGAAGCTGAGTATCGGCGGGAACTGGCCCTGAGAAATGAGCTCATCCGGCAGGAGAAGCTGGAGCAGTTGGCGCGGCGCTTTGACCGAAAGGCTGCAATGAGGGAGACGTGGCTCAATGAAAACCAGCGTCTTGTGGCCCAGGTAGCAACAGCACGCGTGGGGATGGTAGGAGAGGGGACATTTTCCTGAAAACCCCAGAAGTTGATTGGGCTGGAGACTGGCTGGCCTCTTGGTGGCAGGTGGATAAGCTTCTCTGTGGAGAAGTCTCTCTTACAGCCCAGCTCTCCGGGGTTGGGTAGATCAAGATTCACATCAGAGGTAGAATGCTATACCCAGCTCCCAGGGGTTTGGGTTGACATTTAAGTAATCGTTCTCTGGAGTCTGGTGAAAACAGAGAGAGCATCTTGTGTGTATCAGATTGTCTTTTGGACTCGGGCCTCCGGGGCTGTGACAAGTGACCACAGGGCTGATTCTCCATGAGAGCATCTGTTCTCTCCCACTTGGAGCTGGAAATCAAATTAACTTCTTCCCAGAATGGGGGTAGTGAGTGATCTAAGAGCGTGTGTGTCCCATAGACTGCACGTGAGTAAACAATCTGCTTACAGCTGTGCTGTGTCTGAGGGAGAAGAAGCCCTTCCTGCCCAGGACTGGACAGTCCACTCAGGGCAGTAGGTGAGTGCCAGTGAGCCTCAAAAGGACTCCGTTAGTGATAGTCATGAAGCACTACACACATGTAGGACACAGCAAGTGAAGTCACACTGAGTCTTTGGGCCTTGACTCTGGTTAGTTAAACTGAAAAGCCAACAGCAGCCGCTCCTTCATAGGAGTCAGTTTCTCATCCAGCAGTGGCTCTGGTGGGTTTGGCCACATGAACTCGGGAAGTCTGACTGCACTGCCTACTTATCTCCCTGTGGGACAGGATAACTTTGGTTATGACCTGGCGGCTGTGGAGGCCGCCAAGAAGAAGCATGAGGCCATTGAGACAGATACGGCCGCCTATGAGGAGCGCGTGAGGGCCCTGGAAGACCTGGCTCAGGAGCTGGAGAAGGAGACCTACCATGACCAGAAGCGCATCACGGCCCGCAAGGATAACATCCTGCGCCTGTGGAGCTACCTGCAAGAGCTGCTGCGGGCTCGGCGCCAGAGGCTTGAGATGACCCTGACGCTGCAGAAGCTCTTCCAGGACATGCTGCACAGCATCGACTGGATGGATGAGATCAAGGTGGGCTCCAGGGGGCTGCCTGTCCAACCCCCCCCCACACACACACACACAGTAGCCACCTTGGGACCCAGTGCTGACCCTGCAGTTAGGGATGTGCTGCAGTTAAGGATGTGCTGGTGACATCACCTGTGCTCCCAGGTGACGTCACCAGCACATCTCCAATCATGGAGAAATCTTGGGTTTGTAGTAGCAAAGGTGACAACCATCAGGGCCTAGAAGAGATGGACAGTAGTCAGAGTCCAGAAGAGTGAGGCTTTGAATCCACAGCTTGATTCTAGTTAGAATCCAGACCTCAGAGGAGTCAGGGTTGGGGCAGCCAAGGAGTCCTAAAATTCTCTTTTCCTTCCATTCCAGTGGGTCTCAACTGATGATCCACATGAGAACTGACTGTGTGGAGCTTTCTAAAAATGTACAGGCCCGGCACCCCACCATGAGACACATTCAGTACATCAAGTGTGGGCTTGATCTTCCGTAAGGCTAGTCTGATGAGTCCTCTGTAGCTTCTTCCATCCCCAACACCAGCCACTTTCCATGGCTCAGCCTGGATCACATACCAGGGACCTTCCCACTGGAGGGGTCTCTTTTCCTAGTGTGCAGCTCTCTTCACTTCCCCTGTTGTCTCCATCCTGCACCTTTGCCAGGCTCACCTCTTGTCTGCGGAGTTTGGAAAGCACTTGTTGGAGGTAGAGGACTTGCTACAGAAACACAAGTTGATGGAAGCCGACATCGCCATCCAAGGGGACAAAGTCAAGGCCATCACCGAAGCCACCCTGCAGTTCACTGAAGGACAAGGTGAGGTCTCTGATGCCAGAGTCCCATGGTCTGACTCAGCACCCTGGCCTGGAGAAATCCACTGGAATTAGCTGTAGAATTCTGCTTCTTTCACCAACTAATGGTCCAAGAAAGGAGCTTGAGGAACTGCAGAACTCTCCAGAGACCAGGCAACTGCTTTGATACTCTATAGTCAGAAAGAGATTTACAAGTACTAGTAAGGCATCATCTGTCTTCCATTCTCTCGGATAGATAGTTCAGGTCATGGCTGAGACAGTTGAGGTTTCTGGTTTCTGATATTAAGTAAGAGACTTCACTGCCTCTTTTAAGAATTGCCTTGAAATTTGTGACTGGGGGTTTTTGTTTTCTTTTCTTTTGATTTCTTCCTTTTTAAAAATCATTTCATGTTGTACATTTCTACTGAGAACTGACCAAATTTCTAATATCCCTCCATCCCTGTAATTTTGGTGTTGTTGTTGTTGTTGTCAAGTGCCATTAAGTTGATTCTGACCCATAGCAACCCTGTATAGGGTTTCCAAGGAGCAGCTGGTGAGCTTGAACCACCGACCTTGCAGTTCAAATGACTTTGCATTCTGATGCATTAACGCACACCTGTAATTTTAGTGGGAACTAATTATAAAGAATTTTGGAAGAAGTGCAGCCAGAGTGCTCCTTTAAGGCCAAGATGGCTAAACTTTGTCTCTCATACTTTGGACATATTGTCAGGAGGGAACAGTTGCTGGAGAAGGATATCATGCTTGGTAAGATGGAGGGTCAGAGAAAAAGAGGAAGACCCCCAACGAGATGGATTGGCCAGGTAGAAGCATTGATGGACTCAAGTGTGGCAGCAGTAGTGAGGTTGGCCCAGGATCGGACATTGTTTCATTCTGCTGTGCATGGGGTCGCTATGAGTCGGTTCCGACTCGATGGCACCTGACAACAACAACAATTATAAAGAACTGGATCTGCCCACAGAGTAAACAGGACCAGAGGTGTGTCGAGGCTGATAGAACATGTCCTGGATGTCACTTGGAGGAGGGAGGTGCCAATGAGCAATTTTTATTCACCACTGACATTTCTATTGCCAGCTTTGGAGATTTTCAGCAATTTAAAATGAATTGTCATTGTTGTTGCTGTTGTTCTGACTCAGAGCGACTGTATGTACAATATACTACTGCCCGGTCCAGTGCCATGTGTGAGCACACTGTGGTAGCCACTGGGTCAATTCATCTCATTGAGGATCTTCCTCATTTTAGCTGATTCGCTACCAAGCATGATGTCCTTTTCCAGGGACTGTCCCTCTTGGTAATATGTGAGACCAAGTATCACTAGCCTCGCATCTAAAGAGCATTCTGGTTATATGTCTTTTGAGACAGACTTGTTCATTCTCCTGGTAGTCATGGTATATTCACTATTCTTCACCAACACCATACTTCAAGACATCAATTCTTCTTCAGTCTTCCTTATTTTATTGTTCAGCTTTCACAAGCATATGAGGCAATTGAGAATACTCTGGTTTGCTTCAGGCATACCTAAATCCTCAAAGTGACTTCTTTATTTTCTGTGATAGATGTTACTTTCTATAGATATGCCTCTGACTAGGACCCCAGCAATCAATCCAGAACCTGCCTAGCGAGCCAGCAGGCTCTAGATCATGTGTTTCTAGCCTGGTAACTGGTAGAAACTTGTCTATAAATGAGCTCTTCTCTTTCCTTCTTCCACCCTCTTCTCTAGGGTACCAGCCTTGCGACCCCCAAGTCATTCAGGACCGAGTCAGTCACCTGCAGCAGAGCTTCGAGGAGCTGAGCAACATGGCAGCTGGTCGAAAGGCCCAGCTGCAGCAGTCCAAGAGGCTCTGGAAATTCTTTTGGGAAATGGATGAGGCTGAGAGCTGGATCAAGGAGAAGGAACAGATCTATTCCTCCCTGGACTACGGCAAGGACCTGACCAGTGTGCTCATCCTACAGCGCAAGCATAAGGCCTTTGAGGATGAGCTTCACGGACTGGACACCCACCTGGAGCAGATCTTCCAGGAGGCTGAGGGCATGGTTGCACGTAAGCAGTTTGGACACCCACAGATTGAGGCCCGCGTCAAGGAGGTGGTAGCCCAATGGGACCAGTTGAAGGAGCTGGCTGCCTTTCGCAAGAAGAACCTCCAAGATGCTGAGACCTTCTTCCAGTTCCAAGGTGATGCTGATGACCTGAAAGCCTGGCTGCAAGATGCCCACCGGCTGCTCTCGGGCGAAGATGTGGGCCAGGATGAAGGGGCCACACGGGCCCTGGGGAAGAAGCACAAGGAATTCCAGAAGGAGCTAGAAGAGAGCCATGGAGTGATGGAGCACCTGGAACAGCAGGCCCAAGGCTTCCCACAAGAGTTTCGGGATTCCCCAGATGTGACCAACCGGCTTCAGACCCTCCGGGAGCTCTACCAGCAGGTGGTGGCTCAGGCAGCTCTGCGTGGGCAGAAGCTACAGGATGCCCTGGACCTGTACACAGTATTTGGGGAGACAGACGCCTGCGAGCTATGGATGGGTGAGAAGGAGAAGTGGTTGGCCCAGATGGAACTCCCGGACACCTTGGAGGACCTGGAGGTCGTGCAGCACAGGTCAGAGCTGGGGTGACCCACCCCTCCCCCCAAGGCCACCACCACCCACCTGGGTTGGTTAAAAACACAAAACAAACAATGCTTGCAGTTGAGCTGTCCATTTGTTTGTTTCAGTAATATTGTATTGTCTCTTTGTTGGAAATATACACAGCAAAATCAGCTCCATTCAACATTTTCTACACGCATTGTTCAGTGATACTGGTTACATTCTTCACAGTGTATCAACATTCCCATTATTCCTGTCCTAGTTTTTCTTTTCCCATTGAATTAATTTCATGAACTCCCTCTCTCCCCTCCCCCCAGCTTGCTTATCTGTGCTTTAGCATTTGGTCCCATACAGACGTTTTTAAAAGGGTATAGTGCTCTAGGGTGATATTTAGTACATTATGAGCCAGCCAACTTGCTGTTTAGCTAAAAGTTCCATTTTCCATAGGGTATGACTGACTTAATTGTTGTGGAAGTGGGTTGCCAGGCCTTTCTTTCGCTGCACTACTGGGTGAGCTGGAACCACCAACCTTTAAGTTAACAACTGATCACAGACTGCTTATGCCAGTCAGCAAAGGTTGTGTTTGAGAGGCTATGAGGTTCCCTTTCTTGTGGGATACAGGCATTAGAAGATACACGTTTGCATTTAGCTCTGGGCCTTGGGTATTTCACAGCACTCCTCCTCCTTCCCCATCCAAGGGTCTTGGTTTTCTCAAGACAAAATGGAAGGGGTATCGTTAGTCCATTATTCAATTTCTTATCAACTGCAGTAGTCTTTGCTCAAATGGCTTGTATATGGCATCCGTGACATAGGACAGAGGGACTAGTGAAGGTCCTCTCAATGTAGGAGAGCCCTGGACCCCAGCAGCACTGGCTTTCTGTGTCACCCTCTAAACCGCAGAACCCAGTTTGTAAAGCCTCATCTACAAAGCCATTCTCATTTCTAGGACTCTGAGACCATCAGCACTCTGGCATAGGAGTCATGCCGGCCGTCTGTGTGGTATCTCAGCATCCTAACTCAGAATCCAGGGGGCTGGGGAGGAGAGGCTGCCCCCTGGAGCAGTGCTGAGCTGATCCTGTGCTGGTGCTTGAAGCACCCCAGAAGGCTTGGTTTTCAGTGCCACTCAATCCTTCTCCCACCCCACCTATGCAGCCCTCCCTTCTTCCACCAGGAAGCACTTGGCTGGGAACGGAATCTCAGCTCAAGGTGGCAGGGCAAGCTGAATCAGAGTTCAAGAGTAGCCACTATGGCAGTAGAGGCCATGGTAGGTGCTCCCTGGGGCTACTGACACCCCCTCCTACTGTAACCCCTTTGCAGCCCCCTTCTCCCTGTTGAGTCATTGACCTGTGTGGTGAATAACCAGCTGTCTCCTAGCTGGGCCCAGAATGCTAATCCACGAAATTAGACCGGCGAAACAGAAAATTGGGTGTGTCAGCACATCTTGTCTCCTTTTACCCCCTTACCTAGATGATCATGTCTAGGAGGTAGAAGGAGAAGGTTTTGAGGTGATGACATGTCTGCTGCTGCCTCACAAAACCTCACTTTCTCTGTCCATACCAGGTTCGACATCCTGGACCAGGAGATGATGAATTTGAAGACTCAGATTGATGGCGTGAACCAGGCTGCCAACAGCCTGGTGGAAAGTGGCCACCCACGCAGTGAGGAAGTGAAGCAGTACCAGGACCACCTGAATACCAGGTGGAGTCAGCAGGGCTTGGGAGTTGGGGTATTTCTCCCAGCACTTGGCGCATCTCTGAAGTGACCTGGGGGTCTGGACACCTGCTCTGCAGTGCAGATCCTGTTCCCACTGCTTGCCAGCTTCACACAGTCAGGGCTCCTGTCTCTCTCTGCCACACTCTCCTTCCTGCCCAGCACTGGAGCTGTAGCAATAGGAAGGAAGGAAGGAACTATATGAACTGTGGGTAAAGAGGCCGGAGAGGAAGAGATATATGTTTGTTCATAGAGCAATGAGTGCTGTGCTGGGGGCTGCGGTGGGTAGGGAGGCTACACCTGCATAATGGAGGGGAGGTTCTGAGTGTGCTTGTGGTTGGAATCCGGACATGTGGCACTCACACCCCATTTCCCAGGATGTTCTTGGGCTGGCAAAATTGCATTCTGAGAGCTCATAAGTACTGTCCATAAAAGAGTACTCCTGCCAGGGCCAGAATGCAGCACTAGTAATGAGGCAGGTTTGAATGAAGAGGAGAATTAGTAGGAAGTTTTGCACAAACTACATGGCTGGAACAAAACATCGGCCCAGAGGAGCCTTTTAGAGAGGGGCTGCTATTTGGATGCGCAGAATCACCCATTAGTTCCTCGAGGGTCTTGGAGGACTGAGCAAATACCTATAATCCCTGGGCCCTGGCACATTCACTGCCACTTGTTTGCCACTTCCCCATTCCCCAGCCCCTTCCTTACATTTGAGCATGAGCTTCATCCTACCTAAGGCAACCTAGGGGTTGAGGTTAGGGAAGACTTTAAAGCAGGGGTGGGGAACCTTTTTTCTGTGAAAATTTATAACATCATTCATGGCCATACAAGATAATCAACTTAAAAATTAGCCTGCTGTGGTTAAGGAGTCCTGGTGTGGCACTGTGTGTTAACGTGCTGGCAAGATCCATTTGCACTGCAAAGTCGGATGTTTAAGCTTGTCAGTTGCTCCTCGGAAATCTTGTAAAGGGTTGCTATGAGTCCAAACTGACTCAATGGCACTTAACAACAACAACAACGTATTTGGTCAAACATTTAATTAACTCACACCTAATGTGATGGCTGGAACTGCCAGACCAAATGATTTCACAAGGGTCAGCATAATGAAGACTTATGAGGCTAGGGAGTCCTGATTTGGTGCTGTAGGATAAACAGTGGACGGGTAACTGCAAGGTCAGTGGTTTAAACCCACCGGCCATTCTTCAGAAACCATATACAGGGTTATCATGAGTCAGAACTGACTCAACAGCACTTAACAACAACAAGAGGTGACCAAGATACTTTAAGCCATTAGAATGGAATTGATGGTTAGTATTAACATCCAAATGGAGCTTGTGGGTAATGGGTGTGCGTAACACAGAAAGAGAGAATATGATTGGTTATTGTAACAGCTTCTTAATTGAGAAAATCAGAGCAGGTCCTAACCAGAACAACTTCCAAAGACAGAATGAACTCAGGCTGTATGTCTGTTGCCTTAATGAGCTGTATTCAGAATATATAGATCTTTTCAGGACTCTTCGCCATGTGCTATTTCAAGTAAAATATGTTAAGGTACTTGCTATACTTAAGTGGGAGAAAACCGGAGGCATGAAATACTAAACTGGTTTTCCATTAAATCTGAGAGCTGTACGGCCCTGAGAAAGCATCAGCTTTCTCAGCCAGCTTCCAGAGCTGGGGAGCCCATCTTCTTGTTTCATCTCATTGTTATTGTTGTTAAGTGCATCTCATAGTGAGTGGAAATCTACCTCCTTGAAATTTTTACTATTGAGTTTTACAGATATCAAAACTTGTTCAGATTCTTCTTCCGTGTATTAGCTCTTCAAATATATATATATTATATATATATATATATATATATATGGCATTTTATTGTACGTTAAGTGAAAGTTTGCATAGCAAATTCATTTTTCCAGTCAATAATTCATGTACAAATTTTTCCCTGCCATTGGTTGCAATCCCCACAATGTGTCAGCAGTCTTCCCATTTCTTCCCGGACATCCCCGGTTCCATGTATTCAGTTTTCCTGTCTCCCCTGCCTCCTCATCTTTGGCTTTGGGCAAATAGTTTTGCCCTTTTGGTCTAATATAATTGATTGTTCTGAGGTCTTCAAATATTTTTAAAGATAGCTATCATTTCTTATTTTATCACTTACTAAATTTTTATTGACTAAATAAGCATTTGTGATGGTGCCTGGGAAGGTCTCAAGATAGAGGGGTGTTTTAGCAGGGAGGTGAGAGAAGGCACCCTGAGGACATCTTAGGAGAGGGATGACTGGCAGAGGGAAGCACCTGTGCAGTGGCTGTGGGTGTTTGAGGAACAGTGTGGAGCATGCATAGAGTTTCTGACTTCATAGGTCTTGGGCGAGGACCAAGAATTTGCTTTCAGGCGCCCACATGATACTGACGGTACTGGTCTGAAGAACACATTTTGAGGACTGCATCACTTGTCTGTCAGTTTGCTGTACTGTGGTGGCTTGAGTATTGCTGTGATTCCGGACACAAGTGTTTTAAATACCAGCATGTTCACCCACAGTGGACAGGTTTTAGATGAGCTTCCAGACGAAGACAAACTAGGAAGAAGGAGAGACAGACTTCTGAATATTTAGTCACTAAAACCTTATGAATAGCACTGGAACACTGTCAGCACCAGATTCTTGAATATTAAAACATGATGCAGGCCACCAGCATATTGTCAGATATGGTGCCAGAAGATGAGCTCCTGAAGTTGGAAGGCACTCAGAATGCAACTGGGGAAGAGCTGTAGAGTTGACCGTGATGACATGAATGCAGTTAAGACCTTAGGACCTTCATTTGCTGATGGGCACAACTCAAAATTAAGAGAAGCAGCTGTAAGCATTCATTAATAATTAGAACATGAAATGTATGAAGTATGAATCCAGGAAAATTGGAAATTGTAAAAAATAAAATGAAACTTGTAAACATTGATATTCTAGGCATTAGTGAGCTGAAATTGGTATTGGCCATTTTGAATCTGACAATCACATGGTTTACTATGCCAGAAATGACAAATTGAAGAGGAATGGCATCGCATTCATCATCAAAAAGAACATATCAAGATATGTCATGAATTGCAATGCTGACTGTGATAGGATAATATCTATACATCTACAAGGAAGACCAGTTAACACCACTATTATTCAAATATATGCAACAACTACGAAAGACAGTGATGATGAAATTGACAAATTCTACCAACTTCTTCAGTCTGAAATTGATCAACCATGCAATCAAGATGTAGTGATATAATAACTGGCAAATGGAATGCAAAGATTAGAAACAAAGAGGAAAGATCAGTGGTTGATCCTTGGTGGCCTTGGTGATAGAAATGATGTTGGAAATTGCATGATAGAATTTTGCAAGACCAATGACTTCTTCATTGAAGATACCTTTTTTAAAACAACATAAAAGACAACTATACACATGGAACTAACCAGATAGAATACACAGAAATAAAATTGACTACATCTGTGGAAAACGACAGTGGAAAAGTTTCATATTATCAGCCAAAACAAGGCCAGGGGCAGACTGTGAAACAGATCATCAATTGCTCATATGCAAATTCAAACTGAAGCTGAAGAAAATGAAAACAAGTCCACAAGAGCCAAAATATGAACTTGATATATCCCACCT
>NW_006408585.1:184331-202378 GCF_000296735.1 Chrysochloris asiatica
CAATGATTGTGAGGTTGGCCCTGGACCAGGCAGTGTTTCATTCTGTTGTGCATAGGGTCGCTGTAAGTTTGTACTGATGACAACAGTATTCCATGGAATTTCCATCTGTGACCTTTTGGAAGCAGATCACCAGGCATTTCTTCTAAGGTGCCCCTGGGTGGGTTTGAACAGTCAACCTTTGGGTTAGTAGTTGAACACTTTACCATTTACACCACCCAAGGACTCTTTATGTTGTTGCTGTTGTTTTTAGGTGCCATCCAGTCAGTTCCGATTCATAGCGACCCTATGTACAACAGAATGAAATACTGTCTCGTACTGCACTGTGCTCACAATTATTATGTTTGAGCCCGGTGTTGCTGTAACTATGTAAATCCATCTTGATGGGGGTCTTCCTCTTTTTCATTGACCCTCCACTTTACCAAGCATGTGTCCTTTTCCAGGGACTGGTTCCCCCTGACAACGTGTCCAAAATATGAGAGATGAAGTCTCACCAACCTTCCTTCTAAAGAGCAATCCACAGTACGTCTTCCAAAACAGATTTGTTCATTTTCTGGCTATCTATGGTATTCCAGTATTCTTTGCCAACACCCTAATTCAAGTGCATCATTTCTTCTCTGGTCTTAAATGTTATTGTTGTATGCCATGGAGTCACTTATTAGTGAGCCTGTATAGGATTTCTGAGGCTACAAATATTTACAGGAGAAGAAAACCTCATCTGTCTCCCATGGAGCAGCTGATGGATTCAAACTGCTGGCCTTGTGGTTAGCAACCCAGTGCATAACCCACTATGCCACCAGCGCCCCTTCTGGCCATATATAGACTTACTTTTTTGTCTCTGCTCACTTGCATAAGAGCAATGACTTTGCTCTGCTCGTGGCTGTATCCCAGTGCCAACGTAGTACCCAGCACAAGGCATGTGGTTGTTGCACGAGACATGCTTAGTGAATGAATGAAGAGGCCAAAATCAAATATCTTCTGGCAAGCTTGGCCCATATGAGTCATCCAGATACTTACTGAATGTGGGATCACCTGCGCTGCATACCCTGCCATTCACCAGTACTTTTCTAAAAATGTTGAGACCGAATATCAAACCATATTCACCATGTGGCCAAACCAGTACTGACTAGAATGACTCTTATGTAAAAGTGTGGCTTTGGGAGTCAGACATTGGCTCAAACTCCAGGCTATCCCCTGTGGCTGCCATTAGGCCACACCAGGAAAGACCTGGACAATCACCATGGAGCCTCAGGCCTGGAGCACAGCTACCCATGGCTCCCGAATGGACCAGGAGATTCCACAGTCCTGGAGTGCTTCACCTTCTATCATTTCACAGCGCTGTCGTACTAACTTGGAAAATAACTTATACACCTTATCCAGCCTCAGAGACTGGGAATTCACGATCTAAAAGGGGAGTGAAGTATCTTTGGGCTCTCTCTTTTCTCTCTTCTGGTATTCCTGATCTTGCTCTACCTTACCTCCCATTTTCATTGTACACCTGTCTTTCAAACAAGTCTAGCTGCTTTTGTCACACCTTGTGATTGCCCACAGTGCACTCTGTCTAGACCATCTGCCTAGTGCATTAACCTTCATTCTCTGGAAGCTGGGAATACCAAGATGAATGAGATACTCATGGCCCTCACCCTTAAATAAATCACTGTATTGTCAGCCTGGGAGACCTGGTCACTGAGGTACAGCTTAGATCATCTCTGTGAAGCCTGCCACCATCACCCCCAGTGCTCCTCCTAACTCTACTAGTCCTCTCTACCTGGAGCATGCTGTGTACATATTACTTTATACTGCAGTTATTTTATGATCTTATCTTAATTTCTTTTTAAATCATATACTCCATAAAAGCAAGGTCTGGTGTATAGCTGTATCCTCCCTGGTGGAAATTCAAGAAAGATGTGTTCAATTAGTGAATGAGCATTCAGCATACTTCAGGGTGCATGTATGTTGTAATGATGCAGAATGACTCAACCTAAGCCCAAGGGAGGTGGTATCTCTGGTACCTTGAGCCCACACTAACAGGACCTTCCAACCAAGCAACCAACCATCCATTTGTCATCCACCCAGTTTGGTTCATGGAGACCCCATGTGTTTCATTGTGGAACTGCCTGCCCTCCATTCGTTTTTCTTAGCTGTGGGCTTTTAGAAACATATCACCAGGAAACAGTCTCTAAAAGAGAGCGTATTGTATTGTATGCTATAGAACAAGCCTAGACCCTCACAGTGTCTACTAGACCTATGGGTTCAGAGCAGCACTACACTATAAGATTATGTTATCCTTTTTTATTTTTTGTTTTTAACATTTTATTGTGTTTTAGGTGAAAGTTTACATAGCAAATTAAGTTTCCCATTCAACAGTTTATACACAAATGGCTCCGTGACATTGGTGTCAGCATTCTGTCCCCACAATATGTCAGCATTCTCTCCTCCCATCCTGCCTTCACTGTTGCCATCCTTCAAGTTTCCCTGACCCTCTTTAGTTTGGGGCAGATGCTGCCTGCTTGATATGCTATAGCTGACTTTTCTATAGAGAACATTCCTTCTGGGTGTTATGGCTTATTTTATAGGCCAGTCTACTACTGTGTGGCTGAAAGGTGACCTCTGGAAGTGACTTCATTGCCAGATTAAAGGGTTTTAGGGTGATAGTCTCTATCAGCTCAGTAAGTCTGGTCTTTTTTGTGAATTTGGTTTTGTTCTATATTTTTCTCCCATTCTATTCAGGACCTTCTGTTGTGTCCCTGGTAGTAGTAACTGGACACCATCTATTCATAGTTCTTTTAGTCTCAGGCTAGAGGATGTTGTGGTTCATGTGGGCCATTATTTGTGGACTAATTGTTTCCTGGAGTCTTGGTTTCCTTCATTTTCCTTTGCTCCAGACAATAAGAGACCAATAGTTGTATCTTAGCTGGCCACTCATGAGCTTTTAAGATCTCAGATGCTACTCGTGAAACTAGGATGTAGAACTTTATCTTTATGAACTAGCTATGCTAATTGACTTAGATGTCCCCTGAGAGTTTGGTCTTTAGCCTTCAAGCCCAGTAACTCAGGCCCATAGGTGTTTGGATATGTCTAAGAATTTTCCATAACTACAGAAAACACATTCCTCACGTGCTATTATTTATTTTATAGGTCTTGGGTTCTCTATTATATATGTGAGTATGTATCTGTTTATGTAACCATTCATAAATTCTTGGTTGTTGTTTTAAATGTTACAGCATTTACTATAATTGTCTTTTATTCTTGTATACCTTTCAATGTCTTCTTTTACTTTGGTCACACTGTGCTGACTTCCCCTGTATTGTGAATTGCTTTTCCCTTCAACAGAATTGTCACACTTTCTATAAGTGATTCTCCCTCCATCCCCCACTCACCCTTGGTAACCATCAAACATTGGTGCTTTCTGTGTACAAACCTGTTCTTGACTTTTTCTCAAAGTGGTAGCATACAATATCAGTCCTTTTGTGATTGGATTGTTGCACTCAGCATACTGCCCTCCACAATCATCCACATTATAAGGTGTTTCACAGACTCATCATTATTCTTAATCTTTGCATACATAGTATTTGATCATGTGTATCGGGGGGCTTCTAAAAGTTCATGGAAAATTTCCCATTATCTTGCCATTCCATTTTTCCCATGAATTTTTTGAAGCTTCCTCTTGTACCATGTTTTATCTGTTCATCCACTGATGAACATGAATCTTATCCATGTTAATTCTAATTCATTCTCTTTCTTTTTCTTCTGCTCTTTCACTTTACCAAGATGCCTTTCTTTTAACCCCAAAGTGATTTTTTTTTTCCTTCGGGCCCTGAGGCACTTGTGATGTCACTTTGAGTATTTAAATGATTTCCTTTATGTTCTGCAGCATTCTTGAAGTTATTTGTGTGAACTTTCTATTTTCAGTATTTCACAGGAATTGGGGAAAATTGTATGTTGGCCTGAAATCCAGCCACATACATCGGCTACCTCAATGTCAAGTTCCTGTGCTGTGGTTAGACTCACATCATTGATGGCCTTATGCTGACTGAAGGGTCTGACTGGCATATATATGTCTTTGATAAAATTCGATAACTGAATTTTTCTCACCCGTAGTTTGTTTGTTAGATAATTTCTTTATAACAGGGTCTGTGGGGAAGACTCTGATGGGAAATTTGGGAAGGAGTGCCCTGTTTTCCATAGACCCCTTCACTAACTCTGGGCTCTCTCCCCGCTCTGTAGGTGGCAGGCCTTCAAGACCATGGTGTTGAAGCAGCGGGAGGCTGTGGACTCAGCCCTCCGAGTGCACAACTACTGTCTGGACTGTGAGGAGACCAGCAAGTGGATCGTGGACAAGACAAAGGTAGTAGAGTCCACAAAGGACCTGGGCAGGGACTTGGCAGGGGTCTTCGCCATCCAGCGGAAGTTGTCAGGGCTGGAGCGTGATGTGGCCGCCATCCAGGCCCGTGTGGGCAACCTGGAGCAAGAGTCGCAGCAGCTGATAGAGTCACATCCCGAGCTGAAGGAGGACATTGGCCAGCGACAAGCATATGTGGAAGAACTGTGGCAGGATCTGCAGCGAGCCCTGCAAGGCCAGGAGGCCTCCCTGGGGAAAGCCAGCCAGTTGCAAACTTTCCTGAAGAATCTGGATGACTTCCATGCCTGGCTGTCCATGGCCCAGAAGGCCGTGGCCTCTGAGGACACACCCGAGTCACTGTCAGAGGCCGAGCAGCTCTTGCAGCAGCATACAGCCATCAAGGACGAGATTGATGGGCACCATGAAAGCTACCAGCAAGTCAAAGCATCTGGGGAGAAGGTGATCCAGGGTCAGACGGATCCAGAGTACCTGCTCCTGGGTCAGCGGCTGGAGGGCCTAGACACTGGCTGGAATGCACTGTACCGGATGTGGGAGAGCCGTGGCCGTTCCCTCGCTGAGTGCCTGGGCTTCCAGGAGTTCCAGAAGGATGCCAAGCAGGCAGAAGCCATCCTCAGCAACCAGGTAGTGAGAGGGGGCATTCGGGGCTGGAGAGCAAGGGAGGCAATGAATGGTATGAGAGGCGAGTCTTCAGATGTTCTATTGGGCACAGGGACCAAATGGTACTTTCCTTAGACTTTCTCTGGCCACTAATTATGGAGGCCATTCTGTTGCTTATCATGTGCTCTTTTAGTCCTGGGTCCCAAACTATATATCCTATTTCGGGGCCAGTTAGAGTCAAAAGTGGTTACCTGCTATGTGGCTTTAGGCACACAGATTCATGGGACGCCGCCTAGGGGGCACCGTTCCTACTGTAGCTCCACCTGGAGGTGCCCTCACTTCCTTCTCATCCTGTCTTCATGCTTTGTTGGGAATCTTGCTTCAATAGGAATACACACTGACTCACTTAGAGCCCCCAGAGTCCCTTGAAGCTGCAGAGGCTGGGATCCAGAAGTTTGAAGATTTCTTGGTGTCTATGGAAAACAACCGAGATAAAGTGTTAAGTCCTGTGAAGTCTGGAAACAAACTGGTAGCTGAGGGAAACTTCAACTCAGACAAGATCATGGAGAAAGTGCAGCTCATTGAGGACAGGTACTCCCCTGCCCCCAGAGCCATAGAGGGCAGAACCCTGAAGCCAGGTTGCACTGTTGGTGCTACATGAGGCCCCCAGACTTGTACAATTGTGGCTGCGACTTCCCTTCCAGGCACAGGAAGAATGAAGAGAAAGCCCAGGAGGTCTTGGTTCTTCTGAAAGACAACTTGGCGCTACAGAACTTTCTCCAGAACTGCCAGGAGGTGAGGCTTCAGCCAGGCAAAAGCCATATTTCAAGAGAGTCTTTCAGGAGCAAAGTGCCTTAGAGGTGCTTTCTGGCTCTGGACTCCTGTGATGCCATAAGCCCTTGATGACTCTTTGATCTCTGGGCCCTTGATGACTCCTCTAGAATCTTTGAGTCTAAAATTGTTTTGTTTTGTTTTTTTCCCCAAAATCTGAATAATCAAACCTAGGACAGCATTTCTTTTCTTTTCTTTTTTTTAAGTTTTTATTGTGAATTGAGTGATAGTTTACATGGGAGAACATTGGTTTTACAGTCATTGTTTCATTGCAATGATTACAATCGCCTTTGTGTATCATCATTCAACAGTATTTGCTTCTATTCCCTCTGATTTTTTTTTTTTTTTTGGGGGGAGGGGGAGGTGATGTACACAAAAACACTCAGGAAACATTTAAACAACCAGTTAAATAATCATTTAAATAACCAAAGGGCACATTCTGCAACCCTGCCTCCTAGAAGCCAGCACATAGCCTTTCTCTTTCCATTAAGTCTAGAGTCCTCAGCTCTCCATGTCCCCATCTCTGCCTCTATCTCTGGTGTCACTGCTTCTCTGGATAGGGGCCCACATTCTGCTTGTGCTGTTCTCCCTTGATGGTCCTAGGGTCCTCTGTTCCTGCACTGTAAGATTAACTACTCCCCAATTTTTGTTTCAAAACTTCTATCTTTACAGTTGTGACAGTCAGTTAGTCATGATTAACAATTACTCACTATTGAATCATAAGAATCTTATCCTCATCTCCTTTTACCAGACCTGTCTAGATAAAATGAAAACTATTCAGTGGGGATTCTGCCTTCCCCTGCACTCTGAAACTAAACTCTCTCTTAAAAACTTGTAAGCCAGTCACTTCCCTCCCTTTAGGTAGCTAATGTCAAAGTTGCCCGTGTCTATCAACCCTGTATACAGAGGGGATAGGATTGATGCTTGATGTGGAGACTCCTTTCTTCTCAGTTGGTATTTGAGCTACTACATCTATAAGTATAGGTCAAGCTCATGAAATTGTAGCAATTTACACTTGTTTCCTTTATCAAAAAAAAAATTTTTTTTTAATCTTACTCTAGTCAAGTTCTGATCATCAAGCCATCGAAGCTAGGTTGAATGGGTATTATCTACAAGTTTGTGCATCTCCCTCACTTCATATCAGCTGGATGCTTTGCTCTCAGCTCTAGCGCTCCATGGCTATGTAGGACAGCATTTTTAAAGAGTGATCAGAAGACTGTTTATGTGGGAACCACATATAGTCTGGTCAGGGCTGACTTCATGGGTGGGGGGCCTGTGTAGACACACGGGGCCCTGTCCTGAGAAGGACCCTGCTCTTGGTTTAATGCTCTGCTGTCATTCTGACTCCTGTTGAACGTTTGTATTTTGCATCGTTGTTCTTGTTGTTATATGCCGTGGAGTCGGTTCCGACTCATAGCGACCCTGTACAGGGTTTCCTAGGCTGTAAATCTTTACAGGAGCAGAAATCCTCATCTTTCTCCCGCGGAACAGCTGGTAGTTTCGAACTGCCGACTTTGAGGTTAGCAGCCCAATTCATAATTACTATGTTACCAGAGCTCCTTAGAGCTCCTTTGTTGTTGTTAAGTGCCGTCGAGTCGTTTCTGACCCATAGCGACCCTGAACAGGGTTTCTGAGGCTGTAAATCTTTACGGGAGCAGAAAACCTCATCTTTCTCCCACGGAGCAGCTGGTAGTTTCGAACTGTTGACCTTGTGGTTCGCAGCCCAATTCATAACCACTACGCTACCAGAGCTCCTTTAGGCCCTGCAAATTAAGTAGCCAGTTCTGGCTCTAGTTAAATACATATTCTTAGGCTCTATTCAGGCCCAGATGAATCAGAATCTTAAGGGGTGAGAGAGAAAAATAATAGCATTTTAAACAGACCTCCTCTGTTTAAAGGAGGAGAACTGCTAACTCAGGGAGTCCTTGCTCAATCAGGGGCCAGCTGTGTAGAGAAGGCCTTCAATCTGTGCTCCTAGGCCCTTCCACCAATAGTACTTCCTGTGTGTGTGGAATAGGCTTTCCCTAACTGCTTTCTTGTTTTTATCTTCCTACCCCTTTCCTCTCAGCCCAAGAAACTTTGTTTTTATCTACCTCAGCCCCTGACACAAACCAGGCTTGGCATGGTGCCAAGACATCTTGGAAACATCGGGTGCTCATCACAGTTCTTCCCTCATTCTTAATTATAGGATCTTCGCATAACGTCTTCCACAGATAACATTTTCTCTATGTTTGTTAATGACTTCTCACCCTACTGCCAAAGAACGGATGTATTTATCCATCCAGTAAACACTCATTGGGTTCTTGCACTATGTCAAGACCTGTTCTAGGTTCTGGAAATATGGAGGAAATAATAAAATACCCCAGATCTCACACTAAACACACTCTGATGGGGAAGACACACCAGTGGCCATAATTTAGTCCTGGAACAGCGCAGGTTAAGCCGCCTGTGCTGGGAGTTAGGGACCCAGAGCTGGGAGTTAGGGACCAGAGCTGGGGATTAGTGCTCTCTTGTGCTCATACTTCCTCTTCTCAGCTCACTAAGTCATGTGACCTCTCCTTCTGTACCCAGGGGTGGATAGCAGGTCCTGCCCTGAGTACCAGGTCAAGGAGATACACTTGGGGATAATTAGACCTACTCTTTCTGCCCACAGCTCACTCTCTGGATCAATGATAAGCTGCTGACTTCCCAGGATGTCTCCTATGTTGAATCGCGAAACCTTCACAACCAACAGCTAAAGCACGAGGCATTTAAGAAAGACTTGGAGTCCCACCAAGGGTGGCTAGATAATATTGATGCTGTAAGTAAAACAAGTGATGGTGGGGTCTCAGCTCAGATATGTGTACCTGAATGGGGCTTCACCCAGGGTATTGACCCCCCCCCCCCCCCCCCCCCCCCCGCCCCATCCTGTAGCTTGCTGGACACCACAGAACTCCTCTAAAGAGTAATTAAAGTTTGAGAGTCTTGTTGCGCCTGGCTAGAATTGGTGACTCAGGGCAGGTTCTGAGTCTAGGCACAGTCTAGGATACTGAGGAGACCTAGCTAGAGCTTCAGGGTCCAGGGCCTCTTCACCAGGTTCCCATCATTGTCCTGCCCAGAGACAGGGGAATAATGAGGTGACCAGGGTGATCCTGGGGAACCAGAGACCCTCGCTGTATGGATGCGCAGAACCGCCAGGAATGTTCATGCACACCCCTCATAGATGGGGAACCTAAGGGCCGTCTTTAACAAACTTCCTCAGTGGTACAATCCAAAATGTGGCTGGAGTTAGATCAGGAATCCCATTCCTATGCTCCTTCTCCCTGTGGTTGTCCATGAAGAAGCAGGTACAAGGCCGTGTCACATAGTGGGTGAAGGTGCAGACTATCAGAGCTATCCAAATGATGAGGGTTAGTGGTTCCCCAAGATCACTCTGGTCACCTCATTATTACCTTGTCTCTGGGCAGGACAATGATGGGAAACTGGTGAAGAGAATGAAAGGCAAACCGGGACAAAACTTACTCTGTGTGTCTTAGTGTGGCACTGTAGGATAACCAAGGTTGGTTTGAACCACAAGGTCAGCAGTTCAAACTCACCAGTCACTCCTCAGAAACCCTATACAGGGTCTCTATGAGTCAGAATCAACTCAGTGGCATTTAACAACAACAACAATTGTGTGTCCCAGTTTCTTCATCTATAAAATGGGTAGTCATAATAGTACCTAAGGAGTTCTGGTAGCATAGTGGTTACTAATCGGGCTGCTAACCTCAAAGTCAGAAGTTTGAAACCACCAGCCATTCCGCAGGAGAAAGATGAGGCTTTCTACTCCTGTAAAGATTTACAGCCTCGGAAACCCTGTATAAGGTCTGAACTGACTCCACGGCACATAACCACGACCTATAACAGTATCTACCTGATGGCGTTGTGAGCACTAAATACTTTAAAGCTCTTAGAGCGTTGTTGTTGTTGTTAAGTGCTGTAGAGTCGATTCTGACCCATAGCGACCCTGTATAGGCTTTCCAAGGAGCTACTGGTGAGCTTGAAATGCCAACCTTGCGATTCAAATGACTTTGCAGTTTGGCGCATTAACCCACAGCGCCACACAATTATTAGGCATTCAATTAATATTAAGTATTATTATTAACATACATTCCAAGCTCTAAGTCGTATCACACCCAAAAGATACTTTTACACAGGTAATAATCAAACAAGGTAGCTTCAGAGATCACCTTAGTACACAACCTGTGGGAAGATGAGCAAGAGAGAATAGAACTGAGAGGTTTCCACACTGCATGTACTTGGGTGCTTCTATTTAGTACCAGCTGATCCTCGTCTAACAGCTTCTTATACTGCCAACCTCCTGAGCCATTTGCCCTAAACCCAGCTCTTCCTGCCTCCCCATCTATTGCAAATAACTCTGGGGGTGATAGGGTCTTTCAGTTGAGCCTCACCTTAGTTCTAGCAGGTTCTTTGCCTTACTGAGCTCGCCTCAGGGTACCACCTTGCAACCGCCTGGAGCAGAGCTGACTGAGGCCACCTTGGCCCCCAGAGAGTGAGCTCTCCTCCTTGCCCACACAGGAAGGAAAGCAGCTGATGGAAGAGAAGCCCCAGTTTGTACCCATGGTGTCCCAGAGGCTGGAAACCTTGCGCCAGCTCTGGGATGAGCTTCAGGCCATCACACAGAAGAAGGCACAACAACTGTCAGCTGCCCAGAGCTCCGACCAGCGCTTACAGAGCCATGCTGACCTCAACAAGTGGATCAGTGCCATGGAGGAGCAGCTGCGGTCGGATGATCTGGGCAAGGATCTGACCAGCGTCAACCGCATGTTGGTGAAACTAAAGGCACGCTCATGGGTTGTAGACTCAGTGTGAGAGCTAGAAGGGCTCTTGGGGAGGAATCCACAGCCTGGCAGTAAGCACTGCTTCTAGCCCTCTTGCTGAACTTGGTTTTACTTCATGCTGAAGTGTCTCTTCTCCAGCATCTGTGGGCAGGACAGGGGTACTACGTAGTTATAAAAGGGCAAGTGCCAGAGGAGGGCATGATAAGTGTGGGTATCGAGAAGGCTTCCTGGAGGGGGTGGAGCTGAAACTGGGCATTAGAGAATGGGTGAGGCACAGGAAGTGCAGAGGGAGGGGTTGCCCTGGTGCCAAGGCTGGTGCTAATCCCCTACCCCCTCCCTATGTCGCAGCGAGTGGAGGACCAAGTGAATGTGCGGAAGGGAGATGTGGAGAAGCTGTTTGCCCAGGTGCCCTCGGGAGAGGAGACAGAGGACACAGACGTGAGCATCGAGAAGCGGTTTCTGGATCTCCTGGAGCCCCTGGGGAAGAGGAAGAAGCAGCTGGAGTCATCTAAAGCCAAGCTGCAGATCAGCCGGGACATAGAGGACGAGACGGTGTGTAGGCTGCAGCTGAATGCCATCCAGAGCAGTTCTTGGTCATTTCACTCCCTTCTCAGAGGGATGCCATTACATTAAATATAAGAGTAAAATCCACGCTTTTTAAATGGCAAGTCACTTTGCCAACTTTGATGTTTACGAGCATGGTCATTGGACGAGGAAGACTTAGGTTAAGATGCAGCTCCACTATTCTGCCCTATGTGACCAGGAATGACTTATTTAAAACTACAGGTCAAAATACCAAAATATACCAATCTGTAAAATAGGGGCTAAACCCTGGCGGGTGGTTGGAAGGCACCAGGGAAACACTGTAGGCAAAACTATGACTGGCCCCTGGTGAGTTCATGGGAGAGGGTGGCCATTAGCCATCACCTTACCTTCTGGTCTTCACAGCTCTGGGTGGAAGAGAGGCTGCCGCTGGCCCAGTCAGCTGACTACGGCATCAATCTGCAAACTGTGCAGCTGTTCATAAAGAAGAACCAGGTGCGTCCTTCCTCACCTTCCAGCCTCCCTCACCCCCTCCTGGCTCTGCCCCAGCCCAGGAAGGAAAGCCCAACCGTGACCAATGCCATCAGACATCTCCCTAATTCCTGTTCCCGTTGGTAGCCATGGGTCCCCAAATGTGTTTGGAATCTCATAGCAGAAAGAGCAGGCTTTGGTAATTATAGAGAGAATTCTCAGAGGACCACAGAGGAGGGAGGGCACCACTTGGACTCCATATGGCACAGGTGAGTACGGGACCTGGGAGGCCTGCCTGGGATGTAATGTGCTTTCAAGCTTCTGAGTTTATTCACTGGCCTTGGTGAGAGGTGGCTGGCGATGCCTGGTTTCTCTTGTATAACATGCCTTGCCACTCTTCTAGGACTGAGCTTGGCATTCCGGGTATCCCCAGAGTAAGTAGGCACCATTTCTCTAGACACATGAGGAGCCTTGTGGGCCTTAAACTCTAATGCTGTTTTTAAGTATCATCGAGTCTGTTCTGACTCACAGCGACATTGTATTTCTGAGGAGCGACTGGTAGATTTGAACCACCAACCTTGCAATTAGCAATCTAGAGTTTATCCTACAGTGCCACACCAGGACTCCCAAACCAGGAAGCCATTAAACCTTGGACTTTGAGGCCTCAGAGCAGACACGCTCTGCTTTCCCAATTGGGAACTGCCTTTTTCCAAATCTAGGAAATGAGTGGATGCAGGCACTTCTTCTTCTATCAGGGTTGCAGTACCTTCCTGCCCAACCAGGAGGCTGCCAAAGACCCCCTCTCTTGGGCCAAGTGCCTCCTGTCCTTCCTGGTCTATTCTCTGGACCAGGAAGTGGAGGCAGCCCTGTCCTGAGCAAGGAGAGCCTGGGGTCTGAGAGCCCAGAGGAGAGCAGAGTGCCAATCAGCATGCAGATCCTGAGGGAAGGAAGGTCACTACAGATAGCTCTTCCTTCCCCAACACCTGCTTGCAGAGTCTTCACTGCCCAGCAAAGGGTCTGAATTTTTTCAAAGAGCTCCATCAGACCCTTCACTTCTAGTCAGGATCCAGTGAGGGACCATAGTCAATGAATGGCAAGATATGCACGAGCTGGCCTAGAGAGTGGTAGAGGGGGCTCAGTTAGCACCGCAACCTTCAGTTAAAGGGCAGTGCCCTTTAGAAGAGACCTCAGTTTCCTCAGAGTCCTTGTGACTCTGTGTAACTTCACATGTTTCAACTTCCCTGATTGGACGTGACTCTTTCAGGAATCGAGCAAGGCCTGGATGGGATTCCCCTAGCCAAGATGGGAAAGGCTACCCTAGTAAAGCCTATTTTAGACTAGCATGGCTAAAAACAGTCAACTGATAACATTTCCTCACTTAAACCCCCTCTTGCAGTAGTTCTCAAACTTCCACGTACATCAGATTCATCAACAGGTTTGGTAAAATGCAATTGAGTAGGCTCCACCTGAGATCTCCTGATCCACGGCTGGGGCCTAACTTATCTTTCTAACAAACTACAAGGTGGTGAGGGTGCTAATGCTGCTGGTTGGGAACCACTACCCTACGGGGGTCTCTGTTACAATCAGAATCAAATCCTGCAAGGTGATACAGCAGTGGGTCACAAGGCTGCACTTTAGGACCTGGGGACCTTTTAGACATATTAATGCCCAGGCCCCACCTCACATCCATTAATTTAGCATTTGGGGGTGAAGGTCTTGGCTCTGAATACGTGTGTGTGCATGTGTGAAAGATTCACAAACTACTCAGTGTGCAACCACTTTCCTGTTTGATCTAGCCCCTGCCTACCACTAAATTTCATCTCTAATCATTTTCACTCCTTTACAATATTCCAGCGGCTAGTTCCTATGCCAGGACCTTTGCACCTGCTCTTTGCTTCTGCCTGGAATACTCATTCCCCAGATCTTTGTGTGGTTTCCTCCCTTCTCCATTCGTAATTCATTCATATGTGATCTCCTCAGAAAGGCCTGCCTCCCCCTGCTACGGGAGCTCCCCACACACACACACACACACCTGGGCAGGTAGTCTCCATTCCTTTGTTGTGTCTTCCTGGTGACACCCATTGTCTGCATTTATTCATTCATGAGTACCCTCTATGCCCTTTACTCCAGTGTAAGCCTCAGGAGGCCAGGGCCTTGGTTGATCTTATTTCTATATAGTCCTGGTGTGGCTCTGTGGGCTGTTTGAACTGCAGGGTCGGTGGTTCAAGCTCACCAGTTGTTCCTTGGAAACCCGATACAGGGTCACTATGGGTCGGAATAGACTCAACAGCACCTAACAACAACAACAACATTTTCATATAGTTCCCAGCACCCAGAAAGGGTCCAGCACATAGACAGGAACTTCATAATTATCTTTTAAATAAATAAAGTCAGGGAAGAAGAAATCCTAACTAAGCACATTTCACAGGAGACTAGAAAAGAATTGGACTCTTGGTGTGGCGCTGTAGGGTAAGCACTGGACTGCTCATCACAGGTTAGTGGTTCAGGCCAACCAGCTGCTCCTCGGAAACCCTATCCAAGGTTATGAATTGAAACTGACTTCACAGCATTCAACAGCAACAGAAAAGAATTGCTTAAAAAGAGAGAGACAAAAACATATTTTTAGGGTACCCTGAAGAGGTCCCAAGATCTCAGGAAAGTGAGGAGGCAGATGGTGGTAACATTACGAATGGTTGCCTGTAACTGCAGAGACCACAGGAAACCGTCAAAATCAAGATTCAGAGCAGAGAGTGTAGAAATGCCCATGAGCAGGTTGGGTGCCTTGTGGAGAGTACTATTTAATAAGTACTTAAAGTGCTGACCGCCACTGTTTTCCCATGTGGACTGCCCTTGCCCTGCCCTCCAGGCAGTTCTGAAGATCTGGGGAAATTATACAATAGAGGACATAAGGCATAAACAGTCCAAGGGTCCACATGGAAGAAGCAAGCAGGCCTGGGCCTCTCGGACCCAGAAAGTGAGCATCACGTGTGTCGAGTTCTCCTGAAGAAAGGTGACCCACTCACCAGAGTGGGAGGAAAATGTTGTTTGTATGACCACAGGCTGAAACAGGAAACAGTACATGCAGAATATACCTCAGCAAGATGTGAAAAATAGAAATGGTGGGAGAAATCTCAATTCTGAACAATGGCAAATGTCTACTGTTCCTTTAGATGGAGCAAAAGTTGCTAAAATGAGATTTAATCATAAAGGGCCATTTACAAATTAACTCTCCTTTCCTCTCACAAATACACTTAAAAAATCAAGCCAGAGTAGAGGAAGAACCAGTAGTAAAACCAAAGCACCGGCTCTGGGATCGGGTGGAGCTGAGTTCAAGTCCCAGCTCTGTTACTCTCTGACGGTTTTACTTCCGCACCAAATTGCCTCTTCTGTGAAGTTTCCACAGAACGTGAGGCTAAGTGAGGGTAAAGAAAATTATGCTTGTGAAGGGCTCAGGGTCTGGCCCATAGTCCTCATCACCTCCCATAACAGGGAGGAGGTAGGTGGAGGTCTCCCTGCCCAGTGAGGTGGGAAGGCCCTACCTCTGAGCCCTTCCTCTCCCACTGCAGACGCTGCAGAACGAAATCATGGGTCACGAACCTCGGATCAACACAGTGCTACAGAATGGGCATCAGCTGGTGGAAGAGGCCGGGACGGACTGGGGGGATGTTGAGGAACGCCTGAAGCACCTGCAGGGCTCATGGGACACACTGCGGGAGGCAGCAGCCGGGCGTCTGCAGCGTCTGCAGGACGCCAACGAGGCCCAGCAGTACTACCTGGACGCAGGCGAGGCGGAGGCCTGGATCAGCGAGCAGGAGCTCTATGTCATCTCCTATGAGACACCCAAGGTCCGCCGGGCAGGGTGCCAGCCGGGGTTCTGGGCCCAGAGGGAGAACTGTGTGTGGGCAGTCAGTGTAATCCTTCTAGTCCAGGAGGGAAAGCCTTAGGACCGGGGGAGGGTTGTGTGTGGGGAACCCCAAGAGTCCCCCAACTCCCCCTTGGCTCAGCCTTCTCAGGATGTCCAGTCTCCTTGAGAACATGCCCTACAATGCACATACTCAATGGCAGCTTAGATTTGCTGTAACCCACGGTTCTTCCCTATTTTGTGTGGTGGTATCTACATGGGTGTTCTTTTGTCGAGGGGGTGAGAGGTGAGACAAGAGGGTCTCTAAAAGACCCTCTTGGGTCTTGGAACAGCCAGGAAGGTTAGAGCTAGAAGGAAGGGAAATTGGGGTATTGAGGGAGGAGGGTAGTTACAAACATTGCTGAGAGGGAAGAGAAGAGGAAGGAAGTGAACAGGCATGATTTTCCTGGAGAGACCCTCTGAGCCTTGCTCTCCTGCCCACCTGAGGTATCCACAGGAGCTGGACTGTAACTCCCTCCACCTGGGCCAGGCTGAGCTTGCAGCCACTCACATATTGCTGCTTCCTAGGATGAAGAGGGCGCCGTTGTGATGCTTAAGCGGCATTTGCGGCAGCAGAACACTGTGGAGGAGTATGGGAAGAACATCAAGGAGCTGGCTGGCCGGGCCCAGAGTCTGCTGTCTGCAGGCCACCCAGAGGGGTTCGTGTTACCTCCTGCGGCTCGGGTGCCACCCAATATCCACTCCAGTCAAAGTGGGGAATGTGGTGCGACCGTGTATCCCAAAAAAAGGAATTTGAGAATACACTGTTTTCTAATGACGTGGTTCCATTTTATGCTTTGGTTGTGTGCAAGTAATTTCAAGATGGGCAGGCTACAACCTTGACTAAGATCCGAGAATGAGATAGCAAAACTAAACCACCCTCTTGGTTAACCAAGAATTCCAGTCTCTCAAAGAGGTAGAATTTGCTGTGAGACCCTGAAAACGATTTTTACTTTTCTTTTTATGGTCCAGAGGTACTTCAGGACTCATAGTGTCTCAGTAGAATCATTATTTCGTGGAAAACATTACAGGGTGGAGAACATTACAACTCATCTAAACTATTCAGTTGATTGAACTCTGCATAAATGAAAGCCCAGCAGACCAGACACCTCATGCAGTCTCCCAGTCCTGCCCTGTCATTAGGGCACCCAAAGTCCCTGAAACAACTCCCAGGAGATCCCCCAAGACTGAGGCCTGGCACTGCTTCTCCTTCCTCAAGAGCTAACCAGGCCCCCCTGCTTCTGAAGCCCTGTGCTTAGATGGTGCTGCGCCCTCAGCCTCCCCAAAGGGATAACCAAGCAACTCACCATTCACCCTTTTCTCTGTAAGCTTCCCAGAGTGAGGGAGAGGTGGGAGGCACCAACTGCAGGAGGGACAGAATGACGCATTCTGTCATTCTGTCGTCTGCTGAGGCATCATGGTCTAAGCTACAAATTTGAGCTGACAGAGGGAGCCTGGCCTTCTCACTCCAACTCTTCCCCAAGGAAAGTTATTCCCATTGCTCATATCCTTCACCCACCCGCCAACCCCCTACCGCTGCCACAGGCTGCAGGGAGGAGCCTGCTGTTGGATTCCTAATTTCATTGCTGAGGACTTTTTCTTGGTTTGAATTCCAGGGAAGAGATCATCAGACTCCAGGGAAAAGTAGACAAGCAGTATGCAGGACTGAAGGATGTGGCAGAGGAACGTAGGCGGAAGCTGGACAACATGTGCAAAATGTTCCAGCTGAAGAGGGAAGCAGATGACTTGGAGCAGTGGATTACGGAGAAGGAGCTAGTGGCATCTTCCCCAGAGATGGGGCAGGACTTTGACCACGTTACTGTGAGTAGTCACAGCTGCAGCCTTACTTGTCTACCTCTAATGCAGTAGACTTCTGGTGTGGCACTGTGGATTAGCACTGGACTGTGAACCACAAGGTCAGCAGTTCAAACCCACCAGGCACTCTTCGGAAACGCTGTACAGGGTCACTATGAGTCGGAACTGACTCAATGGCACTTAACAACAACAACAATGCAGTTAAGTGTTTGACTGCTAACTAAAAGGTTAGTGGTTTGAACCCATCCAAAGGCACCTTGAGGAAAAGTCATAGCCTTAAAAACCCTTTGGAACGCAGTTCTACTCAGCTGCACATAGAAGCATCATGAGTTGCAATCCACTCAACAACTGAGTCATTTTCATTAGCAGTTTTCAGTGCTGCAGATACAAGCCAGCCATTGTTCCAGACACACACACACACACACCTGTCAATTGCAAACTGTGGCACGGAGATGCCGTCACACTCCAGTTGCATATGACCTTTGCACTCCAGGCCTGTCAGGGAAGGTGTGAGTGCAAGGCTGTGGAGGTCCCCGAGTAAAGTCTCCAGCTAGACTAGGTGGACCCCAGCCCCGCTCCTAGGCCCTGGTTACCACTTTTCTTTCTACCCCCCATCCAGCTAGACTAGGTGGACCCCAGCCCCACTCCTAGGCCCTGGTTACCACATTTCTTTCTACCCCTCGTCCAGCTAGACTAGGTGGACCCCAGC
>NW_006408585.1:202478-216808 GCF_000296735.1 Chrysochloris asiatica
CATTTCTTTCTACCCCTCGTCCAGCTAGACTAGGTGGACCCCAGCCCCGCTCCTAGGGCCTGGTTACCACATTTCTTTCTACCCCTCGTCCAGCTGCTCCGGGACAAGTTCCGAGACTTCGCTCGGGAGACTGGGACGATCGGGCAGGAGCGGGTGGACAAGGTGAATGCCACAATCGAGAAGCTTATCGACGAGGGCCAAGGGGACCATGAGGATGCGGCCACCATCGCCGAGTGGAAGGACAGCCTGAACGAGATGTGGGCCGACCTGCTGGAACTCATTGACACGCGCATGCAGCTACTGGCCGCCTCCTACGACTTGCACCGATACTTCTACACGAGCACTGAGATCCTGGGCCTTATCGAGGAGAAGCACCGCGAGCTCCCTGAGGACGTGGGGCTGGACGCCAGCACGGCCGAGTCCTTCCACCGGGTGCACACTGCCTTTGAGCAGGAGCTCGGACAGCTGGGCAAGCAGGTGCCTGTCCCCATCATTGCCCCCTACAGGCTCTAGGCCACACAGCTTCCCCATGGCTGACTTAGTGTGAGGTGAGGCCGTGCCTGACACCCTCGGGGGCCCTACCTGACTTCAGCTTTTCCCCTAGATAGTGGCCCTCAGGGCACCCCACCACCTCAGAGAGGCATCAGCTCAGGGGAGCAAGGCAGGAAGCAGCTCTTTACCTTCTGGTCTTCAAACCTCTTCACCTTCTATTCTTCAAACAGAAACTTCACAAAAACCCAATGCTTTGCAAAATACATCAAACTTTGGTTTTTCTGCTTGTTCAACATTATTAGATATAGTATAAGTGAAGAGGGGTCTTCAAAAAGTATATGGGAAAATTCCATTATCTTCTCATTCCATTTAGCCATGAACTTTTTGAAGCCCCCTTTTATAGTACTTTTTTAGAGCCAGGTGCTGTAAGAAGAAATGTTATGTAGTCATTGATGCTTCATAGCCGTCCTCTGAGGTACTGCTAGAATCTGCACTTTATAGATGAGGAAAGTGAGGCAGAGAAAGGCTAATTTCCCCAAGATCAGTAGGGCTGGGATTCAAACCTTGGCAGTCTGGCTGTATATACATATAGTGCTGTTAACCACCAAGCGATTCACCTTTCATGTTAAAGCTTAGAGGGCCCCAAGATCTGCTGTTTAGATCTCTACCCCTAACACAATGGTGCTCCCGAGGCCCTCTGTGCTAGGAAACACACAGGCAAGGGCTCCCATGGCCCACTCACTGTGGAGTAGGGACAGGTTTAGGAATCAGCTGCTAAGGGAGAGTGGGGTCCTGGCTCACCCAGAAGGGGGACACCCTGGGGCAGATCCAGCTAGAGGTGGATCCTAGCTGTTGTGCCCTGGGTAGATGGGAGGGGACAGCTTTGATGTGCAGTGGGGGTGGGTACTGAGACCGTTTGGTGGGTCCCACCGAGGTCTCAGCCTCAAGAGCCTGGCTCAGGATCTGGGATTTCCTTTGTCCCTGGTGTCCACCTCAAACAGGGGTATTGGTCTTGTGCCATTCTTGGAGAGCTGGCATGATAATGGTCTAGAAGATGGACCTAGGAGCAGAGCCGAACCTAGGTATAGCCCCATACTAGTGTGAGTGCCCTTAGGCAAGGCATTGAATTTCCTGTGCCTCATTTCCCTCAAATGAAAAGCAGGGGTCATAACAGTCTTTCTGGAGTTTCTGAAGAGTTAATAAACATGAAGGGGGGGGGGGGCGCTTCAAGAAGGTCATGGAAAAGGTGAACTAAAAGGTAATGGAATTTCTCCATGAATTTTTTAAGCCCCCTCCCATAAAATATTCAGAATGTTGGTTGGTACATAGTTAACATTGTGTTCCTCTCTTCCAAATCCTTATCAGAGCTCAGCAATCTCCTTGGGTAGGCAGAGGTGCCAAGGCAAGGAGCCCTCTCCCACAGCAGCCCATGGGGGGTGACGGGAGCCTGCAGATTTGGCCTTTCAGCCGTGCCCTGGAGCGCCCTCTCCCATCCCAGGCCAGAGATGTCTCTGTCAGGGGAATAATGTCCATTTTGTGTGACCACAGGTACAGCAGTTCCAGGACGTGGCCACCTGCCTGCAGGCGAAGTACGCTGGGGAAAAGGCTGACACCATCCAGGACAAGGAACAGGAGGTGTCTGCTGCGTGGAAGGCACTTCTCGATGCCTGTGCTGGACGCCGAGACCAGCTGGTGGGCACAGCTGACAAATTCCGTTTCTTCAGCATGGTCCGGGACCTCCTCTCTTGGATGGAGAGTGTCATCCGGCAGATCGAGACGCAGGAGAGACCCAGGTGAGGGTTCTGTTCCTCCACCTACTTGTCCCAGAGGGAGGCAGCCTGATTAGGCTGCTCTAGAGGGTCAGTCCTGGCGGAGGCCTGAGGCCACTTCAGAGTGTGAGGGGTCCTGAGTGTGGTGAGAAGGACATCTGTCTTTCAGCTTCTACAAGGAGGGCAGTGACTATTGTTTTCAGTGACAGTCACACATCCCAACCTGTCAATGACAATTTCAAGATTGTCCACTCCTCCCCCAGCACTCAGGTGTGAGGACCCACTCCCCAAAAACTCAGGAAGAAGACTCATTGTTCATTGGAAGTGGGGTCAGTCACATGGGCAATGAGAGACCCAGTGGGATCCCAGCTTTCTCCACTGTGGTTTCCAGTTTAGTTTGTATCATTTTAGCAATTATGGCTACTCCTTCTTCATCCCTCTTTCCCACGGTGGCCTGTCCTGATGGTCTGACTTTTAAGATGTCTTTATTGAGCACAGTCCTGCTCGGACACACATGGGGTTGTGATGAATCAGAATCAACTTAATAACAACTGGTTAGTCTTCTTCCATAAATTAAAAAAAAAAAAAAAGACCTTTATTGAGACATAATTCACATACTATAAAATTCACCCATTTAAAGGATACCATTCAGTGGTCTTTAGTATATTCACAGAGTTGTGGAAACATCACCACCATGTAAGTTTCAAAGGTTTTCTTTGCCCCCAGATACCCTGTTACTCATCAGTAGTCCTCAGTCCCTCCTCCTCCTGCCCCTGGCAACCATCAGTCTACTTTCTGGATGTGTTATATCAGTGAGATCATACAATGTGACGTCTCATATCTAGCTTCTTTTACATTGTTATTGTTAAGTGCCATCGAATTGGTTCCAACTCATAGTGACCCTGTGTAGGGTTTCTACACAGGGTCAGCTGGTGGATTTCAGCTGCTGACTTTGTGGTTAGCAGTCCAGTGCTTATCCTACAGTGCCACACCAGGACTCATGTTTTCACGATTCATCCATGTTGTGGAACCTCATTCCTTTTTATAACCAAGTAATTATCCCCAGTCTTCTGCACCCCCACACCAATGGATGATACCAAGGCCTCTATGTTCCTGCTGGGCATGATGCCGGAGGGTTTTTGATGGCAAGAGAGGAGGCGACCAGTGGCCTCTGTCATCACGACTTGGCATCAGACAGGACGAGTGACTCTGACCTAGAGTGTTCTTCCTTAATCTCCATCCCCATCCTCCTGCCCCCCAGGGACGTCTCCTCTGTGGAACTGCTCATGAAGTACCACCAGAGCATCAAGGCAGAGATGAATACCCGGAGCAAGAACTTCAATGCCTGCCTGGAGCTCGGCGAATCTCTGCTGCAGCGGCAACACCAGGCTTCGGAGGAGGTAGGAGAGCTGACAGAGGCCCCTCTGTGTCTTTGCGCCCATCGTGGTTGCAGACGTGGTTTCTCTGAGGAGACTCTCTCTAATTCCACTTCTGGGGCCTTCGGGCTGCTCACAAGCCCAGGAATCAGAGCCATCCTAAACCTACTCCCTGCCTCAGGGAACTGGCTGCTTAGGAGGGGAGGGTAAGTTCATAAGCTACCAAATGCACACCTGTGTGCTTGCTTTGGATTGAAAACCTCATTTCATAGGAGGGGAGCAGGTACCACATACAGGCTAAGTAACTTACCCAAGGCTGTACAGCTGGCAAGTGGCAGGGCCAAGACTCAAACTCTGCCCGTGTGAGCAGGCCCAGCATGCTTGTCCATCCCATCTACATACAATCTAACAGGAGACAGTATACCCAAACCTCTGTTTTTCTCCCTCCCTGGCACAGATCAGAGAGAAACTGCGGCAGGTGGAGTCCAAGCGGGAGGAGATGAATGAGAAGTGGGAAACCCGCTCGGAGCAGCTGAGTATATGTGAGTGAGACCCTGGAGTAGGGAGGGGTTCTCACCACTGCCTCACTCTTCACAGAGCTCTGGGGTGGGGTCCTGGAGCATGCTCAGCTGGAAGCCCACGTCTGCCCAACAAGTGTGCTCCACTCCCTAGTTCCTCCTCCCCCCCAACCTCTGCAGAGCTGAGAACTGGGGAAGAGACAGAGTAACGCTTAGTGTATCCCAGATGTTTGATCTGAAGGGTGTCAGGCACAGAGAGGAACTCTGTCCTCCTACAGCCAGAGGCTGAGGAGAGGTGAAGAAAATCCCACAAATTTAGAGGGCCTGGACATTTACAGAGCCAGCCAAGAACGGGGGAGAACATACTCAGGCTCCTCAGTGGGCCCTTGATGGAGACAGGGATGGAGTGGCAGCAGGGAGTCCACATGGTTTAGGGCCACTTGGGCAGGCCTCCTGGGTCCCGGTCTGTGTGTGGGCCTGTTCTTGAGCTCCCAGGAAGAGCTGATGTTGAATAAATGCTAACCACAGTCCCCTGGGCCTTCCGGGTGGGTCTGGGGCTTGCTCTCCCGGCCAGTGCTGGAGGTGTGCCAGTTCTCTCGGGACGCGTCTGTGGCCGAAGCATGGCTGATCGCCCAGGAGCCCTACCTGGCTAGCAGGGACTTTGGCCACACGGTGGACAGCGTGGAGAAGCTCATGAAGAGGCACGCGGCATTTGAAAAATCCACAGCCAGTTGGGCAGAGCGCTTTGCAGCCCTGGAGAAGCCCACCATGGTGAGCAGGACATGGCTCAGGAGAGGGGACCTCAAGTCAAGAGCTCTTCACAGGCTATTTATTACATGTGGTGCTGTAGGATAAGCACTGGACTGCAAGGTCAGTTTGAACCGTAAGACCGGCGGTTCAAACTGTACAGGGTCGCTATGAGTCAGATTGGACTCAATAGTACTTAACAACAGTAGACAATGTATATAGCTTGACAAGTGAGAAGGGTGAAATCACATTAGCAAGTGCTGATCTTTGCAAAGTCCAAAAGGAGTTAGCTCAGAAAAGAGCAAACACAGTGTGTTGGGGGTGTTAGGGTGCAGGAAGCCATCTTGGAGACGGACTGCCTAAGAACAGAGTTTCTTCTTCCTTTGGCCCCTCTGACCCTCTGCATTTCCTTCCTAGCTTGAGCTAAAGGAACGTCAAACCCCAGAGAGACCCACAGAGGAGCCTGGGTAAGTGCTGGCTGGGCAGGCTGTGGGCTCCTTGTCCGTGTAGCCAGGAGCACTCCGTGAAGGAGGCTGGGTAGGGAGGAGGTGTGGTATTTTTAATAAGAATCAGCTGACTCTGCCTCCGCCCCCCCATGCTTAACAATATGAGGGAACTTCATATTGTTAAACTTCAAAATGTTTATGGGAAGATCCCATAATCTTTTTCCATGAACTTTCTGAAGCCCATTCATACACATTTGACTTCTCACTTCTGGGCCAGATGCCAGAGAAACCCATAGTGTCTGGAGCTTAAAGTCAGCGAGGAGTCTTTTATTTCCCCAAAATCTCCTGAGGCACCAACCAAAAGCAGTGACTGCTGCAGAATTAGCTCCCCCACCCTCTGGACACCGCCTTTACACGTGTCCGGGAGGCCGCTTTGCATGGAACCTTGCCCTTTTCTGAAGTTTTTGCCTCAACTTTTGATACAGCTGCAGCGGCTTCTTGCCGAGTACCATGCAGGCTTCCAGGAAGCCTGACAGGGAGACGTTGGACGCATGCTCCTTGGGGGTGAGGGTGGGAAACTGGGCTTGGAGGTAGGCTGGCCTCAGAGCAGTGCTTGTGGTTAAGAGGGATTGTGTCTTCCTTAGGGCTCACGAGGAGGAAGGCGAGACAGCCGGGGAGGCTCCCCGAGTTCCCCACCACGCAGCCACTGAGAGAACGTCCCCGGTCAGTTTCCTCTCCCATTTGTCTGGTTCCTGGGAGTCGCTGCTGCCAGAGCCCTCCCATCCCTACTAGGCTCAGCCAGGTGGAAGGCCAGGACGGTGCACCTGCCACACACCCCCATCTGGCCCCACCCTCTCCAGATTCAGGCTTCCATTTTTACTTAGGTTTTCTTAATTCTTAGAATAATTCTCTTCCTCCCTTCAACCCAGAAGAAACTGACATGCAAGCCCACTGACATGGCTCTTAGTTTGGTTTTATCTAGTTTAATAAATTTTATTATATAAATATGTCACCCTCTATATCAGGGGAAACCATTTGTATAGGGATGACTCATTTTTATACATTGTCCTTTTCCCCATTTTACTTCTAACTCTATCCTAACACAGTCCCTGCCCATATGCACACATACACTCTTACAGTTGCACAGATACAGTCTGGTCTTGCCTGTCCCATTAGGGGCATTGCAGACAGTGAAGTGTCCATTTTTTGACACATTCTTACAGACCTCCAGCAGACCCGTCCCCCTCCCTCGCACGCAAAACCCTCTTCTCTGCTCTCACCATCCTGGCCTGATGCCTCTGGGTCAGGGGGTTTGGAGAATGGAGCTGGTTTTGAGGCAAAAACAGACTTGCAGATATTATGAAGAACCCTAAACCTTTGAGGTTGTGGAGATCAGTCCCCCAGTTTGTAGGAAAAGAGGGTGTGTCAGCGTCCTGCCTGAGGGGAGAGAGGGAAGGGGTCTAAGAGAGACCTGGGGCCGATGCCTCCAGACCTTACCTAGAGTTGATTCCTTAGCTAAAAGGAGGTGGAACAGCCCAGAGCCCATGGTCTGTGCAGGGAGTTGGGGAAGCTGTAACCCAGTTTGAGGGAAAAACGCCCTGGGAAGGGGCTGCCTAGAAGAAAGCAGGAATTCAGCAGACGGCTTGCCCAGCATCTTCGCTGCATGTACCCCTGGCTGCATGTCACCCTGGGGCTCTTCAAGTGTGGGGAGGAGCAGGGCCTACATGGACTCCACCTTTCTGGGGGGCTGGCCTCAATCTACAAGTGGCGTTTAGGGAGATTGGTATTTTAAATGGAAATAGCTGGCACACCAACCACTCCAGAAAAATACACATTCACATAGCATCAGGTCCAGACTCCACCTTGTGAATCACACACACACACTGAGAGAGGCCCCTCCCTCTGAGCTGCACTGGCCCATCATGTCCAGCAGAGGGCACTGCTGGGCTCTCACTGGAGGGTCTCTCCCAGACGTTCTGCTGAAGCTTGCATCGTTGCACATGGGTGTGGCGCCTCCCTGTCTGTGGTGGACAGCGTCCCAGCCTCTTTTTCCCAGCAGCTGTCCCCGCCAGAAGCAACGTGAACTCTGGGGGCTAGCAGGGAATGCGGACAAGTGCTGGGCTGCCCCCCAGAGCCTCCCGGGCCCTGCCTGCGCTTCTGTATCCCCTCCCCCACTGTGTGTCTGTGTGCAATGGTGTCCCTGGTCTATGGATCCTTTTGCAGTCACCTGAGCAATTCCATCAGTTCTGTGTTGTGTACGTCCATACAAATGTAACAACATGTGCACCAGAGCTGCCTGAACTTCTCTGGGTTGGGGGAAATAAAGCCTGCTTGGACCCGAATGTCGCTCTGGGCAGAGGGTGTGAACCCACATTTAAGGCCCTTCCCAGGGAGCCAGCTACTCGACCAGATGGAAACACAGGCTTATGCCCGCTACCAGAAAGAAACCACATGTTGAATCAAATGAACACCAGGCTCTGGCCTGCTGGAAACAGATTTCCTGCTGTACTCCTTCCAAGCCCTGGCTGAGGGAGGTTCTGATGTCAGTCTGTCCTTGATATGAGACAAGGAAGTGGCTGGGCCCAGACAGGTCAAGGTGGGGAAGGCCTAGTGGGGCTTGCAGCCTCATCACAGAGTCATGGCTGCCTCCCAGCTGGCCAGCTGTTGCCGTGAATTCTCTTGGGGACAAGCCTGGGCTATGGGTGGCTCTTCTGCTGTTCCTTTGTGTGTGGTCTGGTGTTGGTGCCCCATAGAGTAGATACATGTGGTGTTGCTTCATGTATGAGCCATCACTAATGCATGCCAGCTTCCTGCTTGGGGGAACCGACGGGAGTGACCAGACATCCAAGCCCCATTCTGGATAGCTGCACACACGGCCAGCCCCACATGTCCATATGTGCATGCACATATGTGACGGGAGATGCCATTGAAGCATCCGTGTGATGTTCCTCAAGGATGTCACCGAACAAGCAATACTGCCTCTTACCTTTTCCCATTAGAGCACATTCTGACAGAAAAAGTCAGTCCATGTACAGGTAAGTGCACGTGAGGCCAAGCAGAAGACACACGCTGTCCCTCACAGAGACAGACAGGCCTCCTGGAGTGGAAGTCAGGATCTGAAGTCATTTTTCCTGCATAATCTTGGACAAACCACCTGATGTCCCTGGGCTGCCTCACCAATTAAAAGCCCTCACTGCAGACTTAGAGGAAGTCCAGGGCATTGACAAAGTATCCAGTTAAAAGGAGGGGCCCGTTTCCAATTCCCTTGTTCTTAGCTCTCAGGTGCCTCTGACTTGCCAGGTGCCAGCTGGTGTGAGGCTGGAGATGGGAAGGAGGGTGGCAAGGGCTAGATGTTTGGGGGATGAGAGGGAGGGTTGGGTCGCTGCTCAACTCCTCCAAGTCAGTGCCCTGAAGGTGGCCCTGGGTATAGAGGGGTTAGCAGCAGACTGAGCTACAGTGAACAGTCAGACCTTCCTAGAGCCTTGTACCTGGGCCCCTCACCCCCAGCACCCTTCACCTTATATGTCTTCCTTTCATCCCGGGTCTGTTGCTCTGGAAGGGGCTTGGTTGTCCTGCTGAGCATCACATTGCAGGCTCTGGGTGACTCCCAATTCCCAGTGTAACATGGTGGAGAGGTTGCTTTCATGGAGAAGATAAACTATGGGGCATGATTGGGGTCACTTCAGGCTAAAAAGCCCGCAGTCAAGAACTGGGCCATATTCCTATACACTGTGCCCCCTTCCTGGCTTTGGAAGCAGGACCTGCTCTGTGAACTTGCCCCCAACAGCACTGCCATACCACACGTATGAGGGATAACCCTGGAAGGGCTTGGTGCTTCTCAGGGCTGTGACAACAATTAAGAGTCTCCATCAGGGTGCATGGTTTGAGGCAAACATGCCCTGTCCTGTCTCCAAGCCCCATGGCTTGATCCAGCCTGGTGCAAGGGGCACCCTGAACTCGAGGCTACTCCAGGAAGCATTACCAGCCTGCCTTCATCACGTTGTCAGGGAAAACTCTTTCTCCCAGGGGCAATTCACAGAAACCACTCCTTCACCCAGCCCTCCAAGCCTGCCTGCAGCTGGTATCCCCGGAGAAAGGGCCTGGGTGCCTCCTTGGGGGAGTGGAGAGCCCTGGATTACTGGCCTCACCTTTCCAGTCGTAGAGACCTATGGTTTCACAGACGTCATCAGCACTTGCAAGTGTAGGGGGCAGTGCCCTGAGGACTTGTAGTCAGCACCACTTTTCAGCCCATGCCTGTTGGCTGTAGCTGCTGTTGCCCCCCAGCAATTCAGCCTAACAGCAGCCAGCCTCCCTGCACCCGCCCAAGAGCTTTCATCAATGGCTCTGACGTCCTTGGACAGAGTTGTGGGTGTGGAGGCAGCAGCTGTGTTTCTTGCCTGAACAAGCTTTCCCAGTCCTTTCCTCCTCCCCCATAAAGCCAAGCTGAGCTGCTCTTTAAGGATTTTGCAGTGAATGCAAATCTCTTGTTGGGTAAGAGCCGAACCACTCTGGAAAGAACATCAGTTTCCCTCTAACCTGGGCGGATCCTGTGTCCCCAGGATGCCTGAGTCAGCGTGGCAGGGGTGTGTCTGCCTACAGTCTGGCTTGCGCCTGGGCCTCTGGACTCTCCAGAGAAACCGCTGTAGGCTCTTTCTGGACATCTGCCCATGGCTGAATGTGCCCAGCTCTCTACCCTGCTCAGACATGACCCTTCCAGCTTCTCTCCTTTGGATACTCTTCCTAAATTCTTTCTTTCCCACCCTGTTTCCAAGATGTTGGAAGGCACAGGATGATACTCAGTTGACACTGGCGGCATCTCAGAAATGGGGCTTGAAGCTGAGGCCTTGGCCTTTGGGTGGGTAGACTCACCTGGATGGAGAGTGGGTTTATTGTAACTCTCTTAAGTCTCCCTAATGTTGAGTAGCTGGCTCAGGTCACCGAAGAGTCAAGCCGCCATTAACTCCTCCAGGGCAGAGACTTCAAGAAACCACACAGGTGAGAGAATGGTGACAACAACTTCTAAGGAAGCCACCTGCTCCTCTCACTGGTGATGGAGGTGGACCAGGGTCTGTCCTCCTCTTGTCACTTTCCTCTTCCTCTTCCTCTTCATTTCACATGACCTGCTGATCTTCTGCTCTGTGTCCCCCCCTGTCATCTTCCTCTGACTCTCCACATGTCATCCAGGTGGACCATTGGATGCTGGAGTGTGGGACTGAACCTTGGTCATCCCATTCCACTTGGGTTAGCCCCTCACTTGCAACTGACCCCAATCCAGGCGATTCCTAACTGCCCACTCAAACCTCCACTCTTCTCTTGTTCTTTCCTCCAGTTCAACAAAAGTGTCTTTGTCCTGGTGTTAGACATGTGTCTGTGCTCACCTAGTACCATCTTCATCTTTGTGGCTTCTCTCAACAAACCATCTGCTTTTTTTCACTTCTCTTCCATCAGCCTTCTAAACAACCTTCCCAACCATGACAGCCATCTCATCCACAGGAAAAAAGTTGACACATTGTGGGAGAGGTTCAAGTTCCTAGTCACAAGAGAAGGGGGTTTCTCCTTCCCCAGAACCCTTTGGGGCCATGTGGTTGTCTAAAGTGTCTAGCAGTAGGTGTTGCCTGGCTCCTTCCAGTATGGTTTGGACGTGATCATACTGCCCTTAACCTCATGTTTTCCAAAAACTGGAGTCATCTTGTTTTGACTGTGAGCCCCTTGGAAAGATGCTTTCCTCTGCAGTGGTAGTACTGCATCCGTCACTTGCAGGCAGCCTTAGCAGGATGAACACAGAGTTTGGGGCTAGACCTGCATATGCAACCTTCTACTCAACTAGGGGCATTGACTGTGGGCCCTCGGTTTCCCTCTTCCTTAAAAATAGGGGTAGTACCTACCTTACTGAGGGGAGTGAGCACTGGAAAAGATAATGTACTTAAGGCATCTGACATCAGAGAGGTGACCATTTAGGTCTTGGTTCCCTCTTTTTCTACCATCCTCCACATGAGTTTCACTTTAAAGAATCATCTTCCAAACAAACCCTAACATCTATTGGCAAAACCCTTCCAAACCAACTTTCCTGGAGTCCTCCTACCTCAAGACTCCCCTCCAGCACACTTGGCTCAGGCCTTGCTGTGTGCTATATGCACAAGATCATCACATTGCTAAGAGCAGTCTGTTTCTGGGGTGCTCTGGTTCTCTCTTACCAGCACAAAGGGGTTCCTGCTGCTTGCGTTTCATTGCTTACAAATATATCTGGGCCCACAACACAGCTTCTAGAGCAGGGGTGAGGAACTTTTTTCCTGCCAAGGGCCATTTGGATATTTACATAATTTGTGGGCCATACAAAATTATCAACTAAAAAAATTAGCCTGCCATATTTGGTCAAACATTTAATTAACTCACCCTAGTCCTGGTATCCACCACTCGTCTGTCAGTTTTTCGTACTGTAGTGGCTTGTGAGTTGCTGTGATTCTGGAAGCTATGCCACTGGTATTTTAAATACCAGCAGGGTCACCCATGGTGGACAGGTTTCAGATGAGCTTCCAGACGAAGACAGATTAGGAAGAAGGAGTGACGAACTACTTCCGAATATTTAGTCACTGAAAACCTGAAACAGTCAGATATCGTGCCAGAAACTGAGCCCCTCAGGTTGGAAAGCACTCAAAATGTGACTGGGGAAGAGCTGCCTCCTCAAAGTAGAGTTGACCGTGATGATGCAAATGGAGTAAAGCCCATGGGAGAAAAGCCCGCGGTACCTTCAGTTACTGATGGGGCACAACTCGAAGAGAAACATCTGTAACATCCACTGAAAATCGGAATGTTGAATGTATGAAGCATGAATCTGAAAAACTGGAAAATTTCAAAAATGAAATGGAATGCACAAACATCGATATTTTGGGCATTATTGAACTGAAATGGACAGGTATTGGCCATTTTGAATCTGACAACCACGTGGTTACTATCCTGGGAATGACAAATTGAAGAGGAATGGAGTTGCATTCATTGTCAAAAAGAACATATCCAGATCAGTCATGAGGTACAATGCTGTCTGTGATAGGAAAATATCCATGTGCCTACAGGGAAGACCAGTTAATACCACTATTATTCAAATTTATACACCAACCACTAAAGCCAGTGAGGATGTTATACAAGAATTCTGCCAACTTCTTCAATTGATCAAACATGCAATCAACGTCATTGCTGGTGATTGCAATGCAAAGGTTGAGAGCAAAGAGGAAGGATCAGTAGTTGGAAAATATGGCCTTGGTGATAGAAATGATGCTGGAGAATGCATGATAGAATTCTGCAATATCAATGATTTGTTCATTTCAAATACCTTCTTCAGACAGCATTCTTATACACTGGACCTCAGCAACTATACACTTGGACCTAACCAGATGGTAATACATAGAAATCAGATTGACTACATCTGTGGAAAGAGACGATGGAAAAGCTTCATATCATCAGTGAAAACAAGGCCAGGGGCAGACTGTGGAACAGACCATCAATTACTCATATGCAAATTCAAAATGAAACTGAAGAAAATGAAAACAAGTCCACAAGAGACAAAATATGACCTTTAATATATCCCGCCTGAATTTAGAGATCATCTGAAGAACAGATTTGATGAATTAAACACTAAAGACTGAAGACCAGAAGAGTTGTGGGATGACATCAAGAACATCATACATGAAGAAAACAAAAAGTCATTAAAAACACAAGAATGAAGGAAAGGTCAAAGTGGATGTCAGAAGAGATGCTGAAACTTGCTCTCCAGCGTAGAGATGCTAAAGCAAATGGAAGAAATGAGGAGGTACAAGAGCTGAACAGAAAATTTCAAAGGTCAGCTCAAGACGATAAAGCCAGATATTACAACAAAATGTGCAAAAATCTGGAGTCAGAAAATCATAAAGGAAGCACATGCTCAACATTTCTCAAACTGAGGGAAATGAAGAAAAAATTCAAGCCTCACTTTCATTATTGAAGGATTCTCTGGGCAAATTATTGAATGATGTAGAAAGCATCAAAAGAAGATGGAAGGAATACACAGAGTCACTGTACCAAAAGGACATGGTTGATATTCAACCGTTTCAAGAAGTAGCATATGATCAAGAGCCAATGATACTGAAGGAGGAAGTCTAAGGTGCATTAAAGGAATTGGCAAAGAACAAAGCACCAGGAATTGATGGAATAAAAATTGAAATCTTTCAAGAAAGTGAGGTGGCACAGGAGGCACTCACTCATCTCTGCCAAGAAATTTGGAAGACAACTATCGAGCTGATTGATTGGAAGAGATCCATATTTGTTCCTGTTCCAAAGAGAGATCACCCAACGGAATGTGGAAATCATTGGACAATCTCTTTGATATCCCATGCGAGTAAAGTTTTACTAAAGGTAATACAGAGACGGCTGCAAGCATACATTGACAGAGAGCTTCCAGAGATTCAAGCAGGATTCAGAAGAGGCCATGGAACGAGGAATATCATTGCTGATGTCCAATGGATCTTGGCTGAAAGCAGAAAATATCAGAAAGATGCAAAGGCTTTCAATTGTGTGGATCATGACAAGCTATGGACAACATTGCAGAGTATGAGCATTCTGGAACACTTTATTGTGCTCATGAGGAATCTGTACATGGACCAAGAGGCAGTTGTTTGAACAGAACATGGGAACACTAAATGGTTTAAAATTAAGAAAGGTGTGCAATGAGGTTGTATTCTTTCACCATACTTATTCAACCTGCATAATGGACAAATAATCTGAGAAGTTGGGTTCTATGAAGAAAAACGTGGCATCGGGATTGGAGGAAGACCCATTAACAACCTGCGATATGCAGATGATACAACCTTGCTTGATGAAAGTGAAGAGGACTTAAAACATTTACTTATGAAGATCAAAGAGCACAGCCTTTGGTATGGTTTGCATCTCAATGTAAAGAAAATGAAAATCCTCACCACTGAACCAATAAACAACATTCTTATCAATGGAGAA
>NW_006408585.1:217578-244385 GCF_000296735.1 Chrysochloris asiatica
AGACATATTGTCAGGAGGGACCAGTCGCTGGAGAAGGATATCATGTTTGGTAAGATCAGAGAAAAAGAGGAAGACCCCCAATGAGATGGATTGGCAAAGTGGCAGCATCAATGGGCTCAAGCGTGGCAACAATTGTGAGGTTGGCCCAGGACTGGGCAGTGTTTCTTTCTGTTGTGCAGAGGGTCGCTATGAGTTGGTACCGACTGGATGCCACCTAACAACAACAATACGACCTGCGAGCTGGATGTTCCTCACCCCTGTTCTGTTGTTAAGTGCCGTCGAGTTGGTTCCAATTCATACACACTATGGAGCGGCTGGTGAGTTTGAACCGCTGACCTTGCGGTTCAAATCGACTTGTGGTCCAGTGCCTCCAAAAGACCCCATAGTCCCACACCTGGTTATTTTTCTCCTGGGAGCCTGAAATCAGTGTTCGTGTGTTGTCCCCTACACTACCTACTGCCCGAGTCTGGAAGTACACCTCCAATTCAATCCAGAGAAGACATTTACCCATCCTGCCTACCTCCTTCCCCTCTTGAGTACCCTTTGTGGAGGACAGCCCACTTTTGCTAACCCTCTGGGAGCTTTCTCCGTCAAAGCCAGCAGCAAGGCAGGACCCTAAAAACAAGCTTTCGCATCCATTCTGCCAGACTTTGAAGCAGCTGTTTCCTGTCCAGGAAGGGCCTGGGGTCTCCCTGTTTGATTACCCCGAGGACCTGTCTGTACCCTGTCCTCCCCTGCTGCTCCCCAGCCTGCAGTCAATGCCGCCTGTCCCCTGCCTTCCTCTGACATAATGATCCCAACAACCAGTGCACAACCTTTCTCCTGACACGTCTCCTGCCTACCTCGCAAACTAGAGAATCTGCAGGCGGTGGTGGTGGTGCTGGTGTGCGTGGAGTCGGTTCCGACTCATAGTGACCCTGTATTGGGTTTCCGGGGCTGTATCTTTACGGGAGCCTCATCTTTCTCCCACAGAGCTGCTGGTAATTTCGAACTGCCAACCTTGAGGTTAGCAACCCGAATAGTAACCACTATGCTACCAGAGCTCCTTAACCACAGGTAGTGGTGGTTCTGTGCCGTGCAGTCGTTTCCGACTCATAGCGACCCAGTTCAGGATTTCCGACGCTGTAAATCTTTACAGGAGCAGAAAGCCTCATTTTTCTCCCGTGGAATTTAGTAGTACTACCTTATTCCAGGTCCCATGACCAGAGCAATTTCCTCATGCTGTCACTCCCACTCTGGTTTAGGCTCCCCACCACCCTAACCTGGCACCGAGAATGTCTCTTCCTTCTGTGTGTCCCCTCAGGGCTGTCGGTGTCATCCGTATATCTTCCTAAGGGCCCGAGTCTCTGACCAGGTTACCCAGTGCCTCTGGCACACCCACACCTCAGCCCCTGCAATAGACAGTATCCCCCTCATGGCTGTCTGCAGACTCTCCGTATCCCACAATGACACGCTTCCTGGGCAGCAGGACAAGAGTCACCTCTTCCCTTCTCGTCCCAGATCTCCCTTAGAAGTCAACATAGAGTGAAGCCTTCTGTTAGCCTGACTTAGGCCCCCTGAGGGGCATGTGGTCCCACCCATCAGCTGTGAGGAATCTGGCCTAGAAATAAGCCAGGGTAAATTTGCCAACAGCAAAGACCTCTCTGTTTGCTCTGACTGTAGGTTTGGAGTCAGGGCCCCAAATAACCCAGGTCATGGACCAATCTCTGTCAAGGCCGCTTAAGCCCATCTGTTCCTTGACCACACTGCGTGTCCAGCCCCTTGTGAGGCATTGCTTTCACACTTGGAAGGCACCGTGTGAACAGGAACACAAAAGTTGTGGGTTCTTAGTCCAGCTCAACTCCTAACTGACTGTGATTCCATTCGGGCACCATGCTTTTCTGGACCTCAGTTCTCTCATCTGTAACAGCAGAGGCTGAACCCAATGGCCTCAAGGCCCCTTTCCAGCCCCAGAATTCTGGGAGTCTGCCTGTCCTATCTGCTCCATTGACCCTCAACCTATCCAATCACAGGCCACCTGCAGCCAGGTCACCCAGGGGGTTTGTTTCCCTAATAAAGCCCTCATTGCTGATTCTACCTAGATCACCCTCCCAGCGACCTGGCTAGAGAAACAAGGACCTGGGAAATTTTTCAGGAGAACCTCCCAAAATAAACAGCTCACTACTTCTGGTATCGTGCTCACACATGAGGCAGGATTTACGCCGAGGGGCTGAGGCCGTAGCAAAATCTGGCTCTTTCTAGCTTGCTCTCCTACTGCCTTGTGCAAACCACTTTTTTTTTTTTTTTTTTTTAATGGTTTTGCTTCAGAAAAGGGTCTCAGTACCTTTTTCTAGTATTCTGTGAAGTCTTCACTTTACAAAGTTGTACTTTATTTAAAAAGCTGATTGTGAATGACCAAAACCTCCCATGAAGGAACACAGTGTTGGCCTCAGTCCTCTCTAGAGACTTCCGCCTTCACCTGCTTGGCCCCTGAACCTCAGTCCCCCTCCAACTTTTGGGGCCTTGGTCCACTTCTGCACTACCCTGCATTTCCCTGTCTCAGTCCTGAGTGCCCTCTAGTTCAAGGACAAAACGGTGTTTGAAATGGTCACACAGCCACATAGGACACTGGCCACAATAATTGTTCAGCAAAGCCCACAGGAGGGAGGTGGTGGGGTGGGGAAGAGGTGAGGGATCATAATAGAACAACATTTACAGGTGCTCTCTCATTTTAAAATGCTCCAAAAACCATAAGGACGGTTATTACTCCCACTAACTATTGATGAAAATAGACTCCAGAAGGCTTTGTGACTTCCCCAGGGACCAGGGACTTCACTCCATGCTTGTGGGAGCCAACACCTGGCCTCTGAATCCTGGAGAGGCTGTGTAGATAGTCCAAAGGTGCACAGCGGACAAGGGGTGGGAGCTGGGCAAGGGAAGGGACGGGCTTCTGCTTGGCAACCTGTCTTGGTGTCTTCTAGAAATCCCTCCTCCACGTTGGTCTCTCCCTCGCCCTTCCCAGGGAGTTGACTCACCTCCTTGTGGAGCTGAGGGAAAGATGAAAGGATTGGTTCCCAGAACCCTTTCTCTCCTCTCCTGTACCCCACTCTCTGTCTCCCCTCATCTTTGTCATTTATGCCCCCTCCTTAGGCAAGGAGGAAGAGAAGTCCTGCCAACTAGAAGTCTGTTGTTCTAGGCTCCTCCTCTTCAGGCCTTGGTCTGCACAGGGTGGAAGGACAGGGACATTTTCAAGGTTTCCACGTGGCCAGCCAGGAGCACAGGCAAAACCTTTGTGTACGTTGGAAAGTCCTCATTTCCCAAAGGCATCTTAGGACCCAGACACAGGGACTTTTGATCAGCACTCATTAAGTGGAAACCAGGAAGGTGGCCTAAAAGTGGATGTCAGTCCTGACAAACCCCATCTTTATTGTTTCTGAAAGGATGGAAAATAGGATAAAGGTGACTTGTGGGTCTCTAGCAAAGCCAGTCTCAGTAAGGTAGAGGCCAAGTGAGAAGTACAAACCTGACTGAGGTTCTCGTGGGCATCTTCCCTGAGACCCCAAGGCAGAGTAGGGGGCAGTTCTGGCCTGTCACCGGAGCAGCATTGCAGCTTTTCGTGATTTCTGGGGTCTCCGCTCTCCTGGAGGAAGGGCAGGACCAGCCTTGGGCTTGAGGCTGCAGCTGGAGAGGTGGAGCCAAAAAGAGGCTTCAATTTTTAAATTAATCCACCTCCCAACTTAGAAAGAATCAAGTCCACAGAAGGGCCCCGAACTCCAGGCTCCTAGTCCTACCCTCCCACTCCTGTCTGCTCTCCTTGCTGGAGGCCGACCCAGGCAAAGCTCTGGGGTTTCCAGATCTTTGTGGTCTCGTTGCCTCAGGAAAAGATGAGAACCCCAAAGATGCGATGAAAATTCAGGACTGTTCAGTTCTGGAATGCATGCTCATAATCACCTCCTATACGTGTTTGCTGTGTGACCTCGGGCAAGTTACTTAAACTCTCTGAGCATCGGTATACTCATTGTAGACTGAAGATGTTCCACTGGGCTAGTGGTTTTCAAACTTTTCCAGCCACATTACCCTGTCTTTAAATGAAATGTTATAACCCGTTTATTCTTATTTCATAGTCCACAAAAAGGGCCATCTTTTTCCTTCTTCCAACATGACTTCAAACATCTCAATTGACTCTTCCCCCTCTCTTCTCTTAATGTCATCTCAGGCAGCCTCTGGTCTCACTCAGGTGTCACAAAGGCTACTTCTCTCTTTTTGTTTAAAGCTTCCTCCCCTCCTCGAATTCTGATTGATCCCTGCCTACAGGACCCCCACCGGGGAGAGCTTGGTCCCAGGGCTGTTCTGGGACTCCACCTTCTGGTGTTGAGGCAGGGACTGCCAGGTGTTTTTGTCCTTCACATGTCCAAACTTGGCCAACTCGGGGGCCTCCTACTTCCATGCTGCCGAGCCCTCCCCTCCAGCATTCAGGCCTTTGGAGATGGTTCTGGCAGATGACTCAGGTCAGGCTGCCTTCCTGGGTGCTCATCGAGCCCACTCTCACCCCACCTGCCACCCTAACCTATCCCACCCTTCTGTCTTCTGCTGCAGTAGGTGCTGGGGTAGATCAGTGAGGCCTCTGCATACGAGGTGGCCAGCAGGGAATGGGGCCCGCATCTCCTTGGTGTGGAATTCTGTATGGGCAACAAGTGGCTCCTGGCCTTGGTGGCCCCTCCCTTGGCTTTTCCAGGGGGTGCGGGAAGGTAAAGGGTATGTATTTCCCCATTGCTGACTCCTTCCGCAGTGAATCTCAACCCCTGATGCCCAGGAGAGACCCATGAAAAGAAAAACTGATTAAGAACCACCAGTGTGGCCACCTGCTCCAGACCTGCTAATTCGCCATCTTGGGAATGTTTTTTTTTTTCAAGCTATTGAGGTGACTATAAAAAGCAACTGGGATTAGGAACCCCTACCCAATACGACAAATACCCATCCATGATGGGAGGAGAGTCGGTTAGTCCTGAGGGAGGGGAGTCAGGAGTAGGGGGAAAGGCTTCCAGCTTAGTGCCACAATTTAAGGTAAAAGAAGACTCCCCCTTCAAGATCCTATAGGGTACAAGTGGTTTCAAATTGCCTTAGCGTCAGAACCCTGTCTTCTTGTGAAATCTTGCCAGAGCCTCAACCATAACTCAGTTGAAGGTGGAGTATCTGGCTGAAGCAGGAATAAGGGCTTGGTGCCAAGCAGTGGGCCAGGGTTTTGTCAGCATCATTGGAAACTCCCCCAGATGAGGTAATGGGAGTCCCTGGGGAGTGCAAGGGTTAACTCATTAAGTTGCTCATTGAAAGGTTGGTGGTTTGCGTCTAAGTAAAGGTACTTTGGAAGGAAGACTTGGCAGTCTACTTCCTAAATATCAGCCATTGAAAATCCTTTGGTGCACAGTTCTACTCTGACACAAATGGGGTTTGCATCAAATGGTAACCAAATAACCACTCAGATCCCTACACCTCTCTATATGATCCTATTACTGTATGTTAGGGCAGAGGGAGAGAAGGGGCGACTCACTGCTTTCTGAACAGGAAGTTGGATGCCCAATGGAGCTAGAAGCATGGGCAGTGTCTAAGGAAGCAGACCAGGGTGGGCACCCTTAGCAGGTCCTGGTAGAGCCAGGGTGGGGCAGGGGGTGTATAGCAGTAAGGAACCAGGGCCAGGTGGGGCTTCCAGAAGTCTGCTGACTCGATAGCTTTGCTGAGAACACTCATCCCGGGGCCTGAGCCCCCCAGCGAGGTGTGCTCCTCCATGTGTCCTGAGCAGGGGGAAGAAGAGAAGCCTAGGACTCAGGATCTGCAGCTACGACCACCACCCGGGCAGCAGGAGGAATGCCAGGAAGAGAAATCCGGAGGGGACGGGAGGCCTACCACGGAGTCCCTCTTTAAAGTCCTGGACACACCGCTGAGTGAAGGCGATGAACCCACGACACTGCCCGCCCAGCAGGACCATGGGCGCAGCATGCAGATGGAGGGCTACTTGGGTCGCAAGCACGACCTGGAGGGTCCCAACAAGAAGGCGTCCAACAGGTGTGTGGAGTGGACAGGGGCCATGGGTGGGAAGGAGAAGGGCTAGGTAGCTCCCAGGGAGTCCTCTGCCTACAGAATATTTCCATGTCTCTGGTGTGGAGGTGGTTATGTGCCGTGGAGGTGGTTATGTGCCATGGAGTTGGTTCCAACTCATAGCGATCCTATACAGGGTTTCTGAGGCTGTAAATCTTTATGGAAGCAGAAAGCCTCATCTTTCTCCCATGGAATAGCTGGTAGTTTCGAACTGCTGACCTTTCAGTTCACAGCCCGATTCATAACCACCACGCTACCGGAGTTCCTTCTTAAGGTTGTCTTATTCTTGGTAAATATCTTTGCTTTTAAGTTTAAAAGCATGGATATAAATTGGATGTACATCATGAATCAATTACAGAAGGAAATATTTTCGTGAAAATTATTTTGTGGAAAAAAATGGAATGAAAAAGTAATGTTATTTTTCCATGAATTATTTGAAGTCCCCCTAATAACTAAAAGGAATCTTGGTTGCGTAGTGGACTACAAGCGGGGCTGTCAACTGAGAGGTCAGCCGTTTGAATCTACCAGCTTCTCCTTAGGACAAAGATGAGGCTTTCTGCTCCCGGAAAGATTTACATCCACGGAAACCCTGTACAGGCTTGCTATGAGTCAAAACCACCTCAATGGCACACTACCACCATCACCAATACATAAAATGTTAATAAGTTACCTTTGGGTGATGTAATTATATGCAGGTGGTTTAAAAAAAAAAAATCCCAGCACAATGTGTTATCAGGGGAAAAAAAAGTAATAATAAAGTGGTAAAGCAGTAGGAATTGATTATAAAATAGGTTAGAGTTCCCAGGTGGTGTGAACAATCACACACTCAGGAGCTAATCAAAAGGTTGAGTGTTTAGGTCCACACAATGGTGCCTCAGAAGAAATGCCTGGAAATCTTCTGAAAAAAATCAGCCCCTGGAGACCCTAAGGAGCAGAGTTACACACTTACAGTCACCATGAGTTGGAAATGACCAGTGGCAACTACTGTTTTCTTGCTATCAAGGGTGTGAGTGGCCTGTCTGCTTCTTCACAGGTCCTGGAACCACCTCTACTGTGTGCTCAGGAATAGTGAGTTGACCTTCTACAAAGATGCCAAGAACCTGGCCCTGGGGGTGCCCTATCATGGGGAAGAACCCCTGGCTCTTAGACACGCTGTCTGCGAGATTGCTGCCAACTACAAGAAGAAGAAGCATGTCTTCAAGCTGAGGTGAGGCCTTTCCTGCTCATTGCTTTTCTTTCCTGAGCCTTGATCACTCAGAGCTGGTGTCTGGATTTGGCATTAGTGGGCTGACAGAGACCCACTGTGAGACCAGTTCCAGGTCTGAGCTCAGGAGATGCCTGGGAGGGTCTCTGTTACTGGACGAGCGTAGGCACTAAGGCGGAGCTAGCTCTCTGCCCAGGCTTCAGGCGGAGGCCTCCAGACGTTGCGCATACAGAAAACCCTTTGTCCTCGTAGGCTGAGTAATGGCAGCCAGTGGTTCTTCCATGGCAAGGATGAGGTAAGTGCAAAGCCTGCCTAGACAGGACCTGGGGCGGGAGGAATGGGCAGCCCTAGCAACACGCCCCCAGCCTCAGTAGGGGCCCTGTGAGGAGGCGGTGGAGCCCTGACCCTCCCACCCCGCAGGAGGAGATGCTGTCCTGGCTGCAGGGCGTAAGCACCGCCATCAACGAGTCTCAGAGCATCCGTGTCAAGGCGCAGAGCCTGCCCCTTCCCTCCATCCACGGCACCGACTCCAGCCTCGGCAAGAAAGACAAGGAGAAGAGATTCAGCTTCTTCCCCAAGAAGAAGTAGCGGGCTGCGGCGCCCGCGGGTGGGGCCGGGTGCGCGCTGGGCGCCCGGAAGTGCAGGGCCGAGCCCGGGCGTCCAAGGGCCCGACCTCCGTCCTCCCCCCGGGCTGCCGCTGCCTGCCGCCTGCCTGCCGCATCGCCGGGCTGGCCGGGATCCCGGGCCCCCGCTGCACTGCAATAGCTGCCTTCGTCCGCCCGGCCCAGCCCGGCCCGGCCCCCCCCCTCTGCCCCTCGCCCCCGCCCCTCACCAGCCGCAGCTCCGGGCCCCAGGGAGAGGGGCTCCCAGCTGCTTGGTGCCCTTGAGCCTGGGGGCAGGAAGGTTCTCAGAGGCATTTGTCCTCCTCTCCCCACCCTTCCTCCAGACTGGCCAGCCCCCTCACCCGCCTTAAAAGCTGAAGAAGGCTGATGAGGTTCCTCAAACACTACCCACTCCCAAAGCATGTCTTGGGGCCATCTCCCACTGGTCAAAGGCAGGGAAAGAGAAAGAAGACACTGGAAATACCCGACCTACTCCTTGGGGCTCCGGGAAAGGAGCCTTTTGGGTATTCTGGGTCAAGGGTGCAGGGGACGGGTGGGAGGGGGGAGCAGACAGTACAGACAACAAGGCCCTGGGTATTACCAGCCTCTTCCCCAATGGGGCTTTCTCACAACTGGGTGTCTCAGCTCAGGACCTCCCACCAAAAATAAAGTAACCCTTCAAGGCCTGTGGGTCCTAGCTGCAAGGAGCAACCTCAGCACCTTGTACAACCAGCATAGGAGGTCACAGGGAAGATCAGAAAGCTTTCAAACTATCCCTCTTTTAAAACTGTGGTGAGGGCTCTCAGACCGGAAGGAGGGGTAGGTAGGTCTCACACTGCCTAAGGCTCTGCCTCTCAACTCTGGGACCCTCCCCTAACTCGGAGTAGCAGCCAAACCAGCAATACATGACTCAGACCCAAAGCCCCTTAGGGAGACACAGTGCAGGCCCCCAGATACTAGATGGAAACCCCACTCTCTGGAGTTGTTGGTTGCCAATTCTGACTCATGGTGATGACGTGTGACAGAATCAGTTGCTCCAGAGGGGCAAAGCTGTGACATTTTGGAAGCAGATTGTCAGACCTGTCTTCTGAGCACCTGGAGTAAAAAACCCCAAAGTCAAATGCCCACTTGTGTCACGCCTGCAGCTGTACCAACTTAGGGTACTACTGGCTGAGAGGTTGACATGGTCATCAATGACAAAACTACCCCTCGACAGCTAGGCAAATGCTGGGGCCAGAGCCCTGAAGGTGTTCCCAGATCAGTTTTTCTTGAAGGCCCTAGCTTTGGATCTTGGGGTTCATGTGGATACAGAGGTAACCAAATATTTACCCTCTCCCCATCAAACACAGCCAAAAGGCACTCTGCAAACACCACCACCAGGAATACCCACCTCTTCATGCTGCTAAGGAAAGATCATTAGTTCCACAATTTCCCCACCATCACAGCACTCTGAAAGCAATACAGCTCCAGCCCAGCATTTTATCTGGGGTTGGGTCCAAAAGACTGGTCAAGTTGGGGCAGTGGGCATCTTCACCAGAGACCATAAAGGAGCTCAGAGGCTGCAAGGGCAGGGACCTAGAGTCATTGGTTCCATCACCTTCCCCATGGGAAGGAGCCTGGGATGATTTGTTGGAAAGTGGGTGAGAATCAGGTAGAAGCCACAAGGGCAAGTTTCAGGTGTTACAAGGCAGCCAGCCCAAGAACCCTTAGCTAATACAGATCAGCACAGGCACAGCCCAGAGAGCAGGACCACCCTGTGTCCTGACACCATGTCAGTAGACAGGGACCACAGGATGGCACCTGATTTCCTCAGATCAGGTGCTCTCACCTCTGTAACCAAGGTCTTCATGGACCTTAGCTCACCTAATCCTGCAGTTCTCTTTGCATCAGTGTGGAAACAAATCTGTATTCCATCAGCCTCTTTCTACACCTGGGGAGACCAAAGCATGGGGTAAGCAGGCAGGCCTCTGGTATGCTGAAAGGCCACGTCCTGCTCTGGGGTGGAGGACACCTCTCTTGACGGTTTCCCTGGCTAGTCTTTGGGGGAACCATGAGACAAAAGGCCACCATCTCCCCTCCATGTGGGCCAAAGTGATACCTGAAGTGAGGAATTTCCAGTAGGAAAACCTAAGAATGAAAAGGCCTCGATAGAAGAGTTAGGATTTCACCACCACAGGTCCCTGATGGGCAAAGGGCAGCCAGCCACATGTGACCCACCCTCCAGCTCCCCACATATCTCTCCCACATCGACCAGGCCTCAAGACACTGAACCAATTGGACTGAAACAGCAGGTGGCTAGCTTTGGATAACCCTGTGTCACTCAGCAGTCCCTGGCAAGGTTTTCCCCTACCCCTTATGTTTTCTACTTTGCAGTCTGTAACAGTATGCCCCCTACTAGGTTGGCACACTCCAATCTGCACCAGCATTAACAGGCTTCCTCCCCAGGGCAGTTTTAGAGGAAGCTCCTTCTGAGCATGGTCAGGCAGCCCTTCTTCCCTTTGCCCCTGGCCTCCACTAACTGGCTGAGGCACCCAGGGTCCTGGCCCTACTCCCCTAGCACCCACAACAGGAGGCTGGTGACAGGCTCAGCTTCCCCTCCACACCATTCCTCCTTCCTGCCTTTTGGAGGGCAACTGGGGTCCCCTAGACTGGCCCTGGATCTCCCTCCTCCCCTCGATGGAAAGGGGTGGAGATCCAGAGGGGGGAAGAGGCCAGTGGACCACATAGCTTGGTCTTTCAACAAGCAAGCTCAGGGAGGACTCGAGGGAGGACACGAGGGAGGAGGTGGCTGAAGAGGGGTGCAGCTCCGCAGGCACACACCATGTAATCCGGGCTGGCCCTGGGGCCGGCTGGACCTTGTCCTCCACCTGCTCAAACGTGCTTCCACCAACCAGAGGAAACCCATTTACTAGTTTTTCTAATAAATCAATAATGCTTCAAATTTCTCTGGTGGTGGTTCCTTTTGGAGTCCCTGAGTGGTGCCTATGGTTAAATGTGCGGCGATTTACAGAAAGATTATGGAACTCTAATACACAGAAAAAAATGCCTGGCATTTCAATCTATTTCTGAAAGATCACATTGAAATCACAGGGCGCAGTAGTTCTACGTGACATACACGGGATAGCCAAGAGTTGGAATCATTCGATGGCAACTGGTTTGGATTTTGTTTGTTTCCCTTTGAGTTGATCAAGGACTGGTTGAGTGGGCAGGGAAGGTCAGTCCTGTGTCAAAAGGAGGACAGCCAGTCTTGTCCTTGTGAGTCTTATAGGATGACTCCACTGGCACCCAGGCCCTGGGCCTTACCTGAGGAAAACTCACTTCTTCCTGCCTGAGGGCTTCTGTAGAACAAAAATATTGCTTGGAAACAAATCAGACCATGCTTCTCCTCAGAGAGCAATCATCAGTGGTCTCAGCCCCCACTGGCCATCAGAGTCCCCACACCTGGATCTCATCTCTAGAGGTGTGGGTTCCTTGCTTGAGTCCCATTTTAAAGCTTCCCTGATGATTCTAATGGGCAACGTATGAGAACCAATGGCTGGTCCAAGGCTCCCAGACATGGCATAAGGATTACCTAGGGAAGGTTAGCTATAATTTCTCAGGCCCCACCCCCAGAAGAGCCTGAGTCAGAGTAAGAAGCCTGAGAGCAGGGACTTGTTAGCCCCTTCAGTTTATAGATGAGGGAAAGAGGGGTAGAATTTAGGTGACCTAGCTAGTTGGTAAGAAGCTAGGTCTCCGACTCTTACTCCAATGCCATGGTCCAGGGCTGTATCCCATCACTGTCTTCAGTGACCACAGAACGCTCAGGCTAGCTGGCTCGGCCCTGCTCAGCATCTGTTGGGGTTTGGCCTCCACTCTCAGATCTTTTTTGACCTTGTGAGACTCCATGGATCCATCTTCAGATTAAGACACAAAGTCATGACCCAATGATCTGTGGGAACATCTGTGGGGCAGCCCCCCCATCCCAACCTCCAAGAAGAAACCTCCACCATGGATAAAGGCCAAGAAGCCCAATTAAAAATAGTGATTCCTGAGTCTTTTGAATCAAAGGCCCCCGTAGAGAATTAGATGCAAACTGAGGATTGATGCAGAAATATGCACATGTAGCCATCACCCAATGTTGCATGTCACTTTAAGACATTTCTAGGTTGCAAATTGAGAATCCTTGTCTTTTGAACTTGTCTGGGAATCGGAAAGCGAGAAAAACTAAACCCTAGGAACTGTTTCGTTTACATTGTGCCCCCTCCTCTTTTTTTGAAATCCAACTTTGGTCCTTGGGAAAAGAGAGAGGACCCCAGGACTGCAGAGACACACAGCATGCCATTAGAGTGGGAGCAGCGGAGGTAAGTTCCTTCCTGCCCACCCGCTGCCCACACAAGCACCCTAAGTGCTTCATGAGCAAGGATGACAAGCGAGTACATGTGGATAGAATAGCTCACATCCCCAGCCCTGGCTGGTGGACCCTGCCCTCCATTCAGGCCCCAGTAAGGAGGACACACGCAGCTTGGCTGGTCAACAGTGGTTATTGCACCATCAACAAATAATGAAATGTGTGTACATTAGGGACAACCATGGTGTCAACCAGACAACCCTCCAAGTACCTGAATTACATTCTCAACAGGAGAGGCACAGACACCAGAGGCAGCACGCGCTCACGCACACAAGTGCACATACATACCACAGAATGGAAAGCAATAAATTATTGGCCTCGTGCCTGCCTGGATCCTAAGAAAAGGCACAGTTCAATGGGAAAACCTCCTAGGTCGCCTGCCACATCTCCTCTGGGTAGGACCCTCCGTCTGGTGATGACTGGCCAATACCGGAGGCCTGAGCTGTGCTTTTCTGTCCCTGGGAAGAGGTGACTTTAAATATGTGGCTTCTTACCAGAGAAGGATACACACAAGGCAACCATCACATGGCCTCAGAGGGAGAAAGCAGCTTGTCTAGGCCCCTGAAAATTGTCCCAAGCCCAAGCTGGCACAAAGCACAAGCAGCAGGTGAGGGCGGACACCTGCTGAGGACAGCTGAGCATAGACACGTTATTCAGAGGACAGTTTTCTCAGGGCCTGGGAGACCCAAGCTGGTGAGGGAGTTTGAAGAGGTTCTTCCCCATTTCCCTCCCGTAAAGAGGCACAGTCAGCCTACGGAGTTCAAGGCCTGGAATTTCTCCCTCAGGTTTTTCACTCTGCCTTGTTGGCTTTGGTCCATGAGGTCTCTGGGCCCCTCATCTGTCTTCAGCTGACACTCTGCAGATGCCTGCAAATCCTGGCCCTGACCCTCTCCACCTGGTCCCTCCCCACTGTCCTCCTCTAGTCCATCATGCCTGGACCCCTTCTCCATGACAATCACCCGCTGGTTGTTCTCCAGGGTGAGGTCTGCAGTGACGTACAAGCCCTCGTCTCCATGCATCCCACCTTGGAGCAATGACCCAGGAGGCTGGGGCTGGGTGGCTTCCCCACCTCCACGGCCCCTCGGGGTACTCAGGCTGCAGCAGCGGCTCACCCGGCCTGGCAGCGGGGGCTCCATCATGTTCTCGGGCACAGAGCGGCTCCGGTTGACAGGCAGGCTGCAGGGCCGGCTGCCCTCGGCCGGGAGTGCCTCATCAAGGGAGGCATACTTGGAGCGCAGCTCTCGGACATCAGGCCAGTTGAAGGTCTCGGTGTCGAAGGGGCTGAGGGGGCTCCGGGCAGAGGACCGGGATCCAGGCGAGGGGATCCTGGGGCTGGTAGCAGGGGGGCTGAAGGAGAAACGCCGTGGTGACGTCTCCCTGGCCGAGCTGGGCTTGAGGGGGCTGTGTTCCTGGACCATCGTCTGCTCACAGCTGAGGAGGGACAGCATGGGCTTTCTCTTACCTGGGGAGGAAGGAGAGCTGCCTGAGTCACTGGACAAGGACGAGGGAGGCAAGTGTGAGCTGGGGACATCTGGAGCAAGGCTGGCCATTGGGGTTTTAGGAGCGATGGGAGAAAAACCACCCAGGGCCCCTTTATCAAAGCAAAATGGAAAGAATGAAGAAAAGGCAATGGAAAGGGGGCCTAGATTCAAAGGAGAAGGCAAGAACTTGCTCCTCCAGTAATAAGAGGCCATGGGCACATTTTCTCCAGAGGCGTCTCTGCTTCAAGGAAAGGGACCCATGAGGGTGCAGGCCTCAGAGTTGGATGTTGTAACTTACACCCACCACTGCCATGGTACAGGGGCTTTTCCTACTCTCTGGGCGACTCAGGGTCCAGCCTCATCTCTGGCTGAGGCTCCTTAGTGGTCAACCCAAGAACCAACTCACACCCAACCAGCTCCTCTGCCCCCAGAGGTGAGGGAAGGGTACTCTCTGTCCCGAGCCATACCTTTGCCACCCAGTGGCTCTTGAGCTTCCTCCTGCAGACAGGGAATGGTGGAGCTCTTCCCGTTCCTCTCTGGAACTGTCTTCTCCCACTGCAGTGGTGGCCTGGCCATCCCTGACTTATTGCTCTTGATCCGAAGGCTGTACTGACGGGCCAGCTGGTAGACCTTGTTCTTGACACGTTCACTCACTTGGCTGTCCATCATGTGGGACAGCTGCACAATGCGGGGGTGCAAGGGGGTCACCAGTTCCCCTTGGCCATTGCTGTTCAGCTCTTTCACCAGCTCCTTCAGCTCCCGGGCCAGATGGGCAGGGTTGGGCCGCTCTGTGGGGGAGGCGCTCTCTGGGGAGGCTGTGGCAGACTCCTCCATGATGGCCCCCAGCTCGTGCTCCTCCAAGATGAAGAGCGGTTCGTGAAGGTCAAAGCCATTCTCCTGGTCCTGGCCCTGGCCCTGGCCCTGGCCCTGGCCCTGGCCCTGGCCCTGGCCCCGCCGAGGGCTCCCCACTGGAGACTCCATGCGCTCCCACATCTTCACAATTTCCGACGACGGACGGAACTCAGCATCTGTGATAGGGGCTGGATCCCCAGTGCCTGCCTGGCCTGGTCCTGAGAGGTCAAATGGGGCCCATGAAGCTGGTCGGGACCCTGCCTGTCTTTTGTGCCCCAGCGGAACCATGGGCTCTGGGTCCGGCCTGGGAAGACTATTGAACCTGGAGACGGAATTTCTCACCAGCCCTTTGGGAATATAGGAGAGGCTCTCCCGGCGCCGAACACTAAAACCCGCATCATGGTGTTCTGCGTTTTCATAGTAGCTCTTGATTCTGTCCAGCAATAGCCGGTCTCGAGTGGACAGCAAAGATTCCTTCTTCTTGCAAGGAGTCCGATCAGGCTCAGCTGGGCAGCCTGGACTTGGGGGCTCTGTTCCATTGATGGATGGGCTGCTCTCTGCAGCCACCCCCAAACTGACATCTTCTGGGGGAAGCTGGGAGCTGAATGAGTCTGTGGTGCTGCCACACCGGACCGGGCCCTTCTCACTGCCCTCAAGACTGAGCATGCTGCTGCTGCGACTGGCCAGCTGCGGGGTCGTGAGGCCACTAGACTTGCCATCATCTAGAGCCAGGCTGCTCCGCCGAGAGAAGCTGCTGGCAAAACGCTCAGCAATGACGCTGGCCTGGTCTAGCACAGAAGGTGGCAGGAGGCTCATGGGCTCCTGAGAGGCCCCCATGTCCTCCTCCTCCTCACTGCTCAGGGCTTTAAGGTCCTCGGAGCTCTCAGCCACCACAAAGTCCACTATGTCACCCACATGGTCCACCTCCAGCAGTCCCTGGTGGGCATCAAGCTGTGTTTCCAGAACTTCTGGAGACTCAGTGTCAGAGGGCATCTCCTCGGTGCTGGGACCCTCCACGGCAGCAAATACCTCCTCTGTCCCAGGCTGAGGCTCTGGCTCAACCTGCGACATGACACAGAGAGCTCACGTGAGCAGAGAACTTTCCTCATGGGCTCTGGAGGATGAGGGAATGGGGCCTTCTCATGGCCCAGGGAGAAGGGCTGCAGGTTAAGGAGTGAGGCAACAAGACTCAACAGAGAATATTAGCAGGGCCTTTGAGAAAAGAACATGATTGTGTGTGTGCTTTTGTCACCCTGTATCTAGGGCGCTGGCCCATGTCCTCAAATCCATGAATGGGATAGGATGGTGGCCTCTGTCATTGGCAGTCTGCCTGTGAAGTAGGGACAAGATGGGGACACACACAAGGTCAGGCACTACACCAATCTCCCAGCAGCCTCTCTCACAGGCACTTGGCAGAGTCAAGGCACAAAGTCCCTTCTGCCTGTTGCGGAGGCAACTCCCTAAAGTTCTAGGGGCTCCCACATGAGGGCAGGGGGTTGGGGGTGGAAGGGGCCTCTGGGTTCAAACCCAGGCTTGAGTGACATGAGAGGTAAGGTCCCAACTTCCCTGCAGAGCCAGGGCCTCCCATGTAGATCAGTGTCCTGAAAGCAATGCAAGCACTTCCTGCAATCCTATCAGAGGATGAGGCTCCCACCAGGCAGCCTGGACTCTGGCCACAGCCCAGCTCAGCATATGCACAGCCAGATGGGCAGGGAGGGAAGTAAGAAGAAGGAGTCCCCTTTGACCACGATGAAGGGAATTTGAACCATAAAAGTGGCTGGCACAGATGTCTTTGGAGAGAAGAGAAAAACAACCACTCTACATTCTGAGGAATCAGACCAGATCTCATTTCTTCTCATCCTGAAGTTGCAAAGCAGGATCCACGATCTGGAGCTGCACTGCCGAAAGCAGCAGCCATCCGCTATGTGGCTCTGAGCACTTGAAATGTGGGCCGTCCAAAATCAGACACCCAATTTCAAAGATTTTCTGCTCCCCAAAAAAGTATATATAAAAAAAGTCTTCGATGACTTTTGATATTTATTACATGTTGAAATAATCAATCTGCTCCAAAATTAATCTCACTGTTTCTTTTAAAGTTTTTTTATGTGGCTACTGGAAATTTTACAATCAGACAGAGGGTTCACAGTCTACAATAATTGGAGGATGCTGCTCTGGACACTATCCAATGTTATCTATGGTTCTCAGCCTGCTCTGGCTGAGAGACCCACCTAGGGGCTAGCCTTAACTTTCATGACTTTTCCTTCTAACTTTGGAAAAGATCAATCCCTCACAACCCACAGGCAGCCTGTGGGAGTGGGAACAGAGGGGGTGCTTCTGAGTCACTGACTCAGAAGTTTACCCCGCCCCACATCAGGTAAAACTTCGGTGAGCCTTTTTTTTTTTTTCCCTTTCCAGAACTGACAGGGAATGAAAAGGTAGAATAAACTCAGACATTTAGGACAGCGTGCCCTACACATCTTCGTGCAGGGGGGCACAGGTGAGGCAGAACTTTGCGTCCTATACAAGGTGTCAGGTCATGGGGGTCTGAAATTTAAGTCACTACCTTTAGCCTGGGACTGCAGCTTCCCTGAAGTGAAGGCGGGCACCTTTTCTTAATTCATAGAAAGGGGCTGTCTGCTGATGAAGCTGTGCACCCAGAGACCAGACAGGCTTCCTGAAGGACTGAGAGTCCCAGGGGCATCAGAACCTGTTTCTGAAGGTCTCACCTGTACACCTGGAAGTCTGGGTTGCAGGGACAAAGGCACCACTCCCACCCCCATGCCCCACCCCCCATCCATCTGCTGGCTGTTCTGAACTTGCTTACCTCCGGCAGGGAAGACACTGACTCAAAGCTCATGCGCTTCTCAGGGCTGGTTGAAGACCGGCCACTGTGCCTTCTGCAGCCCTTGGAGCCTTCAGACTCCCGGCGCCCCTTCCCCTGTAGCGGACAGTGGCAGCTGTCAGCTCCCAAGACAATTGGGGACCAATCCATCTGCATCCAATACACACAGCTACTCCCCAGCCCCAAGGAGGGCCCTGGGCTACACTGAGTCAACCTCAGATCTGAGCCATTCCAGAAGTTAACAGGCATGTGGTCTCTGGCTACGTCTTCAGAAAAGCCCAACCCACCTTCCCTCCCAGGCCAAGTGGACTTGACCCTTCCATCCCCCACCCATTAGTCATGCTCACTGGGTAGCACAACAGTTAGCGCCCGGTTCTGGAGCAACACATGCCAGGGGCTCACCAGGGCATGGCAGTGAGGAAGGGGTTAATGCTGAGGGAGGAGTAAACGGGGTGGGCTGGCCGGATGGGGGGCAACAGAGGAGACTGGAGAGGCATGCACATGCCAGGGAGCATGCAAGGAGGAGGAGAGATCAAATAGACACCTCACCATAGCGCCCCGGGAGAAAAGTAAAGCGTTGGCTCGATAGTGCCAGCAGTGGAGGGCAGCCAGCAGGGAGCTGGCAAAGTCGGCTACCTGCTCCGCCACTGCCAGGCTCTCCTCCTCCTCCTCCTCCTCCTCCACCTCCTCCTCTGAGCCCGGGGGCTCCGGCCCGCTCCCCTTCTCGCTGCCTTCATGCCCAGCCAGATTCTCCAGAGAGACCCGAAAGGTCTGCTCCTGCTCTTCCTGCTCTTCCTCCTCCTCCTCCTCCTCCTCCTCCTCCTCCTCTCGGGCAGCCCCTTCAGCCTCTGGCTGCAGGCCCCGAGTACGGGAGGGCTGCCCAAAGTCCAGGAGCGTGCCAGCACTGCCTGCATGCTGTTCAGAGCACAAGAACCCCCTCATGAGCGGGCTCTGGGCAGCCTCCCCTCCTCCTGCCTGTAGTAGGGGGTAGAGAGGCTTCATGCAGCTGCCAGACTGCTCTCCACAAGGGTTGATGAGGAGCAGGGGTTCTCACAGCAGGGAGGCTGGGGCCTGGAGACAGGTCAGAAACTCAGCCCCCCCAGGAGTCCCACCTGCCCCGGGGGTGGGGTGAGGCTGTGAGGCCACCACTGGGGTGTTGTTCCCGGAAAAGGGTACAGAAAGGTCAACAAAGGCATGGGCCAGGCCCTATTTATCTCCAGAACCTGGAGCTCAGCAGGCACCTGCTATGTATGTGCTGGATGAATAAAGGCAATGAGCGCTGAAGGGGCCAAGGGAAGTCCCTCCCACCTCTCTCCACCAGTCCCCCACTCCTGGTCACCAGGTGCCCACTGGCCTTACCTTCATTCCTGCCGCTCGAGCTGCTGATACCACCAATGGGTTCCCAGCACATAGGGAGAGCGGAGGAGAGAAACCAATAAGCAGGATGAAGAGCCCCTCTACAAAGCCAGAGGCCCACAGTCCTCTGAGGAAGACCTCAGGGGCTCCCATTCTCAGGGCTCTCTAGCAGAGGTCTGAGAATAGGGTGCAAGATCTGGGGGTGAGGGCGGGGCTGGCTCAAGGCACCATCAGGCAGATGAAACAAGGCAAAACAGAGGCCAAGTCTCTCTAAACTGCTCCAGCAGCCCCCGCCCAGGTCTGAGAGCTCACTGGGATGACTGTCTGGCCCCTTACACACCCTCACCTTTCTCACTGAGTTGCCTGAGCAGGTGTCTGGCCGGCTCTGAGGAGAAAAATGAGTTGGCACAGTCAGCAGGGGCCAGGACATCACTGTAATGGCTCTGGTCCCAAGCAGTGCCAGCAGCCTACCACCAGCTCACAGTTGACTCTGGCTTGGCTCCCAGCAGCCCTGGGGCCTGAGGGGGGCTAACCTCTACAGTGCCAGTGAGTCCGCTCACACCTGCCAGACAGAGCCAGGCTGGGCCACATCCATCCTGCTCCACTCCAACCCGGCCCGCAGCCCACAATGCCTGCATCAGCACACCTCACCCATGCGGCCCCTTCAGACAATCAGCCTTGGGTCCAGAAGTTCCAGGCTCCACCTCAAGCCCCATATCCCCCTGCAATGAGCCCATCAGCACCGCTAGCTGCATCTACAGCAAGCCCCCTCATAGCACCCCAGCTGGAAAGCAGAGGTCGCACCCGACTTTCTACGGCCCTGAAGGCCTGGTACCACGAAGCCTCGCTGCCCGCTGGGGAGTGTTGCCCAACTGTGTAGAGACTGCCCAGGTTCTGGGGACAGAATACAAAACACATCCATTAGGCTAACAGTGTCACCTTTTACCCTCACCTTTCTAGGGACAGATCTGAGATGGGAGGCAGGGACAAGAGGACATTGACTGTCTCAGACACCTCCTTCTACAAAGCCCTCCCCTAGCCTGCCCGGAATTAGATGGGAGGCCTAGGGATGGCCACTATAGCCTATAAACTTGAAGCCAGAAGGGAAGTCTACTGAGGCCTCCTTAGCTGTACCTGGGCAGGAGAACACAATGAAAAACTTTATTGAAAAAAGTATGCATGTACACACACACACACACACAAAAAAATTTTGCACCAATGTAAGTAAACATCCAAGTGCTTTTAACATAAGAGAAATAGGAAATGTCCTACTTTTTCACTTAAAAACTTGAAATTAGGAATGTTTCTAAAATGACCACTTAAGATATAACAAAGAATACTATACTTATTAATAGCGAACATATCTGACCATCTCACTTTCTCCATGTAGGAAGCAAAAGAGGCTTCTAGGTAGGCAGAGTAGGTGGTAAAGCCCAGCACGGCAGCTCCTGCAGACAGCCCACTCCTCGCTCCCTCTCAGTCTGCTGTGACATACAATTCCCTCAAGCTCCATGGATTAGAAGGGCTGCCACAGGCAAACATGCTAAGTCCAATGAGAATGAACTCTACAGTGCTAGGAAAGAACCATAAAGAGGAACCTACACCTCAGCTGCAAGCTGTCTCTATGGTAACCCACAGACCACTGTCCAGAATCTAGCCAGAACGTGCCATGAGTGATGTCGGAACACTGACTCCAGGAAAGGGAAAGCTCAACTGTTGGGAACATTTTGGAAATAAACTGTGCTGATAGTTGCATTAAAAAATAAAAAGGTGGGGGATGGCGAGATGATGAACTTCTGGAAAGATGGCAGATGAGGCAGACACACTACATGGACCGTCTGGTAGTTTCGAACCGTGAGATTAGCAGCCCGATTCGTCACCACTAAGATAGCAGAGCTCCTTTACAACAAAGATACAAGAGACCAAATGAGACAGACACAGATGAAAATCCTGGACCCCTGAACTTCAGATGAAAACTTAAGAAATGGATTGAGTGCTTGCTGGGAGGAGAAGCTGAGCAGGCAAGGCACCAGAAGGAATGGTGAACAGTCGGCCAGATGCGGCACGGCCAGCTTCAACTTTGTGAGCAGCTTTGGCAATAGAAGGTGGCCTGGCAGAGTAGATTCATATTGGTAAGGAGAAAGGTGTGTTTCCTTCTTTCTCCCCACGTTCCCCTAGTGACCAGCCCCCACCATCATTCCCCTAGTGGCAAGCTCTGCTCTCCAAGAGGTCAGAGCCACGTGGTTATTAGCCATGCCAAGGTGAGGTAGGGGTCAGCTGCGCTGCTTTGGGGTCTGGTTCGGACATGCTCAGCTTCAGACCTACAGAACTCTCAGAGCCACTAGACCAGCATTAGTCTAGCAGAAACCCTCATAGCCAGTTACCCCAAACTGCCCTATGGTCCTGCAGACACTGAAACCAGCTCCATCAAGGGCCTCCACAAACGACTTCCAGATTGAGCACCCTGAACATAGATTAACACCTAGGCCTATAGGAACTCCATCGAGGGCCAGCTCCACTGTCACATCTCTCCTATACCCACCCACGAGCTCCTTGACTGGCAGGAGCCCCCACAGTTTTCTCCTCTCCAAGTCCAACAGCTGCACTGGGTTTGTAGTTTTTTCCCTTTCATTGTTTTTGTTTGTTAAGTCTTTCTTCTCTTTCCATTCCTTTGAATTTTGCCCTTTTTATTTCTGTTTCTGTTTTTCCTTGTCTTCTGTTTCTCATCACCCCTTTCTTTTTTCCCTTTGCTCTTTCTTGACTACTCTTCACTCTCTCCAACGTCCCTCTCCATGAGTTTTTTAAGTACTTTAAATTTTTTCCCCCTTTTATTTTCTCTCCAATAGTTCCATTTTCCTGTCCCCCTTTTCTCCTTTTAGGTACTATATTCTTTTTTCCTGTCTGTTTTTTTTTTCTCTCCTTTAATATTTTCTCTTTTCATTGTTGGTTGCTTGTTTGTTTACAGACAAACCCACTCTAAACTGAGGTGCACAGAGAACAGTGCACACAGTTCCATTCTCTAGGTTCCATTCTATAACTACACCTGCAGAAGATATTTGGTAAGAGCCTAAGAACACATTAACACATAATCATTAATTAAATACAAATATGACAATAGCACAATGTCCCAGTTACAACAGAATTTTTAGTTCACATGAAAAAAAGAAAGAAAGAAAGAGAGAGAATGGCTCAAACAAATGACAAAGATGTAGAGCCAGAAAACATTCCTGAGGAAGAAAAGGTAATGGAACTAACTGAAAAAAAAAATCAAAAGAATATTTAGGTACCTTCAAGAACTGACAAAAAGATCAAGGAAAGTAAGAACACAGAAAAAACAAGATTTCAGGAGAACAAACAGTAAATAAATGCAAATTTTGAAACAATTAAAAACCCGCCATCAGAAATCCAGAAGCATAATACTAAGATTTCAGAAATGGACAAATCATTGAAAGGGCAAAGGAATAGATTTGAAGCAATGGAAGTTGGAATTAGTGAGTTTGAAGAGAAATTTCTCAAAATTAGCACGCTAGAAGAACAATCAGAAAAACTGAGAAAAGCCAAAGAAAGGCTAAGAATTATGTGAGACTATATGAAGAGGAACACATTAGAGGTGACAGTAATTTCAGAACAGGAGGAGACAATAAAAAACAGAGAGAAGTGTCAAAGAGTTGTTGAAATACTTCTCTAACATCATGAAAGATGAGAAGTTAAGCAAGCTTACAAGAAGTTGAATGAACCCCAAACAGGATAGGTCCCAAAAAGAAACTCACCAAGACTTATCACAATCAAACTTTCCAAAAATCAAAGACAAGAATCCTGAGAGAATCTCAGAAAAAATAATTACCTACAAAAGAGAACCAGTAAAACTAAGCTCTGATTTCTCAGCAGAAACCATTCAGGCAGGAAGGCAATGGGATGATAAATACAAAACTCTGAAAGAAAAAACAACATACCAACCAAGAAGCATATACCCAGCACTTTGCTGTCTCTCAAATATGACAGCAAAATTAGGCCATTTCCAGATAAACAGAAAGCAAAGGAATTTGTAATAATCAGACCGACTTCACAAAAAATAATAAAGGGTGCTCTTTGGATTGAGAACCAACACCAGCAGACAACAACCTGAGATTAACATACATGACAACACCACCCAGAACTCAAACCAGATATAGAAGTATTGAAGGGAAAACAAGACTGAAAATAGGGAACCAGAAATATCAATTTATAATGAAGTCAACTACAGAGCAAAAAGATGGACTAGTGTAGATACAAAACTTCCAAATGACAAGGAATTCAAAATGAAAAAGACTGTTTTAAAAAGAGGGACAAAATTCTACTAAATATATAGGATAACTTCAAAGAAAATGAATACACATCAAAATATAAGACAGGAAAATCAGAAAGAAAGGGTAAAGATTAACACAACATAAATGAAAATGAAAAAGGAAAACCACAAACAAAATGAACTCAGTATAGAAAATTATGTGGAACAATGAAACCAGCAGTGCCGTGAAAAACCACAACAAAGGGACAGCAATCAATTCACACCTACTAATAATCACACTGAATGCAAATGGATTCAAACCAACCTTGCGGTCTAGTGGCAACGCCACTTGGACACTCCATGGGTAACGGGGCAGGGGATATACAAGAGGGAAGTTGGGAGGAGAGATAAACATATTGGGGGACACAGGGAAGAATACAAGAGTTAAAGTGTTAACTGGTGGTACACGGAGGGGACTGCTATCATTATAATAAAGCAAAGTGTATGATTTCTTGAATGTAACCAATAAGCTGCTCTGTAAGCCTTCACTCAATTCATAATAAAAAGTTAAAAATAAAATCTTACTGTGGTTGTTGTTGTCAAGTGCCATCAAGTCAGTTTTAACTCATAGCCACCCTGTATGGGGTTTCCAAAGAATGACTGGTGGGTTTGAACCGCCAACCTTCTGGTTAGCTGTCCAGTGCTTCCCCTACAGCACTACACCAGGACTCCATTATTTCAAAAGGCTTAAAAAGGTTTGAGCCACATGTTAGAAAGATATCTATCTCGTAAAGGCTAAAACTAAAAATCAACAACTTCCTCATTGCTTAAAGGGTAAAGTCTCAGTGATATGCAAGTTTCAGCTCATTCCCTGGGTGCTTAGGTTGCTATGACAGACCCCGCTGCTATTATTACCACCACCATCACCACTTACTGAACACTTCTATGTGCAAGAGAAGGGTAAGCACCGGACTGCTAACTTCAGGTGAAAACTTCAGGTGGGCGGTTTAAACCCACCAGCTGCTCTTCAGAAACCCTATACAGAGTTGCTATGAGTCAGACAGCACAGACTCGATGGCACTTAACAACAACAACGTGCAAGAAAGAGCTTTAGTGGCACTGCAGGATAAGCACTGGGCTGTTAACTACAAGGTCGGCAGTTCAAACCCACCAGCAGCTCTGTTGGAGAAAGATGAGGTTTTCTGCTCCCATAAAGAGTTACAGCCTCGGAAACCCGATGATAGAGGGTTGCTGAGTGGGAATCCATTTGATGGCAGTGATTTTATAGTCAAGAAGCTTCTAGTTCTAAGCTATGGCATGTGAAAGATGAATGTTGTAAACATTGTTGTTGTTGTTATGTGCCATCGAGTCGGTTCCGACCCATAGCGACCCTGTATAGGGTTTCCGAGGGTGTAAATCTTTATGGGAGTAGAAAGCCTCATCTTTCTCCCGCGGTGCAGCTGGTAGTTTTGAACCGCTGACCTTAAGGTTTGCAGCCTGATTCATAACCACTACACTACCAGAGCTCCTTTGTTGTAAACATAGGGATAAAATTATAAAAAGAAGAAAAATGGGAATAAGAATGGGTCAGAGACTTACAATGTAACACTTCCAGTCTGAGGTAACATCGAGGCTTTTGCAGCCAGAGCAAATGTGCCCAGGGTTCAAGATCCCTCCCAGAAAACACCAAACCAAACCTTTCTAGACTATTCTGCTCCATCTTCTAGAAGATCCAAGCCCACAGGCCAACCCACACAGGTACAAGAGGTTATGGTCACAGTTAGAACATGACTGTCAATCATTCCAGATGTTAATAAGACAGTTCTCACTGTAACTCCCTGATGTACATACATATTTGACAGGCATACAGCTAAGGTCAAATCCATCCCTGGACCTCAGTCTGAATGGGAGAGTAAAAACTAAACATACACACACGCTTCACCATAAGACTAAGAATAAATGCCAAGTTTTCTCTTTCTAAATAGACCATTCATTCTAACAAACCCAAGGACATAGTTGCAAGTCCAGTAATGGAAGAAAACCCAGGAGAGGAAAATGGAACTTTATCCTGAGACCCAAAGTAAATATTTCCTGTCTGGATTTGGTGCCACCTTGAAGTCTAATTTGTTTGCCTCAAGTCCTGTGTCTGCTCTGTTGTTCCAAAAGTAGGCTAGGAACTATCCATAATGTCTAAACAGTTACTTCTAGCTGATCAGGTATTCCCGGTGATAAAAGCCGGAGATTTTGAAGCAAGAGAGTCAAACAGGGGCCCTAAAAGTGGACTGTCCAACCTCAACGGGCAAAAAAAGGCCCGCGGTTCCTACTGGGACAAGTCCAGGGACAGGATGCTCTACTGACGTGTAGCTACTGACCCTTCCTCCCGCCCTTCCCAGGATTTCCAGAGAGGTGCTGCTGCAAATGGTCCCCTGCCTGCTCAAAGGTCCCTGAAGATGCCTCTGCCCACATGGGCTCTGCCCTCACCAGACTGCCGGCGTCCTTGGCGCACATGGGTGGACACTTCGTCCTGGGAGGACCAAGCTTTCTTCAGCCGCTCTGGGCTGTAGCGATACCGGTTGGGATCTACACACAGGAAAGACAACTGGTCTTCAGTTTCTTACAACTAACCTTGCCCAAACTCGACCCGACCCCCACCACACCTCTGCCACCCACCACCCACCAGGATCCTCCAGTACCCCTCCTCTTCCATCTTAAATCAGTGCTGTCTGGAGGTTCCCGGCAGCGAGAGCCCCACCCTGCATGACAAGTGAGCCACCCAGCCTTGCAGTATATCCCAGCCCTTGGCCAAAGGAGCCTCCCTATTCCCTTTGCTTCCTGGAAAATAAAAATAAGTTTCCCCTGGATGCAGCCTGATCGGGACACGTGTACAATGAAAGACAAAACAGGTAGAACAGGGTTCACTTACAATAGGAATCCATTTCCAAGATGGCCTCCTTGGCCTGGAAGGGAAGGAAAGCCACTTACTTGTCACCATACTATGAGCTGGGCCTTGCTCTTGCTGCTCTGGGACACCATGGTGCTCCACTATGCCCCGAGGCATCCTCCATACTGAAGCCCACCACCCAGCAAGGCCAGCGGCCAGAGGTCGAATGCCAGTGGATGTTTTACAGTGGGCTCTGTGGGTAGATGTCTCCCTATACCTCCATCAGGAGCCAGGGAAGGGTCACGTGGAACTCACCTTCTGGGGGATGGTGGCATGGTGGTTCTCAAGGATGAGCCTCTTGATGTGATGGGTCCAGTTCCGTTTCTCCTCCACGGTTTTGGCCTGAGAGGACCCAAAGGAAAGGAAAGGAAAGGAAGTGTGGGGTCATCACCACAAGGTCTAAAGTCATCCAGCAAGGCCTGTGTTTCTGCCGAGCTGGGCACAGGTGGAGGAGTACTGTGCTGGGGCCTTGGTGCTGTTGTCTTGACACCTAGAGGAGAACATGTTGGTATCTCCATTTTATAGAAGGAGGCACTGGGGCTAGTGCCACTAAAGTGACAGGAGGAGCCAGATGCACACGTAGATGTGTAACCTCACAAAGCCAACTCCTGGCCCGCCCCTCACCTGGATGCTGTATTGCTGCTTGCTGTGTTTGTAGTGGGTGACAGTGAAACACAGTGAGTCTCTGGTGCTTTCGATCAGCATCAAGGAGGAGCACTGGGGGCAGAGGGAGAGGGGCAGACAAGCACGTGAGTCACGACTCAGCTGTGAAGACCCCAGGGAAAAATTCTCAGAAGACGGGGGGG